>NC_057419.1:136654838-136780833 GCF_019320065.1 Cervus canadensis | reverse complement strand
ATTGAATGATTTGCCTTGGAAATGAACAGAGATCATTCTGTCATTTTTGCAATTGCATCCAAGTACTGCATTTTGGACTCTTTTGTTGACTATGAAGGCTACTCCATTTCTTCTAAGGGATTCTTGCCCACAGTAGTAGATATAATGTTCATCTGAGTTGAATTCATGTATTCCAGTCCATTGTAGTTTGCTGATTCCTAAAATGTCTATGTTCACTCTTGCCATCTCCTGTTTGACTCCTTCCAATTTGCCTTGATTCATGGGCCTAACATTCCAGGTTCCTATGCAATATTGCTCTTTACTTTACTTTACTTCAGATTTGATTTCCATCACCAGTCACAGCCACAACTGGGTGCTGTTTTTGTTTTGGCTCCATCTCTTCATTCTTTCTGGAGTTATTTCTCCACTATCTCCAGTAGCATATTGGACACCTACCGACCTGGGGAGTTCATCTTTCAGTGTCCTATCTTTTTGCCTTTTCATACTGTTCATGGGGTTCTCAAGGCAGGAATACTGAAGTGGTTTGCCATTCCCTTCTGCAGTGGACCACATTTTGTCAGAACTCTCCACCATGACCCGTCTGTCTTGGGTGGCCCTACACGGCATGGTTCATAGTTTTATTGAGTTAGACAAGGCTGTGGCCCATGTGATCAGATTGGTTAGTTTTCTGTGATTGTGGTTTTCAGTCTGTCTGCCCTCTGATGGAGAAGGATAAGAGACTTATGGAAGCTTCCTGTTGGGGGAGACTGACTGAAACTGGAAACTGGGTCTTGTTCTGATGGGCAGGGCCATGCTCAGTAAATCTTTAATCCAATTTTCTGTTGATGGGTGGGGCTGTGTTCCCTCCCTCTTATTTGCCTAGGGTCAAACTGTGGCGGAAGTAATGAAGATAATGGCGACCTCCTTCAAAAGGTCCCATGCACTCACTGCTACACTCAGTGCCCCCAACCCTGCAGCGGGTCACCACCAACCCACGCCTCTGCTGGAGACTCCTGGACACTTATGGGCAAGTCTGGGTGACCTCCTCCAAGAGGGCTTATGCCATACCCAGGTCTGCTGCACCCAGGGCCCCTGCCCCTGTGGCAGTCCACTGCTGACCCATACCTCCCCAGGAGACACTCAAACACAGTTCTGTCTCAGTCTCTGTGGGATCTCTGGGTCCTGGTGCACACAAGGTTTGTTTGAGCCCTCTAAGCATTTTTGGCAGATATGGGGTTTGATTCTAAATGTGATTTCGCCCCTCCTAGCATCTTACTGGGGCTTCTCCTTTGTTCACCTCTCCCCCAAACACCTTCCCCATCCTGCGTAGACATTTCTGGATAGCTCTCCTTTCAGAGTCCACTGAAATTCACAACTCGAGATTCTTTGTTCAGGTTTCACCTTTACATTGCCCTGAACGGTCTATTATAAAGTGTGAATACCCTAAATGGCAAGTCGTATGAAGCAATGATTAAGCCCTGCTTCCTTCTACATAATTTAGCTGCTTGCCTTTTTCTCTGACTTCAAGGGCACTGTGATGGAAATAATGTGAATGTACTTAACACTACAGAACTATACACTTTTGAAAGTGGCTAAGATGCTGAATTTTATGCTATAGATAACTTACCACAATTAAAAAAAAAATGTATCTGAACTATTCCCCCGTTGCTCTGACTACACTCTCTTCAGAGGAAGAGGCCCAGGCCACAGCTGTACCAAGACCCTGCCTGCCTCAAAACACAGCTGATGAGACACAGATATAGAGAAAAAACTTGTGGTTATCAGTGGGGAGAGGGAAGGGGGAGGGGCAAGATAGGGGGAAATGGGGGTATTTGTGGGATTATATGAAATTATGTTTGCAACTTTTGAAAACTGTGAAGCACTATAGAATTTAAAGAATCTTTCATTCAATTAAAAAAAAACAGCTGATGAGGGACTGGTCACCTGGTCCCATGCTGAGATCTAGCAAAGAAGACTTGACTTAATCACATTATTTGTCTTTCTGGATAGGCTGCAGGGTACATTAAGTGAGAAAAGGGGCTGAAAAGTGACTTTCCATCCAACTTCTTCTCCCAAAGCCATTCTGATGGTTCTCCAACAAGGCTTGGCTATTAACCAATCTAATCTATGCACCCTTGGTGGTCTTTGTTCATGCTCCCTTACCTTCACAGAACATTCCAGATTGCTCTTCCTCCTAAGTCCCTCATGAAGCCCACAGCCTGTGATTATTTCCCTTCATTCTCTTCTCTTATGTCCTCTCTTAATCCCTGACCTGTGTCTTCAAAGTCTAGAATCCCTGAAAATACAGTATTTACTATTTTTTAAGGGCACTTGTAGGCCTACCGATAAATGGGAGTAGAATAGGAATGTGAGACCGTTTTGCACAGATTCCTAGTTATCCAAGATTCCAAGATTCGGGGAAAAGGCTGACAAATCTGGGAGCTAGTGGCCAAGTCACTGCAATTCTCTTCTTTGAACAATAAAAGTGAACCACACAGTAGAGAGAGCTTCCCTGGTGGCTCAGTGGTAAAGAATCCACCTGCCAAATCAGGAGACACAGGTTCAATCTCAGGTTCAATCTCTGGGTCAGGAAGATCCCCTGGAGAAGGAAATGGCAATCCATTCCAGTGTTCTTTCCTGGGAAATCCCATGGACAGAGGAGCCTGGCAGGCTCAGTCCGTGGGGTCACAAAAGAGTCGGACACGACTGAGTGACTAAACAACAGTAGAGCAGAGAATTTTCTCTTCCTCACTTTCCCCTCACACCTTCCCAAGAGCACTCCCCCAAAGAAGGAAAAGGAAAATATAAATGTAACACCTTATTCTATAGTTGCTGTACTTCTTTCCCATATGGTATCTCACTTGATCCTCAGCTCCCCACAGCTGCGGAGATGGGCCCAGAGAGGTTAACTAGATCACCCTGAGAAACAAAGCCTGTTAAGTGGCAAACCTGGGGCTGGACCCCAGTTCTCCCACATTCTTGTCCTTGCTTTAGCCGTCAGGCAAGATTGTTTGGAAAGCAGCCCAGTCCCTTTCCTCTTATTGATACAAATTGTGTGCAGATCTTTGGTTTCTAAAGGAGATGGCAAATTGTAAAGAAGATGGTGACTGACTACAGACAAATGAAAGACCCCATTTATATCCCTCTAGAAAAATGAACTGACAACACAGAATTAGGTCTGTAATGGGAGGAAAGCTTCTGTTTATTTTTGCACTGTCAATAAGCACTTCCAGACATTAGAACTCAAAACATCTCGGAGCCCCACTTGGTTGAAAGCCTCAAGTTACAAGTAAGGAAGCATTCTTCATTATTATTATGGAGCAATGATCTGAAACTGAACTGAAATGGGACCTACTTACACAGAAGAAATAGCCTGCTGTTGGGGGGTAGATTGAAAAAAAATCACTCTAATTGATTAGAATCACATTAAGGAGAAGGTGAAAAAAATTTCCCAGTTTGTACAGTCAGCTAGTGCTATTCAGGAATACATTATTAAAACTACAGGCTGACCAGGTCCCTTAAGGTCTTCTTTCTTCTAGCACATGCTGACCACAGTGTGAACACTTCAATGCTGTTGACACCCCCACAAGTGGTAGAGATTCAAGTGTCCAGACATGTGGGAAACTTCATTATCTGGGACACAGTTGCACTCTTGAAAGTGCTTGGGAAAAGTGGATGGGCAGTCAAGCAAATCACTCTCCCCCGTCCAGCTCATTTTTCTCACTGGGAAAGCTCTTTGGCTACTCTCACATGAACTTAGTCAGGACCCTCATCATCCTAAAAAGGTTAAAATATTAATTGCAGGGCAGCAATGGAGACACAGACATAGAGAACAGACGACTTATGGACACGGTGGCGGGGGGGTGAGGAGAGGGTGGAAAGAATGGAGAGAGTAACATGGAGACATACATTCCCATGTGTAAAACAGACAGCCAATGGGAATTTGCTGTATGTCTCAGGGAGCTCAAACAGGGGCTCTGTGACAATCTAGGAGTGTGGGATGGGGAGGGAGATGAGAGGGAGGTTCAAGAGGGAGGGAACATAGGTATACTTATGGCTGATTCATATTGCTATTGGCAGAAACCAACACAATACTGTAAAGCAATTAACCTTCAATTAAAAATAACTACAATATTGTAAAGTAATTCGCCTCCAACTAATACAAATAAATGGAAAAAAATTAAAAAGAAAATGAAATTGAAAAACAAAAGGTTAAAATGTGTTTAAAAGCAGGAATAGTTTGGCAATGGGATTTGTTTCCCACAGCTGGCACATTCATGCTTTTTTATGGACATTATCCCAACTGCTCCCAGCTGCCCTTTTGGGGGCAATGTATATTTTTAATGTCTTTGAAAAAAAAGTACAGATGTTTACAAACTTTCAACACCTAGAGCAGTGATGATGCTTCATTATCAAACAACCTCATGTCCCCAGTTATGCCAGATCAGTGAGGGACGTTTTTGTACCCAAAATACTGGGTTGGCCAAAAAGTTCGTTCTGATTTTTCCATAAGATGTTACAGAAAAATCTGAAGGAACTTTCTGGCCAACTAATATAAGGCTGAGGGCTGCCACTGCTCCCCCTCCCCTGCCATGCCCCTGGCATGGATGGATATTTGTGTCCTCCCTCAATATCCCATTCAGGCCCCCCTGCCTGGCCCTGAGATGACTCTCACAGCATCATCTCTTCTCCTCGCATTGTCTTGGACCACTGCCCAATCCCTGGCCCCCACCTGCAAGTTCCTGGGGCTGGAACTAGGACTGGAGAGGAGCCAGTGGGGCAAGGCCAGTATATCTTCAAGGAGTGAATCCTGGGAATGAAAGTAAGTTCGTCTAACTTATTAATAGCTCCAGTAAAATACCATATGGGCTACAAGGTCAAAGCCAATGCCTTGAATGAGGCTTGTGTATTTTCAGTGCATTTAAGTAACCCATAATATCTTTGTCCTGCTACTACTGAGAAACCAGCTGTCTTGAAGCAAGTTGACTTAATGCTGAGGTGACTTCATGTGTGTTTGATGAGGCTCAAACAGACATCATCAGGTATAAGCATTTAAGCCCTAGGCAAGCAAGTTTCTGATGACCTTCAGAGGAAAATAAATCAATAAACATACACCTCTAACTTTACCCATCATTGGTTAAGATAGTTTAAGCATCTCCTCTCTGACTTAAGATTTACACTCTTTGTTGGCTTTTTTTTAAAAAATAAGCCACTTCTTTGAGAGAGTTACAAAGGTGGCTTCTAAAAATTAACTTTGATAATAGCTAATAGTGATGGGTATGAGATGTTGCTTTCATTTAAAGTCTATGCCAAAAAACTGCAACAGGCAAGTGAAAAATCCTTATTTAGCACTGTGATATTTGAAAGTGCTTCAGAATTAAGGGAAAAGGAGAATAAAGCCATTATAACTTGGAAACATTTGAAGAAAAAAACAACCCATTTAGCCATATATAAGCCTTTTCTTCACCCACAGTGACATCTATGGCATTGGAACTGGATATCACAACAACCCAACTCCTAAATCTAAACATCATTTCCAAAAAACAAAAAGAATTCATTCTGTATATAGTGCTGGGTCTCAACGCTGGGGTCTTTGAGAAAAGAGTCTTAAGCCATTTTTAAATGACCTTTATTACCTGCCTCTGACATTCCCCAGGTTACAGAGCAGAAGACGACTGAGCCTCATGCTCCATGGAGGAAGCAGATAGCTGCCCTAACAACTGAATCAAGATAAGAGAGGCACAGGGAAGTACTGAAGTAATACACCCAGCAATGTTTGTCCATGGCAGAAGATGGCAAAGCTGCTCAAAAGTAGGCAAGTTACCTTTGGATGACAACTGGAAGCCAGAAAACCATACAGTTGGGACTCAGACGTCTTCCCCACCCCTAAGCCCCCTCCCCCACCAGTCCCCATCAAGTCCGATCTACACCACAGACTGGACCTAGTGTCTTGCTTAGCTCCCTGCTGAAGGAGGAGGGAGGGAAAAGACGTTTGAGGTCTCCTCATTTTCTTTGTCTCTGTCCCTAAGGCAACAGGAAGCTGGAGCCGCCGCGGCCGGCCTGGCAGTGGCGGCAAGCGCGTTGGCTCTGCAGAGTCTGAGCCCCTGGAGCAGCTGCCAGTTAGACGGCCCAGAGCTCAGGTAGACTTCACCGCTTCAGTTCAGTGCCAAGTGTTGGACGTGCTGGATTCAGTTCCCAGGGGCCTGGAGCTTGGTGTCGGGGCTGTCTGAAGACAAGCGAGCAGAGGCAGTTTAGGGTGGTGGGATGTGCGGGGTGGGGGTGGGGGTCTGGGGGGCGGGGAGAGGAGCGAGAGGCTGGCCCGGAGGGTAATGCTTCTTCCACGGCCTTCCAGGCGAGGTCTCCTGGCCTCTCAACGTCTTCTGAGCCTCAGGGGAGGCAAGCCCTGGAAGGGGAGGAGAGGACACGGCGAGACGAGCGAGCTGAGGAGGGAGCGGGCGAGCCAGAGAGCTGGGTGGCGGTTCTAGACCCCCTCGGTGCCCCGGGCCAGGGCCGGAGCGGGCAGCCCGCCGGGGGCGAGCTGGCGGCGGCCCTCGGCGGGCGAGCCGGCCACTGTCTCGGCGTCGGCGGTGACCGGGGCCCCTCCCGGCAGCCACTCGTGCTGGGCGCAGGCCTGGGACGGCTCGTCCTTGGCCTCGACGAGCTTGCGGGAGCGGGTGTAGGCTAAGATGAGGCCGCCGGCCAGGCAGGCGTAGAAGACCATGATGAGCAGGATGTAGAGATAGGCGTCGTCGCCCTTGGCGCTGGTTACCTCGCGGCCCACGAAGGGGTCGGGCACGACCCCCATGCCCACGCTCGGGCCGGGGCCGGCGCCCAAGCCACTGGCGTTGCCCCGGTGATGCAGCTCCAGCAGCAGGCGGCTCAGCAGGGTCCGCAGCCGCTGACTCTCGCTGCAGTTCATGGCTGTCGGGGAGTGACACGGCGGCTCCAGATCGCTGTTGACCTTGCCCCCGGGCCAGGCCGAGGGGATGCGGGCGGGCGAGCGGCTGCGGTACCCGGCTCCTCCGGGGCGGGCGGCGGAGTGGCTGGGGGGCCCCGCCGCCCGGGCCTCCTTATTCCCTCACCCCCGCACCTCCTCCCCTTCCCCACCACGCCCCCTCGGCCCGAAGCCGCCTCTTCCCAGGCTGTCTCGCCGCCCGGGGGATAGGGGACAGCTGGTGGGGGGAGGAGAAGGGGACGAGGGAGGGGGCGAGGCCAGGAGAGGGGTGGAGGGGGCGGGGGCGCGGAATGCGCGGGGCCCCCGGCGGCCAAGACTGGCTGGGCGGCTCACTGGGGCCAAGCCTGGACCCCGGGCTGCGGCGGAAGAGAATTCCTTCTAAATTCTGGCCACCTGCCCTGCAGGCCCAATTTTGGCCCAGTTACAGCATCTGCCCACCGCCCCGCCGCCCCCCCCCCCAAAGGCCGGCATTGTGCGGGGGTTCCATCAGCTCTCACAGAACGTGGCAGCAGAGACCGCTGGTCCGCCTCTCAGAGCTGGTGATTACTGATGTAGACAAGGACCCTGGCCTAGCTTCCCAGCCATCATTGCTTCCCCTGGACGGAGGAGGTGAGCATCTAATTCAGAAGATGCTCAGAACAAATATGGCGACTGAAGTGGAGTAGAATGCCCCAGGCTTCCAAAAAGGCTTTTGATAATATACTAGCCTCCTGGGAAGTACCCCTGCTCTGATCTCCTATCACATTTTTAGAGGGGCCTCCACATCTTAGCATGTGACTGTAACATCTATTATGTGACCCTGTTTTCCCTTGGGTGGCAAGTCATCTTCCCAGAAATGCAGCCAAGTTCTTCCATTAAAAGGAGCAGGGACATTTAAAAGACTATTTGGCTATACTCTAGACATCTCAGGATCTGAAAAGTGCCAATTCTAGAGAATTTGCTGACCTCCATACCCAATTAGCCTGATATCCAGCTCTGTGCCTCTGTGGGGCTTGGTAATAGGTCTTGGCCCTGCTGGCTCATGCAGCAGTCATTTTTTTTTCCCTCAGAGGGTATCCCCTGGTGGCTCAGTGGTAAAGAATCTGCCTGCTGATGTGGGTTCAATCCCTGGGTCTGGAAGTTCCCCTAGAGAAGGAAATGGCAACTCACTCCAGTATTCTTGCCTGGAAAATGCCATGGACAGAGGAGGGTGGCAGGCTACGGTCCATGGGGTCACAAAGGGTTGGACGTGACTTAGCAACTAAACAACAACAGTCTTCTTTTAGGGGGAATCAAGGCACTAAGACAGAGATAAGTTCATAGTATGTCCAACTGGAAACAGACTGGGATTCACAAAGAGAAACTGCTCAAAGGATTGATTTCTAAACAGCGAGTAGGAAAAAAAAATGAAGTAGTGCTGGTCAGGTCTCATATATGATTGCCAAGTAAGAATAAAAGGGATTTTTTTTAAAAAAGCTATATGCCTGTATGCACCCCATGCAAATCAAGCTGCTTGTTTAAGATCATTCAGTCCAGGGGCCATTTGATCTGCAAGGACCATGGGTTTAAAAAGATGTGTTTTTCTCATGTCTCTGTTTCAGCCACCCTTCAACTAGCGGGCCAGCCACTGCGGGGCTGTAGCCTTCTGTATGTTGGAGTGAAGGTGGCACCAAACCATACCCAGGGTCTCAAACAGAACCTTGCTTAGCAGCCTCTTAGAGATATTCCACGTGACCCTGACCACTGCATCCCTCCTAATCACCTTGCCTCAATGTCCTCACCTCAGAGGGACACAGGGAAGAACTGTTCAAGTGAATTGGTATGACTAATGCCAATTACACAGCTAGGAAATTCTCAAAGCACTACCAACGTAAGGACAGAACTGTTAAGCTAAAAGACCTCTCTGATCTGTTAAAACATGCCCATAATACCTGGGGTTTTTTGTTGGGGGGAGTGGGAGGAAGAAGCCTCTTTACTGTAGCATGAATACAATCATTGAAACTTTTACTTTCAACAGGCTTATAAGCCAGTAGATTCAAATGGTTAAGCAGCAGGACTAGAATAATAAAGTTTGACCTTGTTCTATGTCATAACACATGACTCTTGTCACATGGGCGGTATCCATGAACTGCCTCCGTTTTCTCACCCCTCCCTTTCCTTCCCATTCCTGGAAACTTCTAGAGTCCAGCACTTTTGGACAAAATTACTCTCTGTCAGTAAGTTCACCAACACCCTCAGGGCCAAATTTAAGGGTCTCTTCTCAGTTTGCATCTTTGACCTCAAGGGTGAATTTGATACCATCAACCGCCCACTTCTTCCTGTCCTACCCTTGGCTCTGGTGGTATGGCGTTCTCAAGTTTCTCTTCTTATCTCTCTGATGCATCATTCTCTGTCTCCTTTGCTGGCTCCTGTTCTTTCCTCCTCCCATTAGCTGTTGGAATTCCTGAAGACTCAGTCCTCAGCTATTCTCTCATAACATCCATTTCCTTGGAAAGTGTCTCCTTACATGGTCTCACCGACCACATGGCATTTATTTAGCCAAATCTGAATCTCTAGCTCTGATTCTTTCTTGTTAGCATCTTTTAGATCAATCCATTCCTTCCTTTCTGGTTTTATCGCCACAAGCTTAATACAAGCTCTCATTACCTCAGGTCAAATACGCAAACTGAGAGTCTCCTGTCAGATCGCCCTGCCTACTACAACCCAGTCCACCTTGCTATGACTGAAATAATTCTCCGCCAACACCACTTCCATCCATTCACCCCTGTGTTCAGAAACCCAAAATTGTTCCCCACTGCTTCTTTAATCTTCTTTGATGGGTCTGAAGTCCTCATCACCAATAGACACCACCTTCTTCCTTTGCACTTGCAAAATAGCATATTCCTGGAGTTCCTCTCCAATACTCTGGGTCTTTCATCTTCCTCAAAATACACTGACAAAAGGAAGTCTTGCTTGATGCCCCTATTTGTGCTCTCAGAGTCCTTACAACACACCCCGCCTGATAGTGCCCCAACTCAGACTGCAGTATTCAATGCACAAAATTTGGAAAACACAGAAAAACACCAAGAAAAAGAATCCCCAAGAACACACAAATGTTTCACGTGAACACACACACATACAGGCACACACCATACATACATCATTGTTTTGTAGCTTTTTTCACTTAACAAGACACTGGGAATTTTTCCTCATATCAGTAACTATTTTTTATAACATCATTTTATTATCTACACAGTATTCTGTACTATGGACCTGCTATGATGTATTTAAATGAGCTCTTATTGTAAGATTTCTGGTTAATTTCAAGGTTCTTGCTATTAAAGATAATGTTTTCATGAATACATACAAGGCTAATTCTAATTCCTTTAAAGGAAATAATTACCAGAGAGAAAGCAAGTTACACATTTGCAGAAGACTGGCATAGGGAGCGAGAGATGTATAGAAGGGGGTGGAAACAGGAATGGAGACTAGTCATAAAATTTAAAAAGGCCCAACCCTCTGAAAAAAACAACAGGTGTGTGTGGGGAAGACTCTAGCTTTCTTTTCACTCAAGGGGCTGGCTGCTGGACAACCCTACAACCCCAGCCCTGAATGGCTGAGATGCCAACCCCCTCCAACCCCCTACATTTAATGAAATTGTGAATCCATTAGACAAGGATTGAATCTCATTCCTCCCCTTCCATCCCCTCTACACCTGTCCCATACCTGTCACATAATCATCTGTTTATCCATTGTCCAGAACTCACTTATTTCCTGACTGGTAATCAAGTTTGTTGACAAAGGGAAGGAATTTATAATCATGTGTTTAGACTTTCAAAAAAGTCTTGGAAAAGGTTCTGTTCCATGCCAGGGTTGTTTTAAAAGTACAATTGAGGCGCCATGGGCTAGGAAATGCTTTCACCATTCCTTGAAACTGTGAATGTTTCCTGCCAATAGCACAGCTCCATGGAAGTTGGTTGAATTGAACTGAGTTGATTTTGGCTAGTTGCCAAAGGACGGGCACAGATGGTAAGCACTGTTGGAGCCCAGGAGGCTGGCAAAGCTACAATGGGCTCCAAGGGAGGGGAGGAAAGAAGGCTTCATGAAGCACCAACTACAGTTCGAGAAAGAATCATTCATTCATTCATTTCTTCAATGAATACTTGTTGCATGTTACACTGTGCAAGGCACTGTGCTGGATCCTAGAGACACCTCAGCAAACATGTCACACTGGTGAGCTGGCTGTGGCTTTGATGGATCACAGACACTTCTTTGTGAACTGGGCCAAAGCAGGGAGTGCCAGGATCTGGAATGGGATGAGAGGTGGGCATGAAGGATAGCCAGAATTCTGATTGGGAGAGAATTTTGAGTCTGGACCTAAGCATTAGAGTCCAAAGACTTGTTTTAAAAAGGAAGAGTCCCCTTAATTCAAAAGAGGGAGGAGAATAAATGGGACAGTTCCTGGATCCCACTGGGACTTCTCAGTTGCTTCATGGGATTGTGTGCAGTATTGGGGGTAGAGGGACTGTGGTTTGATAAAATCAATATTTATGGGTTCAAATGAACCCCAGGGGCTTCATGTGCCTACTTTGGAGATTTCTTGGAGATGGGCTTGTGCTGAGGTCACCCTATAACCAGGCCACATATGGGAGCATGAAATATGGCCCCTGATCTCATTTATCAAATGCCTGTTGATGTTATTCAGTCACTCAGTTGTGTTTGACTCTTTGCCATCCCATGGACTACAGCATGCCATGCCTCCCTGTCCTTCACCATCTCCCAGAGTTTGCTCAAATTCATGTCCATTGAGTCAGTGATGCCATCCAACTATCTCATCCTCTGTTGCCCCCTTCTCCTGCCCCCAATCTTTCCCAGCATCAGGGTCTTTTCCAATAAGTTGGCTCTTTGCATCAGGTGGCCAAATTATTGGAACTTCAACTTCAGCATGAATCCTGCCAATGAATATTCAGAATTGACTGGTTTGATCTCCTTGCAATCCAAGGGACTCTCAAGTCTCAAATGCCTAGCATGTGCTATTAATTAACTTCACAACAACCCTATGAGGAGGGTAGGGTTGTTATTAAAAATATTTAACAGCACTATGTCTTGGGCACTGATGGATGAGCAAACAATCAGAATGGTTTAGTCGCTAAGTCGTGTCTGACTCGTGACCCCATGGACTATAGCCTGCCAGGCTCCTCTGTCCTTGGGATTCTCCAGGCAAGAATACTGGAGTAGGTTTTAGATGCTGACTATAAACAACCAATATAGCCTCACAGAGCCACATCATGGGGCAAAGAAGTAGGAGAGAGGCACAGACTAAAGAGTTTCCTAGTTCCCAGAAGACGAAACCAAGATCTCATCTCCTCGGGGTTCACAGCTGTCCTGAGTCATTTTGAATCTTTTTCCGCCCTGCCGGTGCCTCCACAGCTCCCTGTGTCCACAGCAAGTACGTGAAATACCCCTTGCCTGCTGACTCCTCTAAAGCAATGATAACTACTGCAGCTGCCCCTCTCTCCCAGCAGTTTTCTAAGGATGCCACTTGTTGGCTCAAAATTCTTGAATGGGCCTCATTGGCTTGACAAATTATCACCTTAGTGTGGCCATCAAAACTCTCTGTGCTCTGGCTTGAAGATGCCTTCCAGTCATATTTGTAGCAATAACTACCCAACATGTCTCCAATACCAGAAATCTTTTCTCTTTTTTTATAACTTATTTTTCTTGAGATGTAATTAGTATATAACACTGTGTAAGTCTGAGATGTCAAATATGTTGATCTGGTACATTTGTATTGCAAAATGATTACTGCCATAACATGAGCTAAATCTTCCTCTATCACCTGACAGAATGATCATTTCTTTTTGGTGGGGAGAGCTTTTAAGACATATTTTCAACTAGATAACATCTCTCCATCCTTAGCAAATCCACAGCATAGGATACCAGTAATATGTGTGCTTGTCAGATGGTCCCAACAATCCTTTTGAGAGCAAGGGCTGTGTTCTTTCTCTTCATATTCCTTGTCTAGCCTGGAACAGTGCCTGGCATACAGTAGGTGATCAGGAAATATTTACTAGGGTCTGAGGTGTGCCTTCTTCCAAAGAAGCCTTATAAGTTTGAAAGAAATTGGCTCCATTCAGGATATGGAACTTTGTGTATGCATTTTTTCCCAAAAAAAGAGAATATTATGAAAATTTCAAACATACAGCAAAGTTGAAAGAATTTGCCAGCAGCACCTTGTAACTTATTAGCCAGATCCTACCGTAAAGTTTTCTGATACTGGCTTTATCCATCCCTCACCTATCCATCTGTCTGTCTATCCAGTGTCCTTTCTTTCTTAAGTTGCAGGTATCAGTACGTTTTGCTCCTAAACACTTTCCACATGTGTGTGTGTATGTGTGTGTGCATGTGCTCAGTCATGTCTGACTCTTCAAGACACCCTGGACTGTAGCCCGCCAGGCTCCTTTGTCCATCAGATTTCCCATGCAATGGAGTGGGTAGCCATTTCCTACTCCAGGGGATAGGGTTCAATATTTGCTTGTTATTCTTTGTTTTACTTTTGAGATAAAATATATCTATGATGAAATACACAAACATTAATTGTACATTTGCTGAGTTTTGACAAATGTAACTCTGTAACTTAGCTCCCTACTAAGATGTAGAAGATTATCTCCACTCAAGATTAAGATTCCTCTTGCCCCTTCCCTGGCAGTCCTCTCCCTTCACTCCTAGAGGTGACCACTGCTTTGATTTTTTTTCTATCATTGATTAGTTTTACCTATTATATAACTTCATATGAATGGAATCATATAGCATGAACTCTTTTGTATAAGACTTCTTTGAAAAGACACATGCTAAGAAAAGACTTCTTTGACTCAGCCTGAGGTTTCTGAGAATCATCCAATCATGTACCTGTCATTTGTCCCTTTTTATTGGTTAATAGCACTCCATTGTGTGACAGTACCACAGTTTGTGTATCAGTTATCCATTTATCCTTTCTCCTACTGATGGACACTTGTATTGTTTTCAGTTTCTGTCTATTAAGAGTAAGGTAGCTATGAATATTCTCATATAAGTCTTTTTGTAAACATATACTTTCCTTTTTCTTGGGAAAATACAGAGGGAGAAAATGCTGGGTCATAGGGAAGATGTGATTTAGTTTTATAAGAAATGGCCAGACCTTTTCCCAAGGTGGTTGTATTTTTTTACACTCCCACCGATAATGTATGAGGATTCCAATTGTTTGTGGTTACTTTTCCAGCTCTTTGCTTCAATCCCATACTTAGCTTTGTCTTGTACCCATGACATGCATTTACTCTTAGAATAGGGCCAGGCCTGTTTGTGGTTTATTACATAAAGCCTCCCCCATCACCCATTTTGCTGACTACTAAATGTATATCCAGTCTCTAGATGGAGTTGCTAAAATGTGAGTCAACTCTGTGCAATAATAGCTTTTACTGAAAGCTTACATGTGCCCAGCACTGTGTTAAACACTTTATATGCGTTATCTGACTTAATCCTTACAGGAACCCATTGAGGTAGGTACAGTGTCATTCCCATTATACAGATGAGGAAACTGAGGCCCAGAGAGGTTAACTTGCTCAAAGTCACAAGCTTGTAGGTGGCCAAGACTTGAACCTGAGTCTGTAATGCACTGCATGCATGCCATGTCACTTCAGTTGTGTCCAACTCTTTTCCACCTCATGGACTGTAGCCCTTCAGACTCCTCTGCCCATAGGATTCTCCAGGCAAGAATACTGGAGTGGGTTGCCATTTCCTCCTCCAGGGGATCTCCCCAACCCAGGGATTGAAACTATATCTCCTGAGGCTCCTGTATTGCAGGTGAACTCTTTACCACTGAGCCACAGGGGAAGCCGCCCATAATGTACTACCACTATGCTACAATGCTGCTGTCTAATGTCCTTTGTCCAGAGGCTAACAGGAAAAAAAAAAGAACTTCTCTGTTCACTCCTAACCCCTTTGTTTTTCAGCTGAGAATATGGAAGTCCAGAGAGGAGAAAGAATTGACTGAAGTCCCCAGGTGCCTCAGTGGTTAAGAATCCACCTGCTAGTGCAGGAGACATAAGAGACCAGGGTTCGATCCCTGGGTTGGGAAGATCCCCTGGAGAAGGAAATGGCAACCCGCTCCAGTATTCTTGCCTGGAGAATTCCATCGATAGAGGAGCCTAGTGGGCTACAGTCTGTGGGTCACAAAGAATCAGACATGATGGAGCACACGCACACACACACACAGCCATCAGAATCCTACCTCCTAGTCAGGAAACCTTTTCACTCCAGTACACAGCCTCCTTCAATGTTTTGGGCAATTCGGATTTTATTTCTGCCTTTTTAATAATGACAAGAGTCTGAAAACCATTTTGAGATCTCTGAAAGAAGTGTGTGAATCTAAGAGAATGGGGTAGGGTCAACCTTCCCTTTAGGGCCAAACCATAAGGTCACAAATTAAATTGTCAAATTTGTGTCAATTCATGCCTAAACATTATCTTGAAAAATGTTTCTCCCGCCCACTCAGTCTTCTCTGGAAAAGGAAAGAAAACAAATGTGCAGACTTGAGGTATTCTGTGGGAAAGAAGTTGGAAAGGAAGAAGCCCGGGGCACTTTTCTCTTGGACTTGCCACAGCGCCATCTGGTGGAAGCCTTGGGTTATTGTTTTTCTTCGTTTTTCTGTTCACAGGTTTATTGCCGGTTTCTGTGCCAGGCCCTGGGTTAGGAGTGGAGAATTCAGATGAGACTCGCTTCCTCCCGTAATGAGGCTAACGTTCTAGGGTGTGGGGGTTACCCAAACCCTTACAACACTGTGTGGTAAAAGTCCTATTAGATACAAATAAGGCAAACTTGCATTTTCGTTCTGGGTTGGCCACCTACCAGCTCTGTTACCTTGAGCAAAGTCACTTAACTTCTCTGTGTTCCAGTTTCGTCTTTTGTAAAATGGAGATTATAATAAAAGTGCTCACTGTAGGGTTTTGTGGCAAGGATTGAATAAGATAATGCTGAGAAAGCACCTAGAATAGTGCTTTGAGCATATTAAATGTTTAATAATGTCAGCCGTGGTTATAGGCCTGCTCAGTTGTGTCCGACTCTTTGCAACCCCATGGACTGTAGACCACCAGGCTCCTCTGTCCATGGGATTCTCCAGGCAAGAATACTGGAGTCGGTTGCCATGTCCTCCTCCAGGGGTGATCTTCCCGGATCAGGGATCAAACCCATGTCTCCTGCACTGGCAGGCAGATTCTTTACCACTGATCCACCTGGGAAGCCCTCACCCATGGCTACTTCATCATTAATGATAAGCATATGGTGCTATAGGGCCCAGAAGAGGGGCATTTAACTCATCCTCAGAGAGCTCATAGCAGCCGTCCCTGCGGGTGTGACATTTGGGATGTTTTGAATAGGAAGTAGTCACTCGGACCCTTCCTCCATGTGGAAAGCAATGTCCGCAACATGTGGGTAAGGAAAACAACAGCGTTCACCTCCTCTCACCCCTGCATCATGAAGGGCTGGCACAGCATCCTTGCCTTGGGAGTGCCAGGTGCTTTGATGGGGGCCTCTGAGCTGGAAGATGCTGTGGGAACATTTAGGAATATTGGGATTGGGACCCAGACCAAGTGAGAAATTGGTTCCCACAGTGGATAAGCAAAGCTTGACTTGAAACTAGTTGCTAAAAGAAAAATCAAGACCAGTTGTGTCAACTACCACGTGTTTGTTTTAATTCTGACTTTGGGGGCAATAGTGCTTCACTGGTTCTTTATTCACCCAACATAGGCATGCTGGAGCCTGGTAATTTCCCACTGCCTCAAAACATGAACATTTCTGGGCCCCTCTGTTGCTCTCCAAATTGTGCCTGGCCCACATCATGACCATATCTGATTCTATTCATATTGTTTTTCCCTGCAAACTCTTAAGCCTTCTATGTTGTCCTAATTTTACTCATCCTTCATGGTCTAGACTTTCTCATTTGTTCATGAAATATTTTCTTTTTTATGTTGAGGTATAATTGACATATAACATTTATTAGTTATAAGTGTACAACATAATGCTTCGATATTTGAATATACTGTGACATGATCACCACAATAAGGTGAGTGAACATCAGTCACCACACACAGTTACAAAATTTTTCTTGTGATGGGAACTTTTAATATCTACTTCCTTAGCAACTTATGAATATGCAGTACAGTATTATTAACTATAGTCACCAGGCTGTACATTACATCCCCAAGACATATTTATTTTATACCTGGAAATTTGTAACTTTGACCCTCTTCACCCCTTTCTCCCACATACCTCCCAACAACCACCAATGTTTTTTTCTATGAGCTTGTTTTTCGGTTTTTTTAGATTTCACACATAAATGAGATCACGCAGTATTTCTCTTTCTCTGACTTATTTCATTTATTCCATTGTATATATACACCACATTTTCTTTTTTCATTCATCCATCGATGGACACTTAGGTTGTTTCCATATCTTGGTTATTGTAAATAATACTGCAGTGAACATGGGGATGCATATATCTTTTCAAGTTAGTATTTTCATTTTCTCCAGATAAACACCCAGAAGTGGAATTGCTCAATCATATGATAGGAACCTCAATACTATTTTTAATTGTTTGAGGAGCTTCCATACTATTTTCCATAGTGGCTGCACCAATCTACATTCCTACCAACAGTGCATGAGGACTCCCTTTTCTCCACATCTTCATCAAACTTGTTATTTCTTGTCTTCCTGGTAATAGCCATCCTAACAGGTGTGAGGTTGTAGCTCACTGTGATTTTGACTCACCTGAAATATTTTCTGAGAATGTACTATGTGCCAGGCACAGTGGCAGACACTAGAGATATAGCAGTGAACAAGTCAGACACAGTCTGTCTACCTTCTCAGAGCTGACAGTCTGCCTGGAACTATGACATGAAAACAAAGCATTGTGACCATGAGTCACCAGAGTTTTCTCAGAGGAGGGATCTATCTAAAATAGTGCTTTCCAATTGTTTTCATCACATAGCACACATAGATAACATATATGACCCCTAGGATAAATGGGTAATAAAGTAGCCTGCCAGGGAGCTCTGGCCACTCCAAGGGCAGAGGGCATCAATATCTCAGGCACACCTAGCATCTCTGGTTGAGAATCTCAAGTTATAACCCATGGCATTGTTGCTCTCATTCCACTTTGTCCTTGTAGGCTGATGGGCACAGAAGGGATGCTGCTGCAGATGAATATGCACTCTTCGTTATTAACTAGAAGTTGGTAAGAGTCACTTTTGCCTCTTCAGCATTAGGCTTAGACTGGAGGCTCCAAGGAAGGCTTCCTGGACAACTGAAGCCTAAATGGATCTCTGTCTCTTCCAAATTCCTACATACTGAGAGTCTTCAGTTCACAGTTCAACTTCTAATTCACCCCCATAGTCTGATATTTCGTGCTGACAGCACAAGAACATCGTCTACCCTATAGCATCAAGCTCCGAAGTACTTCTTCAGTGTCATGTTTCAAGACCAAAGAAGTCTTATTGGAACTGAAAAGGGTCTTAAAACAGAAATGGCTTTGTTATCTAAGAAACATTCAGTGCTGAAGCCATCTTTTAAAACTTCAAAGAGAAAGTCCCAGAGCTGTAAGAGAATGAAGTAATTGGCCTTCTTCCTGGAGACAGGATGCTGAAGCCCCACAACTTCAGGCCAGTTTGGAGTTTTTCTTCTCAGAACACAACCAAAGGTCAACCAAGATATCCCACAACCCCAGGAGATAGGGTCAAGGGAGCTATTGTTTATATCATAAGCAAAAGGGAAGAATTCACAAACAAAGAGAGCCCAAGGGGTGTCTTGCAGAGAAAATAAAGACTCCTGCTGAAATGAAACGGAAGAGTCCACATCCTTTCCTTCCTTTGGACTCCCTGAGAAAAGTTAATTCTCTCACCATCATGAATCCTAATGGCCAATGAAATGAAGATTTAGGTGAGAAATTATGTGATCTTGAGGAAGGCTGGGGTTCAAATGTGACAAATTTTAACTCATCTCTTTGCATTGCCTGCTGAAGTAGCTCATGATTCAGTCACTAGACAAGGAGGCTTCCTGATTTCCCTTTCTGGCCTCGTCTCTCCCCCATTCTTTTAAACAATTTTTTTTAGAATATTTATTTTATTTATTTGACTGTGCCAGGTCTTAGTTGCCAAACACGGGATCTTTCGTTGCAGCACAGGAACTGTTAGTTGTGGTATGTGGGATCTAGTTCTCTGACCAGGGATCAAACCTGGGCCCCCTACACTGGTAGCACAGAGACTTAGCCACTAGAGCACTAGGGAAGTTCCTCCCCCCATTCTTGGGGAGCTACACTGCTACTTTCCTATGTTGATGAGTACAATTCACCATCCCAAATTGAAAATGGGCATTGGAGTGCCCCATCCTAAGGAATGTCAAAGATACAGCTAAGGTAGAGCTGTTGGCCATAAAGAAAATATGTGCGGACATGTCTGTAATACATATGTATGTATACATATACATATATCTGATTCTGAGCTTCTTATAACTCCATGAGCTAGCAAAAAGCTGGCCACAAGAAGAAATACCTGACTTCAAAAGAATCATTTTCATAATTCTGCTTCAAAGTCTCCCTGGAGAGACACATGGATAGGTCAACATATTCTCTCTTTTCTCTTTTTCCTTGTCCCTAGGAGTCTCTTGACTCTTATTAGTATTGTTGTTGTTGATTTCTCACAGCCCCAAGGCAAACAATATGAATTAGATAAAGTTGATGGTTAGCACTTCCAAGTGGTCCCACCACTAAAGCCCATTTCTGATTCTTGATACCCTTAGGAGTGTCTTCCAAGAAACAAACTGATTCAGGATTTCATTCTCTCAGAATCTCTCACGTTTTCAGGTGTCAAAGGAAATAGATCATCTGTCCCACAAAAGAAAAATCAATCCCATATCAACAGTAGAGGATTAGGGGAGCCAACAGTTAACCGGGAGCCTCCTATCTTGGTAAGCTGTGAAGACTGCCCTCTCTTCTGTGAATTATTTTGTATAATAGTTTAATCTAAGGACAGGTGTCAAAGGAACTTACAGATCTAGGGAAAAGGTCACTGTTGACCAATGAGAGAGGATGAGGCACGGATACTGTTTTTTGTTTGTTTGGGTTTTGGTGGTTGTTGCTGCTGTTAAACTTCCCATGTGATTCCTAAGTGAAGGCAGGATGAAGAACAACTTGGAGTGATGTGCTTGGCAGATTGGAAAACACAGAAATGAAAGAGAATGGAAGGTTTCTGTTGTGGAGATATGGTAAGACAAGTAAAGAGAGAGCTTCTGATTCAGGGACTTGAATACCAAGACATGGTGATTTGAATAAAAACAGCATCAACAAGGTGGTATTTTAAGGTTAGTCTGGCAGAGCTCTGGACAAGATGGAGTATACTGAGTATACCGGCTGTGATGGAAAGAAAAGACTTGCCAAGAAACTACTTGGGAGGTCAGTATAGCTGTGTTGGTGACTCAGATGGTAAAGAATCCGCCTGCATGCAGGATACCCAGACTCAGTCCCTGGGTTGGGAAGATCCCCTGGAGAAGGGAATGGCTACCCACTCTGGTATTCTTGCTCGGAGAATCCCATGGACAGAGGAGCCTGGCAGGCTACAGTCCATAGGGTAGCAAACAGTCAGAGAAGACTGAGCGACTAAGCACTCAGGCATGCATAGCTGATATAGGTGAAAAGTAGTGAAGGTCTGATCTGTGGTAGTAATTGCAGGAAGAGAGTAGGAAATGAACTTTAGGTACATGAGGTCAAGTCTCCCAAAAACTAAGCCCAACTGAGACCGAAAGCAGATGCAAACAGTGAAATATACTGACATACTTCAGGTATTTTAAGTTCACCCAAGTTGTCTGTGCCCCTTATTTCACAGCTGCCTAGGTCTACTTCCTCCTATTCAAGCCCACAAAGATGTTGCTCATCAGATGAGCCTTTCAGGTTCTCCCACACCCTTAATTAAATACATTTGTTTCCAAAATTGATCAGTTTGAGATCAGTTTGACATTGAATATGAGTGGAATTGGTTCATCCTCTTCTCCTCCAACACATCCAAATACACCCAACCTTCAACTTCTCCCATCAATCTTGCCTCCTCAGGCCAGACATGTCTGATCCTACTCAGGATGCTCGTGTTAGCAAGATTTAGGGCATTTTCAGGATGCCAGAAGATTCCCTCATGCCCCTTTCTAGGCAACACCACCACTTTCTTCAGAGAAAACCATTATTCTGGGTTCTATCACTGTTGTGGCTATTCTTCATATAAACTTCATATAAATAGAATCATAATGTACTGTGAATAGCTTCTTTCATACAACATAATTATCTGTGAATATAATTTATCCATATCTTTGCATGTAGTTTATTCTTTTTATTTGCTATGTAGCATTTCCTTGTGTGAATATACCACAATTTCTATCTATTCTCCTGTTGATAGCCATTATAGTTGTTTCCAATTTGTGGGTCATTACGAATAGTGCTGACATGGGGTTTCCCAAATGGCCCAGCCAAGATCACCTTACAGCAAAGCTTTTTTTAACAAACTCCACCCACATTGTTCTGGGTAATTTTCTTGAATACTTGAAATCCCCCTCCCTTTATTTGGTTCTCTCTCTCTTGAAGTTCTGTTGTTCAAATGATGAATCACCTGGACTGACTCTTTAATACCCTTACCTTTTTGTTCCTATTTTTCATCTTTAAAAAATACTTTGGAATTAGGTAGTAGTGATAGTGGCACAACATTTCTGTGAATATAATTAATACCATCTAATTGCACACTCAACAATGATTAAAGCAACATTTCATTATATATATATTTTACCACAATATTTTGGCCCCTCAAAAAAATCTACTTTGAGAAATTTCCTCTACCAGTTCTTCCAATTTTTCATTTTAGCCATCATATTTATAATAAGAGCTGGGCTTTGTTTTCTATATATTACTTTTTCCTGCAGCTCTCTGCTCTTATTTAATGGTAGTTTTCAAGTTTTTTTATGAAAATTTATCTTACAGAACCAATTTGCTCTTTTCTCTAGTCTTCAAAGGTAATCCTTGCCTTCTCATCTAACAAGAAAATACTAGTACTGACTGGGAGGTCTAACAGTGTGGTTGTCTCTGAGGTAGAGGAGGTGGATGAGAGCAAGGGATAGCTTTCTTTCATGGACTTCATAGGATAGCTGACTTTCAACCTGTGCTTTCCAAAGAGTGGCTTGCACACTCTCTAGAGCTGTGCTATCCAACATGGAAATGAAATGAAAAACTCAGTTCCTCAGTCACACTAACCACATCTCCAATGCTTGATGGCCTAGTGGTACTGTAATCGATAGCACAGATACAAAACATTTCCAACCTCACAGAGTTCCATCGGACAGCACCATCTTGTGGGGTCATGAAATCAGTGTAGAGAGGGTGACAACCAGCATTTAAATAAACGAGAGTCACTGGTCATCTCATTGTTTTTTTTTTCACATAAACACTGTCATAAAATATTGTTTCATATACACAGAAGCAGGGGCTTCCCAGGTGGCTCAGTATAAAGAACCGGCCTGCCAAGGCAGGAGATGCAAGTTTGATTGCTAGGTCAGGAAGATCCCCAGGAGAGGGAAATGGCGACCCACTCCAGTATCCTTGCCTGAAAAGTCCTATGGATAGGGAAGCCTGGTGGGCTACAGTCCATGGGATCACAGAGCCAGACACGACTGAGGGACTGAGCAGGATACACAGAAGTGTATGGTCACAGCATACCTGAAAGCACTGCTGAATGTGTATGCACAGCCCTGCTTTTTAAAGAGAGAACATGGGAGTGACAGAAACTCTTGATACCTAGTAGCATGGCATCATCTACAGCCTCATATCCCTCTAGGAAACTTGGGACCGAGGGCATCTTAAAAAAACAAAAACTCACCTTGGGATAGCAAAATCACAATAAGAAAGCTAGATGTGATGGGACTTAGGGTCAATTACACTCCTTATTTCTTCTGTCATTCATCTTTCTCTATTTACAAAGGGCTTTTTTTTTTAAAAGTCCAGTCTTCCCCCTTTCTTTCTTTGATATAGGAAAAAGAAACTAGTTTCATTCTTTTGCAAGTGGTTGACCAGTTTTCCCAGCACCACTTGTTAAAGAGGTTGTCTTTTTTCCATTGTATATCCTTGCCTCCTTTGTCAAAGATAAGGTGTCCATAGGTTCGTGGATTTATCTCTGGGCTTTCTATTCTGTTCCATTGGTCTATATTTCTGTCTTTGTGCCAGTACCCACACTGTCTTGATGACTGTGGCTTTGTAGTAGAGTCTGAAGTCAGGCAGGTTGATTCCTCCAGTTCCATTCTTCTTTCTCAAGATTACTTTTGGCTATTCGAGGTTTTTTGTATTTCCATACAAATTGTGAAATTCTTTGGTCTAGTTCTGTGAAAAATACCGTTGGTAGCTTGATAGGGATTGCATTGAATCTATAGATTGCTTTGGGTAGAATAGCCATTTTGACAATATTGATTCTTCCAATCCATGAACACGGTATGTTTCTCCATCTGTTTGTGTCCTCTTTGATTTCTTTCATCAGTGTTTTATAGTTTTCTATGTATAGGTCTTTTGTTTCTTTAGGTAGATATACTCCTAAGTATTTTATTCTTTTTGTTGCAATGGTGAATGGTATTGTTTCCTTAATTTCTCTTTCTGTTTTTTCATTGTTAGTATATAGGAATGCAAGGGATTTCTGTGTGTTAATTTTATATCCTGCAACTTTACTATATTCATTGATTAGTTCTAGTAATTTTCTCGTAGAGTCTTTAGGGTTTTCTATGTAGAGGATCATGTCATCTGCAAACAGTGAGAGTTTCACTTCTTCTTTTCCTATCTGGATTCCTTTTACTTCTTTTTCTGCTCTGATTGCTGTGGCCAAAACTTCCAACACTATGTTGAACAGTAGTGGTGAGAGTGGGCACCCTTGTCTTGTTCTGATTTCAGGGGAAATGCTTTCAATTTTTCACCATTGAGGGTGATGCTTGCTGTGGGTTTGTCATATATAGCTTTTATTATGTTGAGGTATGTTCTTCTATTCTGCTTTTTGGAGAGTTTTAATCATTAAATGAGTGTTGAATTTTGTCAAAGGCTTTTTCTCTGCATTCTATTGAGATTAACATTTATGATTTTTATCTTTCCATTGTTAATGTGGTGTTATTACATTGATTGATTTGCGGATATTGAAGAATCCTTGCATTCCTAGAACACTTTCTAACACCATACACAAAAATAAACTCAAAATGGATTAAAGATCTAAATGTAAGACCAGAAACTATAAAACTCCTAGAGGAGAACATAGGCAAAACACTCTCCGACATAAATCACAGCAAGATCCTTTATGACCCACCTCCCAGAATATTGGAAATAAAAGCAAAACTAAACAAATGGGACCTAATGAAACTTAAAAGCTTTTGCACTACAAAGGAAACTATAAGTAAGGTGAAAAGACAGCCCTCAGATTGGGAGAAAATAATAGCAAATGAAGAAACAGACAAAGGATTAATCTCAAAAATATACAGGCAACTCCTGCAGCTCAATTCCAGAAAAATAAATGACCCAATCAAAAAATGGGCCAAAGAACTAAACAGACATTTCTCCAAAGAAGACATACAGATGGCTAACAAACACATGAAAAGCTAAGAATCTACGGAATTTTGCTCAACATTCACTCATTATAGAGAAAATGCAAATCAAAACCACAATGAGGTTACCATTACACACCAGTCAGGATTGGCTGCTATCCAAAAGTCTACAAGCAATAAATTGCTGAGAGGCTGTGGAGAAAAAGGGAGCCCTCTTACACTGTTGGGGGGAATGCAAACTAGTACAGCCGCTATGGAAAACAGTGTGGAGATTTCTTAAAAAACTGGAAATAGAACTGCCATATGACCCAGCAATCCCACTTCTGGGCATACACACTGAGGAAACCAGATCTGAAAGAGACACGTGCACCCCAATGTTCATCGCAGCACTGTTTATAATAGCCAGGACATGGAAGCAACCTAGATGCCCATCAGCAGATGAATGGATAAGGAAGCTGTGGTACATATACACCATGGAATTTTACTCAGCCGTCAAAAGGAATTCATTTGAATCAGTCCTAATGAGATGGATGAAACTGGAGCCCCTTATACAGAGTGAAGTAAGCCATAAAGATAAAGAACATTACAGCATACTAACACATATATATGGAATTTAGAAAGATGGTAACGATAACCCTATATGCAAAACAGAAAAAGAGACACAGAAATACAGAACAGACTTTTGAACTCTGTGGGAGAATGTGAGGGTGGGATGTTTCAAAAGAACAGCATGTATACTATCTATGGTGAAACAGATCACCAGCCCAGGTGGGATGCATGAGACAAGTGCTCCGGCCTGGTGCACTGGGAAGACCCAGAGGAATCGGGTGGAGAGGGAGGTGGGAGGGGGGATCGGGATGGGGAATAAGTGTAAATCTATGGCTGATTCATATCAATGTATGACAAAACCCACTGAAATGTTGTGAAGTAATTAGCCTCCAACTAATAAAAAAATAAAAAAAAAAAAAAAGAAAGAAACTAAAGCTAAGGGAGTGTTATGAGATTCGTCCATGGCTACAAAACTAGTGACAGTGAGCCCAGGTCTCCTCACCTCTAAATCCAGAACTCTTTCTACCAAGTCTTCAGGGGCTAGCAGTCCTTTGAGTCCCTGAGTGTGCCAGCATGTTAAAACACTTGACTGATGAATGTTACCTGGATACAACAACAATGATGATAACAGCTAACATATGTTTTTGTTGGTGCTGGTAACATATGCTTACTATGTTTTAAACAGTTTAACTCATTTTACCCTCACAACCATCCTATTATCAATGCACCTCATTTTTCAGGAAGCAGAAATGCAGTGGAGAGATGTTAACGAACTTGCCCAGTCACACACCTAGTGAGTGGCAAAGCCAGGAAATAGACTCAGGCAATGGTTCCCCGTCTCTAATACCATTTTATATACACCCTTGTATAACTCAGGTAACTTAATTTTTCCCTAAATTTTAATTAGCCTGAAGGTAACAATTATTTATTAGCACATGCTAACAATCCACACAACATGACTATGTTTTGTCCCACAGTATCAGTGCTACAAACGAATTTTACTCTACTAACTGTACAAAAGTAACAGCTTTGGGTTCAATCCTCCAAACTAATGGATGTGATTTCCACAAACCAGGTTATCTGCTTAATGCAATTCTATAAACCTAGAGATCAGTACTTTTGAAATATGTGTTTAAAAGTTTGGTTAATATTCTTCAAATTTGCAGATTTTATCCTGGCACATAATTAAGCACGAACTGGCTTGATAACATGGGTGGATTTATTTCTTAAGATTCAAGTGCAAACTTAAAAACCAGAGCAAAGCTTTTCATCAAGGAAAACATGAAAATCTAAGTAACAATCCGGCAATCGTGCATTTGAACAGAAAATACAAATATGAATACATTCTAATTTGTAACTACATTTGAAAATTAAAATATTTCTCTCCAAATCTCAAATATCCCACAATCTTTAATCTGTTTTCATCTTGCTATTCCAGAAACATCTGTAATGTGCCATCAGGAAAATATAGGCAAAGATTATTAATCAATCTTTATGACCATGGAAACATTCTTAACTTCTGACTTTTTGAATCATTCATCTGTATCTCAGTTCCAAAAAGTGATACAATTATACCTCCACTCCAGAAAAAAAAAGAATCAATACAAATATCAAGGAGGCAAAATACTTTCACATAAAGCAAAAGTCACAGGTGTTTGACTTAGAAATGTACATACTTGTAGGAAATTTTGGAGGCAAGATACTTTCATGTAATTAAAGCAAAAGTCACAGGTGTTCGTCTTAGAAATGTACATACTTGTAGGAAATTTTTAAAGTACAACTTTATTTGATGGCTGACATGTAATAATAACAGTGAACAATTTAAACCGGTATAAAAATGTAGGATCAAAATCTGTAGGCTCAAATACTTGAAAAGTCACCATGAATATGGAAAGATCTGTTTACATAAACAAGTGTATTTTTTGATGAAAAATCACGGGGTAGTGGCATCTCCCTGGTCCCTTAACAATATTTGGATTTTCACAAAGAATTAGCAGCACCCATCCTTAAGTGTTAATTACGTGTTTCTAAAGGACCCATACAACAGATTAGTTGGCAGTGTTCTAGCTTTTGGGAGATGGGAGTGGGTGGGGGTGCAAATATCTGAGTATGTATGCATGCACTCACACATTTTAAATCACCATTCCAAAAGGGGAGGTCACATACTAAAAAAGTCTAAGTACATCATCCTTAGAGGGTCAACAGTGGGCCAGGAACAGCAGAAGCTGAACAGTAGTCTACTTGTAAGAATGGTTTTTCACTCTTCAAAGGCAATTTGGGAAGAATGAGAATACTCACATACACATAACTTCAGGGGGCCTTGCTTCAAATTTTACATTGCAGACACTGAACATTCTTTACAAAAACCTTCATTCTTGCTTATAATAACACCAGATGATTTTTCCTTTTAACCACCATATACATAATATTTAAATATTTTCTTTATAAATATTCTAGAGCAAAAAGAATGTGTTTTGTTGCAGTGGTGGCCCACAACTGTACAAAGCAATATAAGCAACATATATATATAGGCATATATATATATGTATATATATATAAAATGACTAAGAAAAAAGTGCAAAGAATAACAGTATTAAGAAGTTTTGTGGGTTTTTTTTTTTTTTTTACAGTAACTATGGTTCAAGTGTGACTATATTTCAGGGATATATAATCCCAGATTTCAATTAAAGATTCAAAAAGAAGCCCACACACAAAGTTACTGCACAAATATCAGTCCCTTACTGAGTAACTTCCCTTCTCCCAAATCCAGCATTTCCAGTTTCTAAACTCTTCTTACAAACAGGAAAAAAGTAGTAACAGTGTTCTTCCCTTTAACTTCCCCAAATTCGTCCAAGTTAATTAATCATTCATAGATTTAAACAAGATAGCAGGGAATTCATTTATCATAATCCGCTTTGCTAAAATTAAAGCAAAATGAAATGCTTTTAGAAATACAAATTGATCAAGAATCAAATCAGCAATAGCAAACAGACCTTAAATTATGAGTGTGATATGATACACTTTAAAATCAATCCCTGTTATCAAAGATAAATTCAGAGTCTAAATCCTTTCCCAGGTTCAATGCTATGCAAGGGTCAGGATTCTAAATACTCAGGATATCATCACCTTTTCTGACAGAGAAAATGCTCCCACTAAAATTTGATTAAATTTCTATCGTTTTAACTCTTGATTTCAGTCTTATTTTGAACAGAGAAAGGCAATTTTCAGCATTTTGAAGATGTACTTTTATACTTAAGCCATTCAAATAATTAGTTACTGATTTTTCATCTCCAAGTTTCAAATAACAGTTCAATTTCCCTTTAATTGTATTACTAGATATTTTTTGGTGCATTTATATGTTTTTATTCTAACTTCAGGCACTGCAATTATTCACAATATTATAATGATTCTACGTCTAACCTACACAACAATTATGAATCCTAAAATGGTTTCCAATGTTTTTATTTGATTCCGTATATTATATTACAAATCAAGACAAATGGTTGGAAGAGAATTTTAAAGCCCTGCAGCACTTCTGCTTTGAGTAATGTTAATACATTTTTTTGGTCATGCTTAATATTTAAGCATCTTCTGAACTAGGAAGACAGTAGACGTTGGAAGTTGCAAATTTCCTCAAACTACATTCTACTCCAGCTCTAATTTATTTTGTTCAACATTAAATTTTTTTCTTTAATGAAACAAGTATAATCTTAGGCCAATTTTTAAAAACAGAAAGTTTTGTTCTAAAATTAATAACACAGCTACAGGGAAATAACTTTTCAATTTCAGCTTCACTAGAACTATGGAAACTAGTTAAAGTAGACTTAATCACTTTTGGTTTTGATTTTTTGTTACTATGTCTTTAGAACGATACACTTTACATTCTAACAGACAGTTCAACGACCCGAGGCTTAAAACTCTAGAACCAAAAAAACACCAAGCCACCTTCTGCACAACTGTAAATACGAGCTCAGCATTTTATTTGCCCCCATACATTCGCTCAATGTCTTTGAGGTAATGGTTCTTCAGTTCCTTCCTTTTCAGTTTGAAAGCATCAGTGACCAAACCAGTTTCAGGGGTCCAGGGCTCTGGGCTTAAGCGAACCTTGATTGGAATTTCAAATCGCTCCAGTTTCACTGAAATGAGAAGTGTGGGGGCAGGGAGAGGAAAGGGGGAGAGAGGGAGGAAAGGAGGGGGAAGAGTGAGAGAGAGAAACAATAAAACATGAATTTTGCAGGACTTAGGTGATGCAGGTGATGAGACAAACTTACTTAATGGTATGTTATAGTTAATTAAATACCACCACCTTATAATTTCATTTTATACATCTCAAAGTACACATCAATTGTTTCAGTTGGATGGTTTTGGTCTATGCAGTTTTTTTCCCTAATATATATGTCCCCAGGTGGTGCAGTGGTAAAGAATCTGCCTGCCAATGCAGGAGATGCAGGTTCCATCCCTGGCTCGGAAAGATTCCCCAGAGAAGGGCATGGCAACCCACTCCAGTGTTCTTGCCTGGAGAATCCCATGGACAGAGGAGCCTGGCAGGCTACAATCCACGGGGTTGCAAAGAGTCGGACACAACCGAGTACACACACACACACTATATATATGTGTGTGTGTAGACATCCTCCGATTTAGAGTCTATCTGCTGCTCCCTCTGCCTCGAATGGCCTTCCCTATTGTAGCTGCACAGCTCACTTCCTTACTTCATCCAAGTGTCTGTTCAACTGCCACCTCCTCAAAGAGGATTTCCCTGACCACTCCTAACAAAACACAAGTCCCTTTGTCTCTCTGTACCCCCTTATGCTATCTTTTCTTCAAAATACTTATCACCACCCCATACATTGTTTATGTGTCTCACTTATTAAAATGTAAGCTTCATGAAAGCAGGGGTTTTGTTCTATTCACTGCCATTCACAGGCTACATTGAGCCCTCAAGAAGCACATACATGTTTATTCACTCATTCCACAGGAAATTAGCCTCTAGATAACTGTTCTTCAGAAACTTTGATTCAAATAAGAATCAAAAGGGGGTTGTGAATTTCATACTTTTAAACGATACAAGAACTTTATTATAATTCAAATAAGAATCAAAAGGGGGTTGTGAATTTCATACTTTTAAACGATACAAGTTTGAGTTAGACAACACATGTTGAAAGAAATATAAGAAAAATGGTGAAAATAAAGAGAAGCAATCAATATAGTACTCAATAATTTTAAATTTCAATAAGTTATATTCAGTCAAGTTACTTATTATTAATACAATGTCTTCTTTAAGATTCTTTAAGGTCCTATTCCAGATTCTGAAGACCCACTACTAACAGTAATGTTAATCTACAGATGAGCTTTATTTTATATGCTATCATTTAAAACAGCAGTTTTGAAGACACAAATAAACATCGGCATGCTTTAAAACTACTACTAAACAGCCTTAGGTAACTTTAGGGATAACTTGGTTTTAGTAATAGGCACAAAGAACTCAAATTCAATGAAGCTTTTGTTCTAAGGCTAGTCTAAGTTTTATGAAAGCTTGGTTGAATTACTGAGTTTCTCATTAAAATAAGAGAAAAATATAAAGCTGAGTATGAAAAGTAATCTTTTGAACTACTTAGAACCAACTTCCTAAAAGTGATGCCTAAAAAGGTAAATAAAAGGATATGAAACTTGTTTCCCTGGTGGCTTCCCTGGTTGCTAAGATGGTAAAGAATCCACCTGCAATGCAGGAGATCCAGGTTTGATCCCTGGGTCAGGAACATCCCCTGGAGGAGGGCATGGCAACACTCTCCAGTATTCCTGCCTTGAGAATTCCATGGACAGAGAAGCCTGGCAGGCTACAATCTATGGGGTCGCAAAGTGTCGGACATGACTAAGCAACTAACACTATTAAAACTTGTTCAAATTAACTGTATCTACTCCAATGATACATTACAGCTCAGTTACACAGAGGTCCCTGAAATAAGGCCAAATCTGAATTTCAAGGGAATAACTCAAGTATTGATCGGGCTCCAAAATCTTTTATTTTGTATTACTTTCCCTGCTTACCTAGGTCCTATTCCAGAAACACTGACAACAATGACACAAAGCAGGCATATTATTTCAATTGCACACAAGCAAATAAAGCATACATATTTTTTAAATGCTGCATCAGAGGTTTCCCAGTTTTGGAAACACCTAAGCATTACCTAGTACCACAAGTTATAGGGAACAATAGGCAATCACACAGTTTCCTATAAAAAGGAAAAACTGCCAACAAGTGAAAAAGATTAGAGGAGACAATTTTTATCATGGCATTTTATCAGAATTACCTAGGACATTATGAAATGTGACCTGAAGGTGGCAGCAAATGTCAGGTTTTTTAGCCAGTGATAATTGTCAAATCACCCCAAAACAATTATTTTGCATTCTTATCAATACCTTGCACTTATATTTAAAACATGAAGAGGCCTGCTGTGAACAGTGCATGATCTCAGGCAGATTTAGCTGAGAACAATCAAAACTATTTTATACTTTTTTGCCTTAGTCTCTGAAATTAGGGCTTCTTTGGTGGCTCAAAAGTTAAAGAATGGGAGACCCAGGTTCTATCCCTGGGTTGGGAAGATCCCCTGGAGAAGGGAATGGTTACACACTCCAGTATTCTTGCCTAGAGAATTCCATGGACAGAGGAGCCTGGTGGGCTACAGTCCATGGGGCCACAAAGAATCAGACACAACTGAGTGACTAACACTTTCAGTTTCTGAAATTATAATCTGAAGCAAAAGATTAGTAAAATAAATCTTTTGTGGCACAGACAAGCTCTTGAGTTATACAGACTTAACTCATGATTACTGTTCATTAACCAAATCATGAATTGTTCAGTTTCATGCCCATTCCAAAGATAGGAAAGTTATGTAGATGTATTAGATCCTAGAATATTATTCCGTTTTCCAGCCTGAAAAACTTTCCTTATTATTGCTTTCACACAGTTAAATATTCAATGATGAATTATTCAAGTCACATTCTAGTCCATTAGTACTTTGAGAGTGACTAACAGCCTATTGGGGCTTCCCTGGTGGCTCAGCCTATTGACTGAAGTTGTTTTTAAAATACTACATTTAGACACAAGTGCTCAGGGCTGGTGCATTGGGAAGACCCAGAGGGATGGGATGGGGAGGGAGGTGGGAGGGGGGATCAGGATGGGGAACACATGTAAATCCATGGCTGATTCATGTCAGTGTATGGCAAAAACCACTACAATATTGTAAAGTAATTAGCCTCCAACTAATAAAAATAAATGAAAATAAATTAATTAATTAACTTTAAAAAAAGAAATTCAATGGCTAAGGATTCATACTAATAAAATAATTACATAAGAAAATAAATTGACTGGGAGGCAAGAACAGGTGGGGGTCTATTTGTTTAACAGTAGAGGGAAAAAGTCTAACAAGTAGATACTCCTATACTGGAATACTATTTAGGTAAAAAACATGGTAATGCAATTCTATATCTACTGACTTAGAAAAAAGTAGATGACATTGATACGTTAAGTATATATACCATATGTAATGTCACCACCCAAAGGTAAGTACTATCAAGTGATTTTTGCTTCCTCCTCTAAATTTTCTGTATTGTCCAGTAGTTTAGAATGAATATAGGTAACCTATCCTCAGAAAAATGATATTTTCATTTCTTGGAGGGACGGCAACAGGTTAAACTAGGTTAACAGCTTCCAATTAAGCATGAAGAGTACACAGTTTATACAGGTTCCTCTGGAAAATAAACAGTTTGAAAATAATTTTTTATATTAAAAAGGTATTAACCTCACAGGAAAAAAAAAATAGAAACGTGAGAAAGAGGACAGTAGGTGAGAGGACGCAACAAAATCTTAGAAGACCAAAAGCAAATTGGCTAAAAAGCTAATTGTTGACATTGAAGGACACTGACAGAGGCAAACCGACTTCCCGAGCCCACAGACAGAAGCTTCAGGGGCCAAAGAGAGAGATGAGAGGCGCACTGAAAACAGGAGGCTGACCCCCGCCTCTTTAGAGGACAGTTCTCACTCTGCTCTTCCCCAACCAGGCTGGAGACTGGTGTGCACGTGTGCTAAGTCGCTTCAGTCATGTCCAACTCTTTGTGACCCTATGGACTGTAGCCTGCCAGGCTCCTCTGTCCATGGGATTCTCCAGGTAAGAATATAGGAGTGGGTTGCCATGCCTTCCTCCATGGGATCTTCCCAACCCATGGATCAAACCTGCATTTCTTAAGTCTCCTGCATTGGCAAATGGGTTCTTTACCACTAGTGCCACCTTGGAAGCCCCAGCTAAACTAGAGACTCTGGACTCAAGGACACCAGGTACAGTAGAGGGAGGGAATAAAGCTGAAAACCTAAGAATTCAGTGAGGGGAAGATCTATGTACCCCAACCCCAGCCCCGAGTCCCTTTTGTGGCTGCCAGAAAACTGACACTTAGGTTAATATCACTCCAGGGAAGAGCGTGGAGAAGTCTTCTTTGCAGAAACAGTACTACCCAAGACATTAACATTTGAGTAACTTTTCATGAAGCCCAGTAAGTTTTCCAAATAGCTTTTTAGTACCTCATTCTCAAATATGAATGGACAAAGGTCAGCAGATGTATGTGAGGCTAACCAAAGCAAGCAGAAAGTGGAACTTGGAGGAAACAGAAACAGTAACAGGAGAAGAAAACTTCATAGAAGTTATCCTCAGAGGATGACTGCACCCATGAAAGAGCAACTGGAGCTACTAAAAGGACACTGAGAAAGCAGGAAAGAGCTCTTGAAAATTTAAATTCTGTTATTAGAAGCTGGAACTTCAATAGACTGAAGCAATGATAAAGTTGAGGGACCTGCCAGAATATAAAACAAAATGGAAGAGACAGAATACAAAACAAAAAATAGATATGAAAATAAGAGGATGAATGTAGAAGGTCAACAGTCATATAAAAGTAGTCCCAGATAAAAACATGAACCCAAAACTTAAAGGGGGGAAAGACTATGAAAGAAAAGCAAACACACAACAAAAGGTAAATGGGTATTTCCCAGAAACAAAGAGCAGAGATTTCTAGATTAAAAGGGCCCACACCAAGTAAGTATACACAATAGTAAATGATAAAAGATTCACACCAGGGAACATGTGAAAGTCGCTCAGCCGTGTCCGACTCTTTGCAACCCCATGGACTATATAGTAAATGGAATTCTCCAGGCTAGAATACTGGAGTGGGTAGCCTTTCCCTTCTTCAAGGGACCCTCCCAACCCAGGAATCAAACTGAGGTCTCCTGCATTGCAGGCGGATTCTTTACCAACCGAGCTAGCAGGGAAGCCCAATGAGAACAAAGACTAGACCATTCCAAACACACGCCAGATGACCACTTAGCAGGGATGCTGTGACATTCAATAAAGAACTAGATAGGTTACTTCACCATATAACATTTAAAGGTCCTTTCAACAAGAAAATTCATTATATATAATTTAAGAGTCAGGTTTTTTTTTTTTAAAAACTTGTATTTTATTATCAAAACAAAACAAATAGACATCTTGAAAAGCCTAATGCATAGGACCTCATTAAATAACTTTTGAGGACTTCAGAAGACAAAAAATTTCTTACTTACTGGTATTTGCAGCTTCTCTAATCTCTTTCAGTATTTCAGCTTCCATGGCAGGGTTATTGCAGATATCAACCCAAGTTCCTTCTACCCCTTTCTGTTGTGCCAAAAGTGTCAACCGTTGCTGATTAGGAACCACAAAACTTATCACATAGGACTGGTCACTAAAAATTTAGATAATAAAACAGAACAGAAATTAAAACATAAATTCAACAAAAATAGTACATGTAAGTCCAAATACATATTTCTCTTGTTACAAGTTCATTAAGAAGTAATAAAGCCCATAGTACTGCCATAAACACAGACATATAGATAGACCAATGGAATAGAATACAGTCCAGAATAAATCCTTGCATATATGGTTAAATGATCTTCAACAAAAGCACCATGACCACTCAATGGGGAAAGGACAGTCTCTAAAACAAATGGTGCTGAAAGAATTGGATATCCACATACAAAGGAATGAAGCTGCATCTGTATCTTATAGCACATAGGGAAATTAACTCAAAATAGATCAAAGACCTAAACATGTAGGAGTTAAAATAATAAAACACCTTGAAGAAAACAAGGGGAAAGATTTATGACATTAGATTTGGCAATGCTTTCTTAGATATGATACCAAAAGCACAGGCAACAAAAGAAAAATAGATGAAGAGTACAACAAAAATAAAAAATTTTCTGTGTATCAAAGGTTACAACAGAGTATAAAAAGGCAATCTATGGGACTGGACAAACTATTTGCAAATGACATGTCTGATAAGGGGTTAATATCTAGCATGTATAAAGAATTCATACAACTCAATAACAACAACAAAATAATTCTATTAAAAAATGGGCAAAGACCTGAAACCATAAAACTCCTAGAGGAAAACAAAGGTGGAAGCTTTTTGACATAGGTGTGGTAATGATTTTTTTAATTAGACACCAAAAGCAAAGACAACAAAATCAAACAAGTAGGAGCATATAAAATTAAAAAGCTTCTGCACAGCAAAGGAAGCCATCAACGAAATGAAAAGGCCACCTACAAAATGGGAGAAAAGCATTTGAAAATCATATCTGATACAGGGCTAATATCCAAAATACATAAAGAATTCATGTAACTCAATAGAAAAAAATATTCAGTTAAAATAGGTATGGGGATCTGAATAGACATTTCTCCAAAGAAGACATACAGATCAGATGGTCAACAGGTACATGAAAAGGTGCTCAATACCAGGGAAATGCAAATCAAAACCACAATAAGATATCACCTCATACCTGTTAAAATGGCTATTATCAAAAAGCCAAGAAATAACAAGTTTGGGGGAGGATGTGAAGAAAAAGGAACACTTGTGCACTGCTGATGGAAATGCAAATTGGTGCAGGCCCTACAGAAGACAGTATGGAGGCTCCTCAAAAAATTAAAAATGGAACTATCATATGATCCAGTAATCTAACTTCTTGGTATAAATCCAAAGGAAATGAAAACAGGATATCAAAGAGATAGCTGGTCCATGTTCACAGCTGCATAGTCCATGTAGTGGACTGCATGCATTAGTCCATAACAGCCAAGATACAGAAACAAATGTCTATCAGTGGATGAACGGATAAAGATGTGGTGTATATGTACAATGGAATATTACTGAGCCATGAGAAAGAAAGAGATTCTGCCATTTGACTGCACTAGATACCTTGAATAAACAGAATCATATGGTGCTTATCTTTTTGTAACTGGCTTATTTCACTTAGAATTTCCCTCAAGGTTCATCTATACTGTAGTATGTATCAGAATTTCCTTCCTTATTAAGGCTGAATAATATTCTAGCCAGTCACAAAAAGATAAGCATTGTATGATTCTATTTATTTAAGGTATCTAGAGTAGTCAAATTCACAGAAACAGAAAGGAGAATGTTGGTGGGCAGAGGGTGGGGAGGATGGGGGGGAAGGAGGAAATGTGGAGTTGTTTAATGGACATTGAGTTTCATTTTTACACAATGAAAAGTTCTGGAGATTGGTTGTACAACAATATAAGTATACTTAACCCTAGTGAACTGTATTAAGAATGCCTATTATACAGAGTGAAGTAAGCCAGAAAGAAAAACACCAATACAGTATACTAACGCATATATATGGAATTTAGAAAGATGGTAACGATAACCCTGTATGCAAGACAGCAAGAGAGACACATGTATTGAACAGTCTTTTGGACTCTGTGGGAGAGGGCAAGGGCAGGATGATATGGGAGAATGACACTGAAACATGTAAATTATCATATGTGAAACGAATCGCCACTCCAGGTTCGATGCATGATACAGGATGCTCGAGGCTGGTGCACTGGGATGACCCAGAGGGATGGGATGGGGAGGGAGTTGGGAGGGGGGTTCAGGATGGGGAACACATGTACACCCATGGCGGATTCAGGTCAATACGGCAAAACCAATACAATGTTGTAAAGTAAAATAAATAAATAATTTAAATAATAAAAAAAAGAATGGTTAAGATGGTGAATTTAGGTTTTGTGTTTTTTATAATTAAATTTTTTAAAGGGAGTAATAAAGTCCAGAAAAATAAACCATGTTAACATATAAAGAAAGAAAATGGTTCAGTCTCTCAGGCTTTTTATTTAGAAAACTTATACTATCTGTGTTACCTTCCTAGGAAAATTACTTATGCTAAGTTTCAGTTGTTATGGATGTTAAATCAAATAACTGTTGTGGCATAGCAAGACATTGTAGGTGGTCCATAAATGGTTAAAATGTCTGGATTATCTCAAATGACCTTTAAGCTGTTGAATTCAAGAACTTTCATAAAATGTATAACATTCCCCAACTCTAAAAGTTTAATGTTTTCCTTATGATTGTATCAATATTTTCCCCATTATCCTGTTACTGTAAGTATATGAAACAAATGCAACTTTAGAATTACCTTTTGGCAAAAGCACAGATGTTATCAATAAGTGGACAGTTCTTTAGTGCAGCTTCTACTTTCCCAAGAGACACATATTCTCCTGCTTGTAACTTCACCAGATCTTTCTTACGGTCTGTAAGTCATGAAGCGTGTTAGCTTACCCACAGTACAGGTATGTACAATTTTGATTTCCTTTCCATCCCATCGCCTTAACCTTTAGTTATAAAGAAACTTCTAAAATCTTGTTATATAGAATGCCTGCTCACACACATCAGTTAAAAAGAAAACGCCTACTTAAAGAAGTACTGGCTAAAATGTTACATCCCACACCAAAAGTTTTTCTTTTTCAATTTTTTATCGTTAAAATGACTGTGCTCTAATAACATGCTGGCACACGATGGCACAGCATGGCTAATCATCAGGTTGTCTTACATCCCTACTCATAGGCTGGGAACCCACTCTACATGCCAACAGAGCCAATCTTTGATTCTAGCACAATTAAGGATCAAGGGGAAAAAGGCAATGAGGAGGCTACAGGTTCTAAATCAAGCCATGCTTCCTGGAAATTTCCCTGGCAGATCAAACTTCTAGGCAAAGAACCAGATTTTTTCAGGAAATCTCTGATTCTATTCAGGTCACATATGGGTCCAGAGACAGATTTAAATGGACCACTGTAGATATGACTGAGGAAATTTTATGGCTTGAAAAGAGCCTGAATGATACTCAATACTGTGATCGGTATTAGATAGTCAAATTTTTAACTTTTGCCTGATTAAAGTGAGTAGTGTAAGGGCTATTTTGGAGTAGCTTTGAACTTCAAAGTCTATTCTAGTAGGCTCAATAAAGGCAGTGCCAAGCCAATTGACATTCTCAGAATGGATTAACGTTGAGAACTGAGATGTGTTGGCCAAAAAAGTTCGTTCTAAGAGTCTAGGCTAGTTAGAGTCATATAAGTGGCCACTAGGGAAAATAATGTGTCCACACTGCCTCTTGGGTGAGGAGGTAAATGGTGAGGAAGCCCTAGAATAGGGTATGTTGCAGTACATGGTTATATGGAACCAAATGTAGTTGACCAAAAAAAAGGAAAAAACCCATAAAGAAACAACCAAAAGTCCCTCTTCTGAAGCAATTTTTGTTTTCTCATTACCAACTGCTATCTTCCTGCTTTTCAACATGGTATTTAAAAAGAAACAGTTGTTTGCTCATAGAGCACCAACAATAATGCACATAATTAAAAAGTAACATAGGAGGAACACTTTTAGAAACTCAAATTTATGTCTGCCCACTCTAATGTTGGTTCTGCTACCACTTACTAAGGTGAAGGCACTGTCCTGCTCTAAGCATTTTATACATATAAATTCATTTCATCCTAACAAAACCCCTACCAGGTCAATGTTGCTGTCCCTATTTCACAGATGGAGAAGCACAGACATTAATTAAATAACATGTCTAAAGTTTAAACCAATAGAACCATCATCAATGTTATTAATGACTTGACCAATATTACCTTTCATAGTTGTTGAAGCTGCAAAAACTACAGAAAAGCACAAAAAGAGAACACACTGACCGATAATCTGTAAACACCCATCGGGATGGAATTCTCCAATATCACCAGTGCAAAACCACCTTTGGCCATTTTCATCCACAGAATAATCCTCAGCTGTTTTCTCCTCATTTTTAAAATATCCCATGGAGATATTCTTTCCACCAATTACGATTTCACCTCTGGGGTTTGGCTTGTCATGAATTGTATAACCGCCTGGAGGTCATAAAAGCTATTTAGTTACTGTTTCAAAACAAAATTTACTTGCATTAATTCTTAAAGATCCTTTGCTAATATTTTTCTGCTGGTCAAATTTTCTTCACTCTACAGGAGCATATCAGTTAATATTTACTGAGATTTGTGTGAGGATAGAGGGTGACTGTGACTGCAGAAGTACCAACCCATTTGAAAATTTCACACTTAGAACATCATTAGGGCTTAGGGTTCACAGACGTCTACCAAAATAAAATCACCCCCAAGTAGGATAATACTTGAAGCTGTTATAAATAAATCATTAATGTGTTGATATAAAATGTGTTTCAGATATATTGTTTTAATCAAAGAGAGCAGTTTGAGAGTAAGTGCTCTCAAAGGCAACATCATGAAGTAAGAAAGTGTTAGTCGCTCAGTCATGCCCAACTCTTTGCAACCCCGTGGACTGTAGTCTGCCAGACTCCTCTGTCCATGGAGTTCTCCAGGCAAGAATACTGGAGTGGGTAACCATTCCCTTCTCCAGGGATCGAACCTGGGTCTCCTGCAGTGCAGGCAGCCTCTTTATCATCTGAGCTACCAGAGAAGCTATGAAGTGAGAGGGAAACGTTATTTTCTTCACGGTGACTCTGGCCAGTCATGGCTTTAAAAGTGAAAGCACCGAAATCATTGACAATGAGTACTGAAACATTTTATCACACTCATTACTTGTTTATTACTGAACAAAGCTTACTCTTAAGGAAAATACACAAAAATTCGAATTGATAAACTGAGATTCTGGTGAGATTTTAGGTCATAAAAGAATTAAAAGCAGAGTTCTTCCCAGCTGTTAGCTACTCTTATGAATTTAAAACAATTCAATATTTCAATATGACAAAACTCACTGTGTGTAAAAGCATGGATATCATTCGTATTATATAAGGCAAAGATTCTTTCATAGCAAGGAAAACTCCAAACATGGACCCACTCCCCACAAAACTGACATCAAAGCCCAGTACCAGAAAAATCAGAAAATAAAAATTAAAGGCAAAATTATTCTTACTAAGTTTTATAATATACCTTGTTTCTCTGATTCGACTGCTTAATAAATAACCCACTGAATACAGCAATTTTGATGCTCATGCCCAATATAACATAGACACACAGCCCCTATATTTTTTCAAATTTTCATTCTAAAGCTGGAAAGGCACTACCATGGGAGAATGGAGGAAGACTTATTTTCAACATGTAAAACACCTGGGAATGAAACTGGCTTTTCAACATGGTATTTAAAAAGAAATGGTTGTTTGCTCATAGAGCACCAACAATAATGCACATATAATTAAAAGTCACATAGAAGGAACACTTTTAGAAGCTTCAAATTTATGTCAGACAAAGCCCATTCACTTTCTTGGGTTTGAACAACCTAAGAGATATGTACAACAAGATAACTGGTCCTTTAAAATTTCAGTCTATGGCTCCATCCTAAGGTGAATACTCCCTTTTCAAAAGTTAAGCTTTGATTTTTTTTTTAAACAGACAATAATATTGTACTATATCCATCAAACTTGCTTAGAGACTAAAAATTAATTATCCCATCCACTAAAAAGAAAAGGCAATTATGTAATGTAATAGAAATGCTGAATGTCATTACAGCAACAATCATATTACAATATATAAAGGTATCAAAATAACATGCTGTATGTCTTAAGTTTACATATTATATACCAAATACAGTAAATTAAAAATAGAAGGAAATCTTAAACTTTTTAATTACTCTTCATCTGGCATGCCTAGGTTGTTAATTATTTTGCAGTTAATGAATATACTTAATGTTTTTTCACAATTTCATCACAGGAAGACTGCGTTACTTTTGCCTTCAGCTGATTTACAGAAAAGGATTATCACTAATGTCTGTAAAGCACAGGTCTCCTAGAAGTGGTTCACCTTCTACAGTTACTAAAAATTAAACTATACAAAGCTAGACAGTGGATTCTCAACTATAAAAATGTTTGCTGGGGTGAAGAGCTAAGAAGCTGGGAGCGTGTGTGTGTGTGATTAGTCACTGTATCCCCTGAAAATCTGGGGTTTTTCAGCCCAAATCTACTCACTAGCAAACTCAAGATTCAAAGGATAGGACATTTATCCTTCTCTGAACCCAGGAAATGCCCCATTAAGAACGTTTTCCTCTTTACCATCCATCAAGTAGTCCCAAGTTCAGAATCTTCATGCCTAGATTCTGGAGATTTTCTTCTTCTATTGGGAACCTAATGATGTTACTGAAGAAAAAGCACAAAAAACAAGCAACAGCAAAGACTCACTTGCTACCACTGACAACCTAACACTTTTAAAAAATGGAAGTCTAGAGGCTCAGGGTGATTTTCAGCATATCTATAAACACTAGAGTTTGTCATAAAATGCTTACCTTCCTGCCAGTCTTTTAGCTTGATTTCACAACAAATAAGAGGGGCCCCAACTCTGCCAGTGGTATAGTCAGTAACTATAAGGGAAGAGTAACAAGGATATTAATTAGTGCATGACATTTCACTGATATATTGTCCTTCTGTAGTATGTGATTATTGCATGCATTAATCAAGTATTTATGGACAACTTATTATGTACCTTAGCATTACATTAAACACTGTGAGAAAAACCCAGTAAAGGTAAGGACACCCTGCCCTCGCCAAGCTTACAAACTACCTGGAGAGAAAAGCACATTAAATAGTAAACTGCATGGTTCTGAAGGTGAGCACACTAGCACCTTGGAGGCTATAGAAAGGTCAACATAAAATGAAATGGCTGGGAAAGATTTAATTGAAGAGTTGCACATGAGAAGATGGCTGGGACCAGACAGCAAAAGGGGCATTCCAAGAGAAGGGAACAGAAAATACAAGAGAGAGTAAAAAGATTGGCTTGTCTGGAGAAAAGAACCCAGGTATATACACAGGTGGGAAATAATGATGAATAGGTACAATGGTGCCAGGTTAGAGATGTTTGAAATCTAGGTTCACCAGGTATGAAGCAGTGTTTGCGGTGGACATGTCTAACAGAAGAATACAGGATGAATCAGAAGTGATATAATAGAAGCAGACACAGCAGTTGAAAGGCTGTTACTTCAGGACATGGTGAAGTAATAAAAGGTGAGATGCCAAAGGTGGCAGCCAGGGGAGGGAGCAATCCCCAATGAAAAAAATGGGGAGATCGGGTGAAATTTAAAGATATTAAAAATAAACAATCCAATGACTTCAAAACTAATGCCCTGAATGGTTTTATCACCGACTCGATGGACATGAGTTTGGGCAAGCTCCGGGAGTTGGTGATGGACAGGGAAGCCTGGCGTGCTGCAGTCCATGGGGTCGCAAAGAATCAGACATGACTGAGCAACTGAACTGCATAACACTGTCATACACAATCTTGCAATGGACAGATGGTTTTGGACAGTGGCATTGACTTTGGGCAGGAGTTGAAAGTGAAAGCGAGGTAACAAAAAAGAATTGCTCTACTCCATTGTTTCACAACCCAGGAATACTTGGCAACAACTAAAGATATAATTCATTGTCACATCATCTGGCGGCTATGTAGCAGGCTAAACATCCTACAACATGCAGGAGCAATCCCAACAATAAAGAATTATCTGGTTCAAAATCTCAACAGTGCTTAAGTTGAGACAGCCTGCTGTAGGCTGTTGAAAACAAAAGAAAAGAAAGCAAACAAGAAGTCAGGATAGGAACATAGATTCAAGAGGGAGCACAAAAGTGTAAAAGCAGAAACTAACAATGTCATAAAGCAACTCTACTCCAATAATAACTAATAAAAAAAAAAGAAAGCTGGGAGAGAAAAAAAGTGATACCTAATCCAAGAGTGCAGTGCTCTGAGGAAGTGATCATTTTAGAGAGAGATTATAAGACCAGGGTGACAGAACTTTGAGGACTGACAATGTGTCATAAATATTTATGAGACTTACAAATAAAGGGTACACATGGCTCAATTAGAAGTTTCCAAAACTAAAATATGTACACTTGCAAGGAATCTAATATTACTTAAGAGGTATAAAGTCACCACGGTTCCCAACAGCAATTATAATTATATAATTATTTGCCATGTTAAAAATGCTGATGTTCAAACACAACATTATAAAGCAACTATACTTCAATAAAGTTTAATTAAAAAAAAACTTACCTTCAGTAACTGTCCCAGCACCACACGTTTCTGTTAATCCATAACCCTGACCAACTGGGCAGCAGAAGCAGACATTCATAAATCGCTGTGTCTGCGGAGACAGGGGTGCTCCACCAGACAGCATCATACGGACATTCCCTCCCAGCAGAGCCTTCACTTTTTTAAACAGTATCCTTGATAAAAAGGGATGACAAATTATTTTTAAAAATCTTTTATTGGAAGATAATTGCTTTACAATATTGTGCTGGTTTCTGCCATACATCAACATGAATCAGCCACAGGTATACGTATGTCCCCTCCCCTTTTGAGCCTCACTCCCATCTCCCATCCCATCCCACCCCTCTAGGTTATCACAGAGCACTGGGTTGAGCTGTGTGTGTCACACAGCAAGTTCCCGCTGGCTATCTATATTTTAACGTATGCACAGATTATTCTTGGTGATGCACTAATTCATAGCCTCTGGAAAAGATGTCTCAACTTTGGTTGAACATCTCAATTTTGGGACCATTGTGATAATGAGAGGTGATCAAAGCAACAACTAGTAACACCTTAAAAAATGCTAGAAAAACTCTGAGAAATTCAAAAAGAAAACTGTATGGTGTTGGGAAACTGCTTTGACACACAGTAAATGAAAGAAAAGGATGATGTTAAATGAAAAAACGTAAAGTTATCTTTGGAACATTTTGTCATCTATCTTATTTCCCTTCCAATGAAAAATGCTTCCTCATCTTGACTCCCCAGCACTACACTTAAAGTAACCGTTATATTCATATGCTTAATATGCTATTTTATGAATACAATAAATCAGAAACTTTCACACAAAATAAATATTGAAAATCACTTTTTTAGTTAGATCACTTTTTTCTCAACTATCTTGAGAAAAAGTCTACTCTAGTTTTTCTTCATGAGACCAAATTTTATAATTAAATCTTACATATGTACGCCAATTATTAAAATTTGTTAAACTGCCAAGATTAGAGTTCAAGGTCCTCTGCTTGCTATATAAGCAACAAAGCTTAGAAGTAAGAGAGAAATTCAATGTTATGATCATGGTGGCGATGCTCAAACTAAATTAACTTGTCATTTACTTATTCATCATCCAGATACTAAAACACAAAAAGATTTAAAGGCTCAAACTACAGAGTCTGTGAAATATACTCACAGATTGCAAAGTGGTGCATCATATCCCTTTTTGATCTGTTCCAATTTGTAATCATACCCTATCTTGAACAGAGTTTTCTGAATATAATTCATCTCTTGGACTTTGCTCATAACATTCTTATAAATTCTATCCATGATTTCCTGAAAGGTAAGCAACATATTAAATAATATGAAAAGAACTACATGAACACTGAGATAGCCTTTAGTTGAAAATACTTTATTTACAAAATCTTAATAGTCTTTAGCATAATGGAAACATTTACTTTATTAAAGAATTAATTTCACTAACTTGTTTACTATTTCAAAAACACTAAGAGCAAGTATAGGGGTTTCTTCAGTTCTATACACTAACTTTATCTAAAATTTCTTACAAGAATTCCCTGGAGGTCCAGGGGTTAGGACTCAGTGCTTTCACTGCCATGGCCCTGAGTTCAATCCCTGGTTGGGGAACTAAGATCCTGCAAGCCAATTAATTGGTGTGGCCAATTAATAAATATATTGAATGGAAGTGTTTTAAACATTGACTAAATTGATGCTTTTGAACTGTGGTGTTGGAAAAGACTCTTGAGAGTCCCCTGGACTGCAAGGAGATCAAACCAAGTCAATCCTAAAGGAAATCAGTCCTGAATATTCATTGGAAGGATTGATGCTGAAGCTGAAGTTCCAATACTTTGGCCACCTGATGCAAAGAACTGACTCACTGGAAAAAACCTGATGCTGGGAAAGACTCAAAGCAGGAGGAGAAGGGGACGACAGAGGATGAGATGGTTGGATGGCATCACCAACTCAATGGACATGAGTTTGAGCAAGCTCCAGTAGTTGGTGATAGACAGGGAGGCCTGGCATGCTGCAGTCCATGGAGTCACAAAGAGACAGGACTGAGCGACTGAACTGACTTGAACTGAAAGTATAAATAATTCATCCACATGTCACATAAAAATGACTTTAAAAAATTTCTTTTCTTTTAAATATATTCACTTGTTCTCAAATAGCACTAAAACATCCAACAATGTTGAATATAATCCTAATGTTGTTCATACTACTACCTTGTGACTCTTACAGCCTGGCAGAGAGTTTTACAGTTTCTTAAAATTATTTCCTTATACACGAGGCATTCCTATTCCATCTTAATAGAAGCTAAGTTAACAACAACAACAAAAGGGTTCTTGCTCACAGCTCTTTGGAAAATTAGAAGTAGTTCAAGGTTTGGGATATACTAACTACCAAGCTAATACATAGAAAACAGAAAACAAACAAAACCAACCAACCAGTAAAGGCCCCAACTATCACTATATCACTAGATGATGTTTCTTTGGCATTGCTTAGCACAAATCAACAAGAATTGTTACATAAAGCATACATATTTATACCTAGTTTTAAATATTTAAAATAGCAAGTAATGTAAATTCAGTTGTGCTACTTGAATAACTCTATGGATGGCTCTTTCAATGCTAGAACACAGAGTCATTTTCAAATGAGGACAGCAGAATCAGCCCTTACATTATGTTCAGTGAAGTAAGTCAGACAGAAAAAGCCAACTACTGCATGATCTCATTTATATGTGAAACATAAGAAAGCCGAACTCATAGCAACAGAGAATAAATTGGTGGTTGCCTGTGTCTAGGCGGTGAGGGAAATGGGAAAATGTTGGTCAAAGGGTATAGACTTCCAGTGGAATAAATCTAGAGATCTAATGTACACCATGATGACTGTGATCAATAAGACTGTACTGTACACTTGAAAGTTGGTAAAATAAAATCTTAAATGTTCTCTTCATAACACACAAACAGTAACTATGTGAGGTGATAAATGTTTTAATTAACATTGTGGTAATTGTTTTGCAATACATCTGTATATCCAATCATCACATTGTAGACCTTAAACTGACACAATGCTGTATGTCAATTGTATCTCAATAAAGCTGAGGAGGGAGGGTAGCATGGCAACTCAAGTATGGTACAATGTTGTTTCTCTCCATTTCCTCAAAAAGAATCACTATTGGATAAACTGAAATCCTTGTTTCTATCTGTGATTGAGAAATCCCAAAGACTCTCGAGGAGGGTTTTAGCATCCTATAACTATTCCTCTTAAGAAAGTGTATGGTATGCAAATGACAATCCATGTAGTACAAGTACACCTAAAACTAATATAATACTATACCTTAACTATATTTCAATCTAAACCCCCACCGAGGGAAATAAATTGTATCATGTGTATTCTACCAATAAATCATGTACAAGTCATTTTTTTGAAAAATATGTTGGGTGGAAAAGAGCATATGGGAATGAGACGGATGTGTGAGAACTACTTCCAACACTAGATACCAATCACAGATACAGAAAGGCCTTAATGAGTAAAGAACACAACACAGTTGCAACACGCTGGCAGGGTTTATTGTTAGCACATTCAGTCACCCTTTAACTCAACCTAATAATATTACATGACATTCAATACAGTCATTACTTATAAGTAGTGATTTACTGTGAATTCTCATCATGTATGTGAATATTACAATACTAAATGTATCTTTTATTCTGACTCAGGAAATAAACTGAGAAAATAGAGTCTATCAGAAACAATTCTCAATAAAAATTTTTTATAAAGGTTTATTTATAGAAGAGTGGAAGGAGCTAAGGGAACCAATAAGGTATGGTAAAGCATCAGTGAACTAGCAACATAGGAGATGGTTTACTATCTCTAGGATTGAAGAACTGAGAGGAGAGAAGTATTACTGGAATCTGATGGAGGACCGTTGCCATGGGAAAGACCTGGTTAGAGCCAATAGGAAAGAGACTGTCCAATGAGCACCTGGCAACAACTGCCAAAAAGGGCAGCTTAGCAGAGAAGAGGCAAAGTCAGTAAATAGGCAGACCTCTCTCTCCGTCCTCTGATCTCTCATGAGCACCAACAAGTGGCCAAGCACCAACAAGTGGCTAAGCCCCACCAGAAATCAGAACACATGCAAATCCTCCTGGAGTTAGCCTCCCAAGACACAAAGTAAAGAATGAAAAACAGGTAATTAAAAGATGCACAGCATATCAGCTAACTCTTGCTTATCTTTCAGGCCTAAATTCAGACATTATTTCCTAGACTACTCGGTCCTTCCCCCTCCCTAATTATGTCCTCTGATACTGTTTCCTAAGAACTCCTGGGTGATAAACCCAACATACTGTTTCCCAAAGACAATCCTAAATAGACACCCACAGTGGTTAAGAAGTCTCTGCCATCACAGTTCAAGTTTTAATTACCACCTATGGGCTCTGTGACCTTTGGCAAGTTTCTTTTTTTTTTTTTTCTTTATAAAAGGACCCACCTAGCAGAGTTTTAGGGAGGACAAAGTGAGATGATCCATCTAAACCAGCTTAGCACTGTGTCTGGAACATAGTTAAGTACTGTGAAACATATTTTAAGCATTTTATTATGCTTTTAATCAGAAGCCTCTCCTTTCAGTTTGTAAACTTGCTGAATTCTACAGCACCTCTAAATAAAAAAGCAAATGCTACTCTGATCTAATACTTCGGTTATTTTGGTAATTTAAAGGTAAAAAAAAAATTATCTTCCATCTGTAATTCTTAGAAAAACTTGGACAGAACACTTCATTATCTAATCACATATGCATCTAATCCATATGCAAAAATAATTCTTTGAAAGATAACAGGATAAGATATAAAGTCTGATCATAATACAAGCAGTAGTGATACTCCCACTGGAGTTTCTGAAGCCTAAAGTGCTAGAATATATTTGACTACACAGTTAGAAACATTGTCAGATTTCATAATTTATCATTACAAGGCTATAAAATGTAACATCTTATTTTTATGAAAGGCAATATTTCACAGAAAGATTTTGAATATCTAGAATTCAATCTGATGTGAAGAGCTGACTCATTAGAAAAGACCCTGATGCTGGGAAAGACTGAAGGCAGGAAGAGAAGGGGGCGACAGAGGACAAGATGGTTGGATGGCATCACCTACTCTATGGACATGAGTTTGAGCAAGCTCTGGGAGTTGGTGATGGGCTAGGGAAGCCTGGCGTGCTGCAGTCCATGGGGTCACAAAGTCTCAGACACGACTGAGTGACTGAACTGAACTGAGAATTCAACTTTTTTCTCTGGGAGTTCTCTCATATGACAGTTTCCTTAATCTTTCTTAGCCACCATAAGGGTCAGCAGGCTTGGATTCTAGATTCAACTCTGCCATGAACCAGCTCTGTAACCTTGTATACACTGCCCCAGTTCTCTAGGATGGCCTTGGTTGCCTCATTTTTAAATGAAGTGACTAAACTAAATGATCTTTGGAGTGCTGTCTATCTTTAAAATATTATGACCAATTATCAGACTATGTAATTTGAGCTAGGTCAGTTTCATCACTTCATTTTCAAGAATCAGCAAACCCTTACAGGCATCCATTTCAGAAGTTTGCCATTTCATCTTTTCCCGATGCTTATCTAAGATTTTAAGGGACACATTTTACTGTGATTTCCACAAAGTAAAATTGTTTTAAAATGTTGACAAATATTTAAGAGGATAACTTTTTTAAAAGTCCAAGTGCAGGCCGTGGATGACACTGACACGCTATACTCACCGGGACAGCAGCCATGAGTGTAGGCTTCAGTACAGTACAGTCTCCTTTGCTTCCCTTTTTAATTTTGCTGGACTAGAGTAAAGAAAAAGTAAATAGGATCAAGGAAAGAAACCTTAGCAGAAAAAAAGGTTATAATTTAAGTATTATCAAGGGCAAAGACAGATATTTACACATGGAATTTGCTCTCTACTGCTGTGAGTTATCTGTTCCAACTATCATAACCTACAAGTCTGAGGTATGAGGACATTAGTATTTTGTCCTGTAGATGATTTCTTCTAGCACATTTCAGTCTTCCTTATAGGAGAAACTCTGATCCAGGATAAAAGAAAATGGGGTATTTTGGTAAACTGAGCATTTTCACTAATAACATATCACATATAGCACAGACCATCCATTTTCAAACAAAAACAAAAAAAGGTGAAAAAACCTAAACTAAGGTAGATCAAACACTAAAACAAAACTGAAAAAAATTTTAACTTTCTTTGATCAGCCAAAAGGCAAAGCCACATCTCAAAGTCATCTCTATGAACATCAACTAGCATCATATACAAATACTAATTTGGTAACATTTTGGTTGATAGAATACTGAAGACAATGAAAGTAATTATCAGTCTCAAAATAATTTTAAAACATATAGATAAAGCAATGCTAACAAATCCTCAAGGTTATTTTCTATAGCAACATACTGCTCATGGGAGCTATTTTTGAAGCCAAGGAGGAAGTTTTAGCTGAATTAAAATTTCTCATGTTTTAGTAAACTGTTCTCAGCCGAATACTGTAACTTAATATGATCATGTCAATAGACTGAAAAGCTTGTCACCTGGTCAGAGAGTGTAAGTGGAGAAGAATATCCAATCCTACAGCCATAGGTAAAGCAAGAGATCTCTGCTGTCAACTCAAGCACATGAGCCAAAGGCAGGTAGCCAATATACGTATCCTTTGGTCTAAAACAAAGTAAGAGAAAGATTCTAGTCATTCTTAAAAAGACACTGTAGGGGGGGGACGTAAAAAAAAAAAAAGACACTGTAAATTAGAAACATCAATTATTGTTTTACTATAGCCTGAGTTTAGAGAATATCAAACATGAGTTCTAAGAACACTCAATAATTTTCTCTTACCCCAGCCCAGGAATTCTCTCACACTGGCCAGTCATTCCAGCTATCAAATTGCTATGATGCATCATCACTCCCTTAGGTCGGCCAGTAGATCCACTGGTATACATGACAATAGCCAAGTCTGAAGGAGTTGGTCTATTTGGAGAAACGCTCACTAAATAATGAAAAAGCACATTTCCTTTAGTTTAAAAGTTAAATTGTTAAACAAAGGTAAGATTTTTAGATTCTGGTGTGATGATAAACTATTTAAAACAAATACTCTCTATTGATCATCAACAAGAAAATGGTTATCCAATTCTGGTTACCTGCAATGAGAACTTCAAACTTAATTTGGCCCATTTTCTGAATGTTTAGCCTAATCCCTCTCCACAGTGCTGTTTACAGGGTTTTGTTGTGGAAAGATATCTAAGATCTGGAGAATTAGGAAGATAGAGTACTATGTGTGAGCGCCTCAAGCCTCCATTTTCTCATGTCTAAAATGAAATGGTTGGACTAGATTTTGGTTCTTAACCACTGGTGAGCATAAGAATCGCCTGTGGAACATAAATAAAATACTATCTCTGGATCCTAGCTCTGAAAATCCTGGTTTTGTATGCCTGGAATGGATCACAAGCTCCACAAGTGACACTCATACACACTCCTGATTGAAAACCACTGGACTTGATTTTTTTCAAGTTTTTAGAAAAATAATTTTATTTTAAAAATAATTGAACCATGGGTATTGAGTAAAATAAGATAACCATTATACATTTAAACATATTTTTAATTAGATTCCAAGTAGCAAGTAAAATCCAAAGGACATCAAACCAAAATGATGTCTGTGTTTTGATGGTTGCTTCTTGAAATCTATATAGGAAATCATTTCTTAAAACTATTGAAAGTGCAGTAACATCAAAACTGTAACAGGAAATTGTTTCTCTCTCTGCTACACACACACACACACACACATACACACACACACACACACACACACACACTCACTCATGCCTATAGTTAGAATATTTGGTATGTGTCTGGATTGGGGATTCTTTTGGGTCTTCCAGAATTAATGCTTCTTTCCCTATCAGGGTCAGACCATACTTTGATTCTTTTTAATCAAAATCAGACAGGAATTTCAGGAAATCAAGAAAAAGAGACAATTTAGGAGGGGCTTACATGCCCTTCATTTCCCACCAAAGGTAATATCTAAACAGTTTCTAAACTTTGTTTCTTCTTGCTGTCTGCCTGCAGGTAGGAACGTTTAATCATCTTGTGCTCTGAGCCCCAGTGCTGTCTCTGCTCATTGAATGACTGGGGGAAAGAAACAGAGAGGTCTTCCAAACAGATTACAGTTAGCTGTCTTGAGTAGGGATCGGCCAATTTTCATTGTGAAGGACCATAGAGTAAATATTTTAAACTTGGAGGGTTGTATGGTCTCTGCCAAAGCTACCCAGGTTTGTTACTGGAGAGTGAAGGAAACCATAGGCAGCTGTTAAACAAATGGATGTGACTGTGTTCCAATTCAACTTCATTTAGAGAAACAGATGCAGGTTGGAGCTTGCTAAACTGTATGCTAGAGTTGTGCTTCTCAAACTATCTGCTGTGAGGACCTTTCTTTCCCCTAATAATTTATGGATGGATGCATTTGTAAAGTACAATAAAAGAAGGTAGAGATGAGTGGACTAGGTGGGATATGTGGTCTATCATGTTATGGCTTACACAAAATTATGAGGACCCCTACCTCCCATAGTTTCATGCCAACAAATCCCAACCAATCAGGACTTCTCAGTCAACTTTATCCCAATCTTACAGGGTCAACCTGGTGTTGAGACATAATTCCCCATGGGTCTGTTGAGTTTCTGCACATCTTGTGAGCAGAGGCACTGACTTTATTCTGGACTATCTTTTCAAAGATGATTCCACAGTGAATAGCCTTGGAAGATAGAAAAAGTGTCTCCCTCTGGAGCAAAGAACAGGCATGCTCACTGTCCAGTGCAATAATGATAATACTTTTCCTCAGAGCAAAGGGTAGGCATGCTGACTGCCTGTTATTAAAGACTTGGCTTCCTCATCTAGCAGAGTATTGTGATCTTCTCATTCAACATGTGAAAGAAAATAATTTAAATGGAGTATTTCAATTGTTCAACCCTCTCTGACCTGATGACCAACTGACATTTTGATACGACACACTTAACTTACTTCAAATGGAATACCAACTACCATATCAGTGGTAGAATAAATCCAAGTATGGTTTTAGCAAACAGGTTTGTATCCTCAGAGACATGATTAAAATCAGTAGCATTAGCATTTAAAAAAACTAAGGAAAATTTTACTGAAGGGAAGGCCTGAGATCTGGCCCTTACATGAGGTTCAGATTGGAAGGTTATAGTAGGTTTTTAACAAAAAAAAAGAAAGAAAGAAAGAAAGTCTGGCATCAGCTGCCATAAATCTGAATCATTGAATGCATGTGTGCTTAGTTGCTACGTCGTGTCCAGCTCTCTTCAACCCCATGGACTATAGTTTGCCAGGCTCCTCTGTCCATGGAATTCTCCAGGCAGGAATGCTGGAATGGGTAGCCACTCCCTTCTCCAGGGGACCTTCCGAACCCAAGGATCAAACCCGGGTCTCCTGCATTGCAGGCGGATTCTTTACCATCTGAGCCACCAGGGAAGCCCTGAACTATTCAATACTTCTCGATAATTTAGTCGGAGAAGGCAATGGCAACCCACTCCAGTATTCTTGCCTGGAGAATCCCATGGATGGAGGAGCCTGGTAGGCTGCAGCCCATGGAGTCACCAAGAGTCAGACACGACTGAGTGACTTCACTTTCACTTTTCACTTTCATGCATTGGAGAAGGAAATGGCAACCCACTCCAGAGTTCTTGCCTGGAGAATCCCAGGGACGGGGGAGCCTGGTGGGCTGCCGTCTATGGGGTCGCACAGAGTCGGACACAACTGAAGCGATTTAGCAGCAGCAGCAGCAATAATTTAGTAAATTTTCAAGAAGTGGTTACCTTTTTGAGGAGAGAGAGAAAATCTTAATACTATATGGTCTGATAGTTTTTATTGAGTCATACAAACCTTTTTTTAAATCAGAGAACTTAACAGTTTTCACTTGTATTATTTCTTTAATCTACTGGAATAATAAGCCTTGAAAAGATTAAATTTGTTTGCTTTACTTACAGTTTTCTGGCTTGGATCCCAACTCTTCTACTGATTGCATGCTGTGAATCTCAAATCCTTCAGGGTATTCTGCTTTATTGATAGTCTTATTGTCCACATAAATGATATGTTTAACACAGTTGATATCTATCAATGCAGTCTGTTGAACAGAAAGAAAATCCAGCTATCAAAAATGGGCCTGCCTGCAATCAACTTCATTACTGAATATTTTCCTATGCTGTCAAATGCTACCATAAATTAAAAGAAAATGTCATATTTACCTTAAGTTTACTCTCCAGAAGTTCAACACTAGTAATCAGATAGGTAGCCTCAGATTCATTTAACCCATGAACTACAGCTTCTCTGCCAAGGGTGGCATATAAAGTCACAACTACATAATAAAAAATAAACACAAACATTAAATGATAAATATTTCTTAGATATATTATTTCAGCCAACTTTTAACGGTAGACTCACAGACATGAATATATTTTATAATCTAATTTGAATTCATAGTCTCTGCTCTTACCCTTCCGCCTTGCCTCAAACTTCCTGGCAGTCACAAATGTGTCTTACAAATTCTCAGGATTCTAACTCTCTAAACCTAAAGAAACCGGAAAATACTGAAAGTGCCACAAACTGGGCAAAAATCCATCAGTTAAGATTCTCAAGGTCAACAGGTTCTGGCTTAACACTTGCTTGGAAGACAAGAGGATCTCAGGATAGTTTGATGTGTAAGCACAGCCCACTCTCTCCCTCCAAAACCACCAGACACTTACGAGGAAAGTTGTACTTAAAGCAGGTCTGTGCCGCAATCATCCATTCAGCCCTGGTCTCACAGAAAATGGCAATGGTGCTCTTTGGCTTCAGTCCCAGTGCAGTGAGTCCACTACCAAAGTTATTCACTCTGCGGTTCACTTCGAGATAGTTCAACCATTTATAATTCCCCAGAATTAACTGTTAGAGTGAGAGATGCTGTAATATTAGCATATGTACTCAAACAAGCAATTAAAATACTATTCAATGAGGAGAACTCAAAATTGCCCTTAAGTGAATATACAGATGCTAGGAACACCTTTGGAGAATTAGTTACAGGCACTGTAATGAAATGTCAGTGTGTTTTAAATGCACTTGATTTATAGTCAAGTGTATCCTTTAAAAAAAAATAGAAAGCCCCAAAATGCTTTACCTTCTTAAAAACCTTTCCATTTGGCTGCATTTCATTTTCTTCACTTAGGACTTCCCTGGTTCCCAGGCTCTCCTTCTTCCCAAACTTGGAGACAGCATGATCGAATAATTTATCCAGGGTGTCTGCTCCGGGGATGTCTATGACAGCTAGCGAGTCGAAGTGCGTGACAGAGCGATATGGACTTCCAGGTTTGTCTGAGGTGGGCTTAGCTTTTATTCTCTTTGCCATAGCGTTTTTCTTCTTGGCATTGGTAAGAAAATACCATGGAATAAATATAAGGGCACTGTATATTGTTATTAACAGGTGGATAGGCAGCAAAATAATGGTGAGCACATTTTGCTTAAGTTTCATGGTGGCAAGGCTTCTAAAATGGTGTTTATTTCTTGTTATTCTTTGGCTTCGGAAAGCCTGATTTTGCTGAAGAAGGCAATAATGGGAGCAGCAGTAAGAGTAGCAGAATAGTCAAGGCAGTTCAATTTTAATGATACAGAAAGAGTTAGTAATCTTTGGAAGCCGACAACAAAGTACACCTGCAGGTGAAGACAATGAACCAGGCAGAGAGCAGGGAAAACAAAACAAAAACAAAAGAGTATTAACAAGTTGATAGCACCATTGATTTAAATACTCAGGTTGTTATTAGTTTCTATCATTGATTTGATACGAGAAAGCAGAAATAACTGGTCTGAAAGACTGGTATTTTCCAGTTTTAATCATTATGGCCATAAATTTTAGATGTAATTTTTGCAGGTTTTCTGGTACACTGCACGTGACTCTACAAGTCAGTTGTATAACACTATAGCACCTATATGAGCACATGCATGTGATATTTAAGTTTGGCTAAATTTCAGGAGAGTAGAGAATGCCAATACTGAGGTTTCTCTTCAATATGCATATGTAAACTGAACAGCTTTAAATAGTATTTGACTTTTTCAAAAGAGGGGAAATAAATCCACCAATTTTGGTTTATTTCTCAATGATCAACCCAGAAATAATCTGAGTTCTTCATTAAGATAATTTTTCAGTAATGCTATTCACTATCGCCTATCCCCCAAATTGGACTAATATAATCATAAAATCATTTCCTACATGTCTGTTTTGTGCTCAAATTGCACCAGTTGCCTGGGAGGGGCAGTATTAAGTCCAACGCAGGGTAAGTCTCCTGGCCCCTGCTCATTATGAGTTAACAGTTATGAGGTCATCAGCACACAAGATAGATCCAGTGTTTTTCAAACTTGGTTTGCAGGAGAAAGGGGCAGCTAACCCATTTCATCAAATAAACACTAGTGAAGACTTCCCATCTGTAAACACTGGCTGAAGCAGGGAATGGGGGTGCCCTGAGTCCCACCCTGGACTTCCTGGAACCCCATTCCCAAAGTGACCACTGGAGCCTTTCCAATGAAAAGTCTGTGGAAATACCTAAGTCCTGTGGTGCGCAGTGCAAGCAATTAATGTGATAGCACTTCAGAGCAAGTGCAAAATGGTCCACAGTCACAAAGGGAAGCTTTGTGGAGATTAGACTTAAGCTGGACCTTATGTTGGGGATCTGGAAACAAAGGGAAAAGGACAGAGGTCATTCTGGGCTGGGGAACCACATGAAGAGACGAATGAAAGGACTCTGGGCAAGGAATGAGTGCAAATAATGACACTCGCCTGACTCGGGCACAGAGTACTGGCCGCAGCAGTACAGGCCACAGCAGTACATGATCTGACACATCAGGCAAAGTAGCTTTCATTTGATTTGGCAGGAAACTGGAGGCCGCTGCAGGTCAGAAAAACAGTGCCAGTTGGAAAGGAACTGCAGAAACAGCCTCCGAGAGAATAATCTTTCTCCAGGAGCTTGCCTTCAGTTGAGAAAGCTATTTTGGTGAGTGGCAGTGTATTTCAACTAGAAAAAAAGTAAAGTATTAGCTTACTTTGAGGAGCCAAAGTAAAGTGCATCCTTCTTCAACTCCTGTGAAAATCGACTACTGACCCCAAGACAGTTGTGCCTTTTTACACCAATTACTATAAAATGGTAACATAATCCTTAAACCTGCTGTGCTGTTATTCATGTTGTTCCACTGAGCGTGGTGAAATGGGCTTGAAACTACAGATGAAACGACCCACGATTCAGGCCCCATCTCTGTCACTGACTAGCTGTGTAACCTTGGGCAAAGCCTCTGAGCATAAGATCTGGCTAGATCAGTAGGCCTTCACTTGCTAGGGGTGATGGACCACTTTCAGAATCCAATGAGAACTATAAACCCAGTTCTCAGAAAGATATGCAAAATGGTATACTCAAATTCAGGAAATTCCTGAGTTCCCTGGAATCCATCCATGAACACCAAAGGTTGACACCACCCTTACAATTTCCTGGGGCCCTTGCAACCTTAACTTTATGCTTTACTACACCTAGAAAAGGGCTTCCCTGGTGGCTCAGTGGAAAGGATCTGCCTGCCAATGCAGCAGATGTGGGTTTGATCCCTGTGTTGGGAAGATCCCCTGGAGAAGGGAACTACTACCTGCTCCAGTATTCTTGCCTGGGAAATCCCATGGACAGAAGAGCCTAGAGGGCTACAATCCATGGGGTCACAAAGAGCCAGATACAATTAAGCTACTAAACAACAATATACATAGAAATTGCTTTCTCTGTCTCTCTGACAAGTCTTGTCATCCTTTTTTTTTTTTCAAGATAAAACACACTATCATAGTGCCTGATCCTCAGTATGCAAGATCCCCTCTAACAATCCTCTCCTCCATCAAACATTCCATGACTACCCAAATCCACGATCTCTCCTTTTCCTAATTTCCCACATCACTTGAAATGTCTACCACTCATTCTGATCCTTGATTATACCATTATTTTTAAACATCTAAGCATCTAAGTATGCAGCACAGACCAGTAGTTCTCAACCCTATCAAATCCAGCACCTCTTTATTATAACAAGTATTTTATAATACTCCTTTTTAAACCTTAAAGGGTACTCACAGATGATAGTCTACTTACACACACAGTTTTAAAAATAATTCCTTACTTCTAATATAAAGAAGTACTGAAAGGAAATTAATTCAAAATAAATACTTATTTCAATACATAAATTCTCAGGGACAATACCAGAAGACAAACAAAAGTCTTTAGACTGATAGAATCCCCCTAAGTGGGGAGTATCACCTCATTCTCATTTGAAAAATGGGGCTGAAGAAGCAGAAGACAGCTTTTGACAATATTACAAACTAGCTGGATTTAAACTGTGCTGTATGCTTTTCAGTCAATTGTATTGTTATATACACTTAATTTTTTTACACAGATTTCCCTTAAGTCTTAGAGGTAGGGAAACATCTACTTAATCTTCATAGTACACACACACACACACCACACTTAATCCTCATAGTACACACACACACACACACACACACACACAAGGCTCAAAGAACACTGAGGTAAAGAGAGATCATTTAGTCCAGAAGTTTTCTAATTTTTTCTGATGGTGCTGAGGCTGGGGGCATGGGGTGGGTATGGGTCATTCATTTGAATAAAATCTTATATGGACACGGAAACACAAGAATAGATAAAAGAAAAAAACAGAGTTACTTCAGTTGGGGAAGCTGTTTAAGCACCTGAAGGGACTCCATGGACCCTCCATTTCAGCTGAGCATTTGAGCCATTGATGCTGTCTGATCTTTCATCTCCAAGGGAAGCAAATGAGTGACAGTGCAAATTGTATCCAAGACCTGTCCCCAAGTCTGGTGCTCTTTCAAGCACCGCCCCCCCCCCCGCCCCCCCGCCCCCAGCCAGCCTCCTCCCACTTTGGCCTATCATTTAAAAATCCTTCTTTATCAAAAGTTTTCCAGCATTACACACAGTCTGCTGATAAATTTATTTTTACTTTTTATTATTTTTTATAAATTCATTTTTTTAAAAAAGATGTGAACACCTACCATGTATGTTTTGAGCACATAATACAAAGATGAGTAAAACACACTCTCAATCCTTTGCATGCACATGTGCATGTCCATATGTATGGCAGGGGGCAGGGAGATGAGTTCACAAACATGTACAGTAGATTATGATAGATCCCATCAGAGAAGCAAGAACAAAAGGTATTCAAAAAAGGGATGAGATTACACCCAGTTTGGGGAGCAGGGGCAGGGGAGAGATGAGGGAGGAAGGAGAACCATTTAGGAAGGTCTCACAAAAAAAGCACAGTATTTTGGGTTGGTGTGAAGGATGGGAATGTTTTCAAAAGGAGAGGACAAAGACTGGGAAATGAGGATGGTCCTCATGGACTGGGGAATGGCTGGCGACAGAACTGCAGGATGTATCAGAAAACAGCAAGCAGCATAGCAGATGCTTTCGAGCTTTCTGCTTTTAAAGTGCTGGTCCCCTTTTGTGATCTAAGTCATATTGTTTCAGAGTCAATGCTACTAGAATGTCATTATAAGAGACACATGTGTATAATGATTTGGTAACTCAAGATTAAACACCCTGCTATTATATTAGGAGAAAGCCTGATGATAGGGTGGGTGGTAAACACCCTAAACAGAAGGAGATCTGGCTTCTCAACTCAATGTCTGCTCTTAAGTGTGACTCTGGACAAAATATATGACCTCTCACGTACCAGCCACTCTGTACCAGCGGCATCATGTGTAATCGGGAATACTGCTTGTGTTATCTACTTCATGGCACTGTAGGGAAAGTCCTCTGTCTGATCCAGCTTCATTTCCATGGGTGTGTGGTATTGGTCCCTGGAATACACTTTCAACCCTCTTGCCCCCTCCCACTTCAGTGTACTCACTCAGCTAAACCACAACCTGGTTAAATTCAGTTTACCACCTCATCTGCACCCATCCCCATGCAGCTGAATTTGGCTGGAGAAACACTCAACAGTGCCAAACATCCCCCTTTAGATCCATGGCTGCTCCCTCAAATGGACCTTTGAAGCTGCAGAGAACCACACTGCCCTGCCCTAGGCCATCCACAGGCTTGCTCTCCTGGGGTTCACGCTTTGTTTTCTCTCTTCAGACCACCGAGGCTCCTTCACTGTCCTCAACCTCAGCTGCTGACCTGGCTTACCATTTGACTGAGAAAACTGAAACCGTCTGATGAGAACGTCCACAGACTCCCACCAGTGTCTCTGCAACTACTCACACCTGTGGCCACATTTCTCCTGTCTCCTGTGACTAGAGATGGGCTGGTGATGCGCCCAGCCAAGGCTGACCCGTTCACTAGTGCATGAAGCCCCTGTCTAGACCAGAAAGACCTTGCAGTGCTGCTCTACTGACCTCCTTCTCCTGCCTCATTAATTTCTCCTGCTCTGCTGAACTGGTCCCACCCACATCCTAACAGGCTATGATTTCTTTCATCTTAAAAACCATTCCCTCTCTTGTACCTTATTCTCTGCCTGTGGCTCCATTTCTTCTCCTTCTCTGTGTGTGTGCTAAGTCACTTCAGTCACATCTGACTGTTTGGACTATAGTCCGCCAGGCTCCTCTGTCCATGGGATTCTCCAGGCAAGAACACTGGAGTGGGTTGCTGGGCCCTTCTCCAGGGGATCTTCCCAACCCAGGGATCGAACCTGTGTCTCTTAAGTCTCCTGCATTGGCAGGTGGGTTCTTTACCACTAGCGCCACCTAGGAAACCCTCTCCTTCTCTGTAAGACTCCTTTCAAGAGTTGTCCCTATGCTCTGTCACCAGGTTATCTCCCATTTTCTTTTGACCCCATTAAGCTCAGGTTTCCGCCTACCGCTCCACAAAATTGCTTTGTTCAAGGTCACCAATGACTTCCATGTTGTCAGATCCCAAGGTCAATTAAAGCTCAGCCCTCACCCTGCCCTTGACAACTACCAGCCTTCAGCCCAGTTGACCCCTCTTTTCCTGCTGGAAACATCTTCACTTGGCTTCCAGTGGAAGCCATTCTTCAGGTTTTCTTCCGACTTCCCTGACCATTCCTTCTCCATCTTCATTACTGCTTCTTCCTCATCTCCTGGACCTCTCAATGCTATAGCGTTCAGTCCTTGAACCTCTTCTTTATCTAAGCTCACTCCCAAGGTGATCTCATTTAGGCTCATAGCTTTAAACAGCATATATATGGTGATGATCCCAAAGTTTCTCTGCTAAGCCTGAAGGTCTCCCTTAAGCACTAGGTTTGTATATCTAACTGCTTCCTCGACAGATCCATTTAGATATCAGTTACATACTCATTTAATACATATGTATTGATAGGAAATTGAGCTGCTGATCATCCTTCCACAAATAGCCCACTCAGTCTTGCTGTCTCTGTAGCTCCAGTTGCTTTAGCGAAACGCCTTCAATCAGGTTCACTTTCATTCCCCTCTCTTTCTCACAATTCCACACCCAATTCATCAGCAAATCCTACCGGCTCTACTTGTAAAACAGATATCAAATTCGACTACTTCTCACCACCTCCACACATACCAACCTGGCTCAAGCCACTATCTCCTCTCACCTGGAGAAATGCAATAGCCAATGTGAGCTCCCTGCTTCCACCTTTATAACAAATTCTAAACTCAGCAGCCAGAGTGCTCTAGTTCAACTGTAAGCTAGATCATGCCATTCCTCTGCTAAAACCTTTCAAAGAATCCCCATGTGACTCATCCAGAAAAAAACATAGTCCTTACTCCGATCTATGAGAAGGGACCTGTCCCCCACCTCAAGTTTCTGCCTTCATCTGCGACACTGTCCCTGTTTCCTTCTGCTACCATGCCACTTGTTCCTTGATGGTTCTGGGACACAACAAGCATGACCCTACCTCAGGGCTCTTGTACATGCTATTCTCTCTGCCTGAACATTCTTCCAAGATGCCTGCCCAGCTTATTTTCTCATCTCCTTTTTGCCTTTATTCAAATATCACCCCTTCAGTAAGGCCTTCTCCATGCTCAGTTGCTAAGTCGTGTCTGACTCTGTGACCCTATGGACTATATAGCCTGCCAGGCTCCAGTCATGGGATTTCCCAGGCAAGAATACTGGAATGGGTTGCCATACCCTCTACCAGGGGATCTTCCTGACTCAGGGATTGAACTCAGGTCTCTTGCGTCTCCTATACTGCAGGTGGATTCTTTACCACAGAGCCACCTGGGAAGCCCAAGGTCGTCTCCAGTCACTCCAAAATAACAGCCCATTTTGATTTCTCTCCTTAGTACCTATCACTACTACAGCATGTGCTTTATCTTTCATGTTTATTTTCAAGGCCTCCATTAGAACAGAAAGGTTCCGTGAGGCAGAGTTTATTGTGTGCTGCTGAATCCTCCTACACTTGTACCTCTGTGTATGAAGTGTTCAATAAACTTGTTGACTGAAATAAGAATGGACATGGGATTGCTCTGAAACTATAAAGTAAAAATGGATGTTAAGGGCAATAGCCAGAAGACAACCAATCTTAGTCATCTTTTAAAAAAAATCACTTGTCCATGCCAACACTCCAGGAAATGGTATACTCTTAAAATCCCTGGTAATTAACTTGAACATGTGTTTAGTTGCTTGATGGAAAACATGAAACTGGACAAACTGCCTTTTCCACAAAGGAAAAAGACAAGCTGTTACAAAAGTAAGAGGATTATAGAATTTGTACCATGTGCCTTTCCACGGATGCCTTTCATAAAGGAATGTTGTCCTGCCATGTATGAGAGGGATACTGCTGTCCCACCAGGAGGACATGCCCACCAGGAGGACATGATGCAGCTGCAAAGGGCAGGGCATCAGCTTCAGTCAGGGGATAGCGAATCATTCCTGTTGATGTTCAGCATTCCATTTGGGAATCGGATTGCATGCTCACTCAGTTGTGTCCAACTCTTCTGTGACCCCATGGACTATAGCCTGCTAGGCTTCTCTGTCCATGGGATTCGCCAGGCAAGAATACTGGAGTGGGTTGCCATGCCCTCCTCCAGGGGATCTTCCTGACACAGGGATTGAACTTGCGTCTCTTGCATCTCCTGCATTGGCAGGGGGATTCTTTACCAATGAGCCACCTGGGAAGCCCGAGAATCAGACTAATAACCACTTATTGAGCCTGTACTATGGGCTAGGACTGTGCTCAGTCCTTTAGATAGACTATTTCCTTTAATCCTTCAGAAACACTCTGAACTAATTACCCTAGGGATATAACTTATAACTGATGATATAACAGTCTCAGACAGATCATTTGACCAAGATAACACAGCTAAGTAGGGATTCTGATCCAGGTCTACTGGATTTTAAAAGTCCATGCTTTTAGCTGTACTGTCTGTGACCTGGGTCATACAGGTATAATTTAAATAGGTGAGAGTGACAAACTTTGTGTATGAAAAAATCCTGATGACAACTCTGAGCACTGATCTGTCCTACAGTCTAAAGCATTTTTACAGCGGAGCGGGGCGGGGGGCGGGGGGGGGGCGCCCTTTAGCTGCCCAGTAAGTCCTAGAAGTTTAAATGAAAATCAGATGTAATTTTACGTTGCTTCTTGTTTTGAGGCCAAGTTTAACGTTAAGTATTTCATTCCAGTTACTTCAAACGCTCTGAGATAGGTTAAACACAAAAAGCATTAGTAATACATGAAGCTCCAGCACACAAAGTAAACAAACACGACATACTGATTAAAGGCTGAATTTAAAAGAAATTATCATCTTTCCTAGTAGCATGTGACACAACACCCATTTAAGAAAGAGAAAAAATCATAAACTAAAGTCAATGCCAAGATATTTTTTTTCGAAAGTTTTAGAAAATGGTCTAAACCAAGCAAGGATCCATGCATCTACCAAGCTGAGACACGTGGTAGAGACAAATATACTTCATCTGTCCTTGATATATTTCTTTATGAAAATGTAAGAGATATCAATGTGATAATCAATGATTAACTGTCAGTGCTACTTAAAGAAATCACATTCTCAAATCACACATCAGTTAAGAGTAATTTAAATACCAAAGAAAGAGATAATTTGCCTTCTGAAAAGGATAAGCCTATATCCACTAAACATTAAATCAGAAAACAATTATAAAAATTCCAAGAGATTAAAACAGATATGCATACCTGTTGCACTTTAAAGATCATACTTCGACATAGATATTGCGTCAACAAGACTTTTGTAAAGGGGTGGAGTGCTTTTTTAAAAATTCCTATTTTCTTTCACACACTATTAAAAAGTTTCAAGTGATTTTAAAACATATAGGAGAAAGGTTATACACACATTAAAGAAAACAGTTGCTTTGGTTAATGAAATCAAACTTCATAGGCACTACATTACAACATAATTAACCTTATATTTCAACATTAAAACTTTTTAAATGTTAATATTTTAAGAAAATAAAAGGCAGTAAGAGTAGCTAGCATGATCTTTTGCTATCAGACAGTCTGTAGGACTGAATAATCATGTGAAATATATATCTGTCTGCTCTATGTAAGTCTCATGTGACTCAAAGTTGGTAAGTCAATCTAATCAATATGAAATAGTTTATACAGTCAAACTTCTGAAGTATACAGTAATTATAATAAATACATTTGAAAGCTGAAAAAAAAGCAAAAGAAAAGCAAACACCTAGGATGACTAGACAGACGCTCTATACCACACACCGTACTCCTGCCTAGCTAGTTTGACCAGAAGAGTCTCACAGCTACGACTGATCTTTGGTAACATCTCTAACAAAATTAACCAAACCTGTTTGCTTCATCACCTGGACGTATATTAACTCCTGAAGTCGCCATCCTGCTAGTCTCTTCCCAGCTTTCCCCAGCAAAGAAAGCACCTCAGCTGCCATGTTGAAGATGCCCTTTCTTACTCGAGCATGTGTTCCCTCCCATAATGCATTAAGAACATGCCCAGCACGCATCAGATAATGCTTTTTCTAGGTCACAGGATAGTATAATTGGGATCCTATCTACATATGTTGAAATAAGGAGATGTAGTGTGTTGAAATGTTGGAGCCTCATACAATGTTGTGCCTACACACTTCACACACACTGTGTACAAGTGCATTTATCTTCCTCATTTTAAGTGATTGAAACACACTTGATTTTTATTTTTAAAAACACACTTGATTTTTAAAGCTTTCCAAAGTAGAGAGTGGGTTGGATATAATTTAATCCAAAGCTTACATATAAGGAATTTTGAGGATATATCATGCTAGAAGTGGCACCTGCCAACAAAGCATGATGTTATAATCCAACTTTATCAGACATCATGAAAAATGGGAGAGAAACTAAGGTCTAGGAGTTATGTGTTCAGAGAGAAATATAAAGGGTTCAGTGCTATAGAAGGGAAGCAGACAACGACAATGACAACCCCAATCCCTACAGCTGCTGCTAAAGGTCCCTCTAGACAAAACCCTGCTGCTACATTAAATGGCCCATCATGCATGGTGTAGACTTTTTGTCTGTAAAGTCTTCCATGTACTGGGTATTTTTTCTTTATGATCTTAACATAAGTTAATTAAAAACAATCCGATTACATATCTGAACTTTCAAATTACCTCACAGTTATAAATGTGTTATCTGAATGAGAAATATACAGACTATTATCTGCTATTTGTTACACATCTGTCTCCTATCATCTTATCTACTAATTATAATAAATTAATACAGCTGTGAGCTGCCAACACTGAGCACAGGTTAAAAAAAAAAATCTGTTAACCTGCAGTGCTATTTCCCACAGCCTTTGTGTTACAGGGAGAATTTTGCAACTTACATCTTTTTTGGCCACATGCCCTATCCTCTGGCCTTTGCTAGAGGAGGGACCAGTTTAATAGATTGGTTCTCTATGAATGTTGTTTTCCAGTACTCACACTATTAAAAAGTTAGGCAGCAAGGTAGTCTTAAACCATTTCTTACAAAATGGCTAAATAAGTCACTATGATTCAGCTACCAGGCCACCATAATGTGAAACTGTACTGTGGTAGATAACAAACAAAATAAAACAACAAAACCTCGCTCTGTTCTTCAGTAGCAAATATATCTTATAACTGAGATTAATAAAAGAATTTCAGTGACTGATAAATCTGTTGAAGACTGAAATCTTATGGCCATTCAGTCAACTCAAATATTAGTGCTAGTACAGAAAAGGGCATGGATATTCCAAAGAAAATGAAAAAATTCAATATGTATTTTTATTATTAACATTATTAATGCAATACATAGTTTAATTATTCACACTGAATTATGGGTATACCTGACATTTGAGAAATTAAAGAATTCTTAACTAAAGAAGGATGCCTACATGAAGTCAAATACAAGAAGCCATGGAAAACTACTCTTAGAGGTAATGTCTCCATGTTAGGGATGAGGAATATTTTCCATTCTCTTCTCTCTTCACGTTCATTTGTTCACCTGACCCATGCAAGCTTCACGAACGTGAGTGATATAAGGGAATTAGGTATTTCTATTTTGAAGTGTACTTTGGGAGAGCCAAGGCACTACGCCAATTGAAGAACTCTCCAAAGTGTCTGTTGACTCCTGAACTGGCCAGATCCTCTTGCTCAAGTTTCTGGAAACTCCTGCTCTTCACCTTGGTAGTTCTTTCTCTTACACATCTAAATGGACTGTAGGCCAATTACAATAAATTTTTATGTGTGTGTGACATGTGGGGTGGGGGTGGAGAGGGAAAAAGAAACAGGAAATAGATTCTCTGTATATAAATAACTATAGGAGCCTGAATCCTACAGCCCATACAATTGCACTATGGTCTATTTCCCAAAAGAAACACTAAACTTATTACCTTATCTCCTTTGTCAATCATGGGATAGCATGCTACCTGTGTAGCTGAATTCGGAGACAACTAATTTTGGTCTGTTGATGAAAATCTTTGTTCATGTTCAAGATTTTCTTATGCAGCCTAATCAGTCAACTGTAGCAATCTTCGCTATACAAGCACATTAAGTCTTTTGAATTTCTTTATACTTGGAATTCAAAAATAGTTACATAAAAACTACTTCTACACATAAAAGCTACTATTTCTTCTGTTTCAGTTTCATAATCTATTATAATGAGAGCGATTCTCAGAAGACCAGAAATACAAGAGAGACAGGCTTTGGTCCTGGCTCAGCAGCTTGACGAACTGCACTACTTGGGACAAATTAAATTATCTCTTGTCTATTTCCTCATCTACATGAGAAAGTTGGATTCAGATTTTAAGATATCACAGACAAGTAAAAGTTTTATAAACAAAGAATGATGGTGAGGGCAATGACACAACAGCCAATTTTTTTTTTTTTTTTGGGCCAAGCATGGACATAAAAAACAAAAACCTATCATTTACTATCATCATCATTTCATATAATACAGAACAGGTCTAACTCCTCAAAATTAGAAGGTTATAATTTATAATAAGCAGCAATTTTTCAAATGGAAAAAGTTCAGCTTTAAAAATCTCATGGCCTGTGGGGTTTATTTCTCTCACTTCACCACGGACCAGTAAAAAGTCTTCACTAGTCAGGGTACTGTCTAAAAGTAAATGTTTGGGAACTCCTGAACTAGGTAATTTTCAAGGTCCAAGGCTCAAACACTAAAATTATAATTTTAGGTGCTCTGTTATGTTTCTTTCATTCTATATTATACTCTAGAGTAGGTGTTCCATGAAGGACAGCACTGATGCTTAGATTTTTGAAGATCAGAAATATATGTAAATCATTTTGAGAAATAATAACTAAAATTAAGCTTCAATTTATTGGAGAAAGTATACACTACTACAGATTCAACTTCATCAATATTAATGAACCATTCACTGGACACTTACTATTAAGCTCATTTTACAGATGGAAGAAACTGAGGCAAAGGGAAACTAAATAACTTTTCAAAGACACACTGCCTCAGTAGTCAGAACTGGAACTCTAATCGTGACTCCACTTTTTGGTAATACTCAAAGAAAAAAAAAGATCATATTTATATTTTAATTATCACTTCCCCATTCATAAATGAGTGACAGATGGTTTAAATCTTAGAAGCTGTCCAGAATAAAAAGTTTTCCTATTTTACTTTTCCAAATAATGCCTTTTTACCTTTTTAACATAAATATTGGCAGGGCTTTGCCAATATAAAGAGAGGAAAAATGTCTATTAGTTTGGTCACTTAACTTTCTCCAAAAGCTGACAAGATTGCAAATTTAGAATTTTTAAAGGACAAATACTTACAGATTTTCTCTTTTTCTCTTAAGAAGAACACGTATATCTTTCTGGATTTGAATCTGCAATAAGAGACAATATTTATGTGTATGGTGACATAAGAAAAGATCCTTTTTAAAAAGAAACCCATCTGCTTTTTCACATTACCTGTGCACCTTAGTTCATGATAAGCCAGGTACCAAAGGAAAAACAAGAAATGACTAGAAATAGTGCTATTGGGGTCTTACAAAAGTAGCTGAGTCTGGCTTTAAGAAACAGTAGTCAAAACCCTACGGGAAAAGGGCAGATTAAGAAACAGGCAGAGGACTGAACAGACATTTTCCCAAAGAAAATGGTCAATAAGGTACATAAAAAGGTACTCAATATCACTAATCATCAGGGAAATGCAAATCAAAACTATATTGAGTTATCACCTCACATCTGTTAGAATGGCTGTCACCAAAAAGACAAGAGAGAATCAGTGCTGGTGAGGATGTGGAGAAAAAGGGACCTCTTGCGCACTGTTGGTGGGAATGCAAACTGATGCAGGCACTATGGAAAACAGTATGGAGGTTTCTCAAAAATTTAAACTACAACTATCACATGATCCAGCATTCCCACTTCTGCTTATATATGCGAAGGAAATGAAAACAGGATACTGAAGATCTCTTCAATGCCTTTCCATGTTTAGTGAAGCATTATTCACAATAGCCAAGATATGGAAAAAACCTAAGTGTCTGCTAAGGGATGAATGGATAAAGAAGATGTGATAAGCATGCACACACACACAGACAGACAGACACACACACACACACAATGGAGGTATTATTCAGTCATGAAAAAGAAGGAAATCCTGCCATTTTCAACAACATGGATGGACCCTGAGACATTATAGTTAGATTAAGTCAAAGAAAGACAAATATTGTATTATATCACTTATATGGAATCTGAAAAGGTCAAACTCACACAAAGAAACAGACTAGAAGGCTGGTTATCAGAGGCTGAGTGGGGTGGTGGAGAAATTGGGGAGATGTTGTTAAAAGATACAAACTTGAAACTAGAACGTTGATTAAGTTCTGGAGATCTATAATGCACAGCACAGTAATTATGATCAACAATACTGTATTACATACTTCAAAATTTCTAAGAGATTAGATTTCAAATGTTCTTGTCACAAAAAAGAAATGATAGTTAACATGATGTGATGTTAGCCAATACTAAGTTAGTAATCAGTATAATATATAAATATATCAAATCAATCCATTGTACATCTTAAACTTATACAATGTTACATGTTAATTATATCTCAATAGAATATATATACACAATTAAAATTTTTTAAATGACAGGGAGCAGGAGTCATGATGTAAATGGTTTTATTTGTACCTCTTATTGTCCCATAGTCAGGACAGGAGCCAAGTTCAGAGACAAAATCTGACTATAGCAAACTAGTAGGTCAATCTGACTGGTTATCCCCAACCTCAATGCCACATGCACCCAGCTATTTTCTCATTAAAAATGAATTATTTCCTTTAAACAATACATGGCTCTTTCCAAATTCAAATACAGCACTAGTCTAAGTAGAAATGAGAGATAATTTTCATCTTCCTTCAATGAATAAAGAGATAGTCTTGTGACATCCTTCAAGATATATACACTGTGAAGGTTTAGGATCCATTTATAGTTGAGGGTTAGTCTATTTTGGAAAATGCAGGAGAAAACTTCTTACCATCTGAATACTCAGAACAGTAAAATAAAGCTCTCCAGTAACTGATACTGTTTACTTACATTTCAGCACGACTGGGCATCATATTATGCTTCAGTTTTCTTTCCATCCAGTAGTACTTGGTACTACTTCCATATGATTATGAGAATAACATTCAAACAAAATTTTTACTCTAGCACCCCAATGGAAGTTGCAAATCAAACATCCATATAACTAATCAACATACTAACTAGCTGGTATTAACTCAAACAGTTGGTTTTCTCTTTTGCTACCATCAGGAGGGTGAAGGAAACAAAGGTTTATACCTAGATCAATCACTAACTGAGTATGCCTCTCGTTTGGCTTAATAGAACTACTTTTCAACTTCAAGTTAATACCCACAATCTACTTTAGGAAAGGGGGCTCTGGCAATAGTATCAGTAGCTGTGTGAATGCAAGTGGTTAAGATTACTTATAAACAAAAGACACACTATTTAATATTTTCTTCCTTTTCTCCCTGAGGGCTAACACTTGATATTAACACCAAGAGGGGAAATCTCTGCATGTTCCTGTTAAAACAAAGTCCCAAGAGCTCAAAAAGAGAATGCTGAGGAAGAAAAACTCCATATTTCTTATACAAATGCATGTATTTCCTCCCCCACACAGAGCTTAATTCAGATAACTAACAAACAACAAAAAACCAACCTTCCATAAAATCACTTGAACACCTATAGGTGGTGCAGAGTGGGGACAGGATACAAAACTATCCAGCAGTTTGTGAAATTTGAAAAATAATTTCCATAGTGAAATTTTCCAAAGGAGACTTGACACTTGGTCATTGGTCCTACAGAAAGAGAGGCTGGAGAGGATACTCATAAGTATAAGAGAACTCTTTCAGCTGGATGAGAGGCCCATACCAACCTTTGGCTAATTTCCAGTCTGAGAGCCCTCAATCAATTGGGCAGGACAAAGTAACTCTCAGATGTTCTTTAATACAAAAGACAGACATAATTTTTCTCAGTGCCTATAATCATAAAGGGCATTTCTTTCATCACACACATAAAAAAAGCAAGCAAGCAACAGCTGCCCAGTATGATAAAAGGGAATCAAATCATATTTCCTAACCAAGCCTAATTTTCTCTGCACAACAGAAAAACTGGCACTTGCCTCTCTCTCGCCTCCTCCCTACAAAATAGCATCCTCCTCTTAAAGTCATCCTATTAAATTGAAGAAATAATTTGATATAAAAGAACTAAACAGATTATCAACACACAGGTTCTCTTTACAGATGATCAGGAATAGGGATTATCTGGCTAAGATTATAATGCAAATTTGAGTCATATTTTTCACTTTCACGGATATGCAAGCTTTTGCAACATAAGGAAGTTGGAAATCCTTAGCATAGCAAATTTTTTAACAGACTGAAGCATATAACATGGTTTGTTTCCACTTTATAGTCACTTGGTGGCATGAAAAAAAGGAGTTATAATACAGCATCTAGAGCTAATCATCTTTCAATTAGGGAATGAGGCAGCTCTGAGAAAGCCTTACCCACTAAATATCAAGGAGCATAACAGCGTCCTTGCAGCTAACAAGAGGGTGACTAAGGCAAAAAGTAATACAAATAGAAGGCAGTGTTGTTCAACCTCATGTTTTGAGACAGACTTCATAACAAACCATTAATGTGTGTAGTTTTTGCCCTTTCTGTAAATAAGTTAGTCTGCTAATGAATATCTTGGAAACATTTTTCTAAAGTAAAGTCAATATACTAAAAATGTGATAGCATCAGATGGAAATGTTTCAGGCATGATCAATCATTCCTTCCTTAATGACTCAAGGACCAATCTTAGTAAGTTTAAAAGAGAATGTTTCGGGAAAGAGTGGGAAACATTAACAAAGTCCTACGCACATTGTGTCCAAATCTAAAAGTAAATCCTGGAAAGTCCCTTACAAAACAATTCCCTAAGCAACAGTCTTTTATAAATATATGTATACAAAATTTTTTATACCGGCAAGTACTAATGGATGAAAACTGCCATGCTAGCATATATTTTAAAGGCCAGAGATGTTGAAATAAAGAATAACACAGGTGCAAAACAGTATGTATGAGTCTATCATTATATATATTCATACATATTTGAGAAGGCACATATTCGTAGAAAAATTAGCAAGACATGCACCAAATATTACTGCTATTATTGCATGGCACAATTAAAGGGGAATTTTACATGTTTTACTAATTTTATGTTGTGTATTCTTTGACTTAGTATCTTCCAAAGTTTCCAGAAATAAAAGTTGCTTACTTAAAAATTAGTTTTTCAAAATCCTAAAGGAACAAGAAAATAACTCATTTAAAAGGCCTACATGACAGTCATAAGCTAGTCAAATTACCAGAGGTACTGCTCAGAGTCTAAGCTACAGTAGAATCTTTTCTTTTCCCTTTAAAAATATACTTGAGTATGAGTGGTCCAGGAGCTTTAAATGCTCCTAAGATTGTAGATCACTTGATTTGTAAACATTAAAACTATTAAAGAAATGGTATAACCTAAGTAAAACTACCCAGAATCTATCATGAAAAGAGTACGGATATAATTCCAGACTCTAGACTAGTCACAGACTAGTCATAGACTATAATGTTGCTTCATGGAAAAGTTAGTTAACATCAAAAAGTGTTTACAAAATACTCATGATCTCAAAAAGCTGCTTGAAAAACAAACATTGCAAAATATCAAATACAAGTGAAACTATCTTTTTCATTCAATCCTCTAGAAACAAGAGCTTTAACAGTTTGGTGAATACCCTTGGGGACTTTTTTCTAAGCATATTCCAATATACACACACAATTTTTAAAAACTGAATCATACTATCTATACAAGCTTGCAACTTTCTTTTTAAAAAATGGCTCTTACATGCCTTTCCATGTCAGAATACATAGATCTAACATAATACTACTTTGTTATTACTTTTTCAATTTTTAACAGTTATATGGTATTTCATTGTATGGCCATGTCAAAATTAAGTCTTACCAATCTTCCCTACTGATGGGTATTTGGGATTTTCTAATTTCTCATCATTAGAAACATAGCAATAAACACCCTTAACAATATATTTATGCCAGCCCTTCTATAGGATACATTTCTAGCAGAATTGTTAAGTCAAACTGCTAGGTTAACTGCACCTTATTATACCATTTATGAATTTATCTTAATCACTTAAGTAAACATAAATATAAGGTCATATAGGGCAAGGATTGTGTCTTATTATCTCTGCATCTATTTTGGTTTGAAAGAGCATTAAAAATCTGTTGGACTGGATAAAGGAAACTAACAGCTGTCCGAGAATATAGCTGGTTTAACTCATTTTACATTTAATATCAGCTTTCACTTCATTAGTAACTATTTTTAAGATAGGTTTTTTTTTTTTACATTATCAACTTCAGCAGATATTTTGGAAAAGTACTTATAACAAAAAACTACCATTATATTTTAGAACAATGATACAATGATAATCAATTTTAGCCAAAGAGAAAATCCTTTGTTTTACTCATTAGTCAGAAATTATTCTTTTCAGTGCTAGAACAATATATAAATTGCATATCCATGACAACAATGAATATTCTTTACATAGTTAAATCTGCAGTATTCTGGGGTAAATTCTTTGTTTCATTTTCTCAGTTTTGAAGCAATGTTTATTTATACTCTACCCATTGTCTACCAATTGTCTACCCATTGTCAAGCTCAAAGACAGAGTCTGGTTTGAACATTAAGAGAAATACTTCAACTCTAGTTAAGAATTCTGTTATCACCCATTCTCTTACATAATTTTTCCCCTTATAGTTGTTAGTATGGTAAATTATATGAATTATATACACACACAGTTTCATCACTAGCATGGCTTTATATATATACATGCACACATACAATCTGCATATCACACACATATGTAAATTGTGTGTATGTATAAAAATGACAAGTATCTACCTACAATATAAGTACCAGATCTCACCTGGGACAGGAAGATAAACTATATGCATATAAATTCCATTCCTTACCTACAAAGTTATAGACTTCCAGAGCTGAAATACGCTTTAAAATGAGAGTAATTAGTCTCTAGGAAGAAATTCTCTTTCCTCCCCTTCCAAATGATCACAGGAGCTAAGAGAGGATCTATTTTCTAGAACATAAGGAAAGCATCTTATATGCTTCCCTATACAGCTAACGTAAGAATTTCTTTCTAATCACTGTTGATTAGTTTTACTCTTAAGATGAAATGTGAGAACATTAGAAAGCAAAAAAGTACACTATTTTCTAACCTTTTGGTTACCTAGGATGAAATTAACATTATCAAGACAGAAAGGCACATTCTCTTTAAATGCTCTCAATAGAACAACTGCATTTAAATAAGAAATTTTTAAAGCCACAAATATCAAGAATCCTATTTGTAAGATCCACCTAAGATACAGCTTGACTATTAGAAGGCAATCACTGGGGAATAACTGTTTTAATAGACGAAAATTGCTGACACATTGGTAACTGTTGACTCAGGAGCAATGATCTTCCAGTACTGATTTAAAAGAGTGTTTTGAACAAATTGATTGCATAATATCAAACATTGGACTTACCACATCTCTTCCTTTCAAGTTTACTCAAGCAGTGTGTTGATACATGGGTAATTCTGAATTTACAAGGCCTTTATTAAAATACTGAAGAATTGAACAATGCTTGAAAGAAGTATTTGTTACTTTAAGAGATCTTGACCAGAAAGTACTGCTGTGTAACAATCAAAACTTTCCAAAAGCTTGGGCAATTTTTGCCAGAGGTTACATTTTGTTTTTAAAGACATGACTCAATAAATAAACACAGAGAGAGCACTAAGATAATGAACAATAAGTACTCATGAAGCAATCATTTTAGGAGAAAAATATTAGCATTTTCTTCTACATTAAAGATGAGATTGATAAACTACTTGAGAAAAGAAAATGTATTTTTAGAAATACAGACTCTTAGAGCTAAAATATGGCCTGTTTTGATGACTCTCAAAGTATCTGGGGCCACCAGTTTCTGGCAGTACTACTGTTCATAATATTGCAAGTGCCACTTTCATTTCTGCCAGGAATAAGTTTTATTTGCTGAAAAAAAAATGCACTTGAGTTCTGTTGAAAGTAGTGCCAACTAAGAATAAAGAAATTGTTCAGTGTTGCCAAATGTATACAGAAAGGCACTTTATATCCCATTAACAGAAGTGTAAATTCGTACAAGTTTTATAGAAAGTAATTCAGAAGCTTTAAGTCATACTTACCTCATGACTGAGTAATTTCACTCTACTTCTAGGACTAGCCTAAGGAAATAGAAATGCACATGCACAAAGAAACATAGACAATAAGTCACTGCTGTGATATAAATAACAGAAAACTAGAAACAGCAGCAAATATCCAAAAGGAGACTGGTAAAATAATGATATAGCCTCATGATTTAACACTACAGTCATCAAACGCAGTATAGTCAAAGATTTTTAAGGATATGAAAAAACGGTCAAGACATTAATAAGTGAAATTGGATTAACACAAAACTTAACCAAATATATGCAGGCTACCAGCTGAAATATTCATCTCTGGACTGTAGAATTATAGGTGATTTTTAGTTTTGTCCTATTTTTTCCTACATTTTCTAAAACTGTGACAGTGAACATATTACTTTTATCATTCAATACATAAGTAAAAAATATAGCACCAGTGTCAATTAATTCTAGTGTGTGTCTATGTTTATATGTGGGTATTGATAAGTGACAATGAATATGGCCCATAAGGCATTTGGCCCTATGACATGGTTAAGTGATGCTACAAAAGGAGCCAAGAGCTGCCATAACTGCATTGTAGAGAGAAGATCAGTTTTTAAACTAGACTCAAAGTAAAAGAAACTTCTTTTGCTCGTGTAATATGATCTACGAAGTGAAATAAAATGAGTGGGTTTTTTTCTTGCTGTAACTACATTGTAGCCCGCCAGGCTCCTCTGTCCACAGGATTTCCCAGGCAAGAATACTGGAGTTGGGGCAGCCATTCCCTTCTCCAGGGGATCTTCCTGACCCAGGTATTGAACCCAGGTCTCCCCCACTACAGACAGATTCTTTACCATCTGAGCCACCAGGGAAGCCCACTGGCAAGTGAATAGGAAATATCCAAAAGCCAGAAAATCACAAGGGCTTCTGCACAGATGGAAATATCAATAATTTCCTTAATGTCCACAGTTCCACCCACTTATCCAATTAAAACAAACAGGAATTCAAATGTCAGGTGACACTGGCAAAAGATTTAAGAGGTATGAGAAGAGTCATACTGGCATTCCTCTGCCCCACAAAGAAAATATTTTTCAGCTAGCCCAAGTATATTAACACTAATATATTATTAAGTAATATTAATTAATATTAATATCAATCAGCCCCCTAATGGGAACTGAGGCCTGCCTGCCCCCAGGTGAAAGCACCACAGGCAGAAGGCAGCAAATGAGTATCCTTTGCTTGCTTTCCACACGGTGATAGGAAGGACGATACAGGGAGGGGATTTTAGAAGTACATTCTCCATCAGTACCCACTTGTTTACAACCTGAACTCTGGGACCAGTGGCTCAGAATATTAGAGGAGCTCATCTTACCTAAGACTGTCTTGCTTCAGACATTCCAGTCAACTGTGATATCAGGTTACTAATATGTACTAGCTGACTTCAAAAAGCTGTAGGAGGCAGAAAGGGTTGAATCATTTCTTTCCCTCAAAGTTTTCATTTCAAAATGTTTCGGGCAACAGTAAAGTATCATTAAGTAATCTCATTTCCTGTAAAGGCCCACACAGCTCCAACTGTGTCCTGCAATAACCTCGACAGGGCCTAGCGGCACTGAGTTCACAATACTCAGAGTAATAACAGGCACACAGCAGCTACACGGAACATCCCACTGCAGTACACAATAACGCAGTTACTTGAAAATTAATGTTTTTACTCCAAAGTAAAGAGAAGACTATCTGCGGCTGCTGGGTAACTCAACTAACTGAGTTGAGCCAGTGCTTCTGAAGCTAAGTTCACACATTTGACCCTGTGTGAAGAATCTGCCTGCAATGCAAGAGATGAGGGTTCGAACCCTGGGTCAGGAGATCCCCTGGAGAAGGAAATGGCAACTCACTCCAGGATTCTTGCCTGGAAAATTCCATGGACACTGGAACCTGGTGGGCTCCATGGGATCACAAAGAGTCGGACACAACTGAGTGACCAAGCTCACATACATGTGAATTGGTGAAAAAAAAGGCAATCACATTTCTCAGTGTATGTTCCCTGGTTGTCATGTGTTGTCCCAGATTCTTACCAGAATTCTTATCAGAGTTGTCCGCCACCCCCCCAACCTTTTTCCTTTTTTTGGAGAGACAACCCTAGTGATGACCCAGTAATAACCCTAACTCTGGTCCCACAGAGAACAAGGTAAGAATGTATGGCTACATCAGCAGAAGCCAACCTTCACAACTGGAAAGACACTTCCATGTACTAAGTCCTGACTGAATCCACAGTCATATACAAATGGGAAGTAAATGAAATAATCAGCTTTGTGCCATTAAACACACACACACGAGTTTTTATTCCAAGTGTTTCAACAATATCAAATTATGGTAACTTTAAATATTTTATCTACAACCAAATATTTATAATCCCACTTCTAAAATCTACTTAGATTTTAATTGGTAATTTCTAACTGAAGTCAATTCCTCATCTTACAAAGCATACACTTGTATATTAAGTACATAAAGGATAAATCAGATCCATTTTAAGAAAATACCACCACAAATAGGTTTTTAACTTATGACTTTTAAAGACTATAACCCTTTTTAAGAAGTTGTGCTTACCCTTTCACTAAATTAACCTATTGCCAAACCATCTTTGTACTTATGCACTCTGTCATGTCCAACTCTTTGCAACCCCATGGACTGAGCAGACAAAAAATCTAACTTTGTAGGGAATACAAATCTGATACTCATTTCTGAAAAATACAACCAATTATAACTTGCCATCTAAGATTTTCTGGAAAATACAGGTTAGCAACCATAGAGTTGCATATCAAATGAGGTATTTGATTCCCAGTGATAAAAGACTGAAGCAAACAAGAGACACTCCAGGCTAACCCAGATGCTGTAAGCTTAAGGAATTTTTCACCTATTTATAAGCTTCAGTTCTTAGAAGAGGCTGTATCCCAGCTTATTAAGAAAGATTTTATTTAATTTGGCCCATCAGAAAAAAATAAAGACCACAGATGAACAGGATAAGGTGCTATGCTCCAGAAAAGGCTAAAGGGAGGGGGACAGTGAAGCTCTAGTACACACAACACACCGCCCTGATGGGGGGTGATTGTGAACCAGTGTGCTGGAGCCAGTCGGCCTGGGTCCAGTTCCTGGCGGTGCCGCTTACTAGAGTTGAATGACCTCGGGCAAGTTATGTACCCTCTGCGCCTCATTTGCCACAACCCTGAAATGGAGGGAATACTACTACTACCTCCCGGGACTGCTGTAAAACTGAAATGAGCTGATCTCACAGCTCCAGCCATCACGAACTTCTTTTAGGTTCTCAAAAGCACCAAGCTTAATCTCTCACCTCTGCATCTAGCACATGCTTTTCTCTTTGCCAAGAACATTCTCTTCTCCCTTTTCTTGGCTTCCTTTAGGTCTTAGTTTAAATGACACTTCTAAAAAGCCTTCCTTGACCTCCCCACTTTATGTCAGGTGCCTCTGCTGTTTGTCCTCCCAGTGCTCAGAGCACAACACCTAAACGTGTTCAAGTTTCTGTTCCACAGCTGGGCTATAAGCTCTTTAAAGACAGAAGTCATATCTGTCCCCATCACTGCTATAATCCCGAGAACCCAGCACAGTACAGGTACACAGCAGGTGCTTACAAAACAGTTCTGGACTGAAATAACAAGTCATGCTAAAGAGGAAGGAGACCAAAGAATGAATTCCCACTTCAATCTTTCACTCTAGGCAGAAATGTATGCCTCTTCATATCTGAGATGTATAGCAATACTTCCTCTCATCTATTGAGAAGTTTAAAATTAAACACGAGACATGCCACATTCTGGCAGAATACAAGTTTTATGGCCATTCTGGGTAGGAATAATGATTTCACAAGCAGAGCAAGTAACAGTCTGTTCAGTATGTTTACATCTATGATTTCATGTCTCATATTCCAAAGCCTTTACTGACATAAGGATATCGCAGCAAAATTATATGGCTAGGGTACCGCTCCAATTCTCATCAGCTGGGCTAAATGAAATCCACTAGTGCAACTGGCACAGATGGAGAGAAGCAAAGGAAGGTGAGACCATGAACGTGGAAAAACAGGAAAGGAAAAAAAAAGTGAAAGTAGTATTAAGAGCGGAGAAGGCAATGGCAACCCACTCCAGTACTCCTGCCTGGAGAATCCCAGGGACGGGGAGAGCCTGGTGGGCTGCGGGGTCTACCGGGTCGCACAGAGTCGGACAGGTCTGAAGCGACTTAGTAGCAGCAGCAGCAGCAGCATTTAGAGCAACATCAGCTGCTAGTCTACAAGGAACCACTGGGTGGCGCCAGTGCCCCTGGCTATCCAATACAGACATGGAACCAGGAGGCAGAGCCATCAATTAGCCTGCATCTTCCAGAGCTTAGTTTAAATGCTCAGAAGCTTATTTTCAGCATACTGATAAACAGATGCAATTCACCAGATTTCAAGTTCTCTGCATATATCATTAACACAGGCATAGGTCTTAAGGATGTTGTGTTTATCAGAGACACCTGGAAGGTGATTTGTCAACACTTTTACCTGGTGAAATTTTTCAGAGTCAGCTTATCATTCTAAATGCAGAGAATCTCAGAGTGAGATGCCAGGGATTCTGAGTGGAGTGAGAAGGAAGGAAGGGAATCAGAATGACTTAGAAAGCTATTCAAAAAACTATTAGGTGGTATTATCCCACATTTTAAAATATACTTTCATGAATTGATTTTGGCAGTTTTTCTTTAGTCCCTCTTAAACCACTTTTAGTGGAAATAAAGAATATACTTTGTCTTAGTAAATGAATATGATCTTTATCGGAAATTTTTCAAAATACAAATAAAGATTTTTTTAAAAAACTAAAAAAAACTATTAAGTTGAGCCATGTAAAATTGCTGATAGTCAAAAAACTGTTACATACCTCCCAAAATAGCAATTTCAAAGAGTTCAACCAAATACACATCTATTTAGAATCACTAGTTTAGTGAGACACTGTTACTGATAAGAGTGTCCTATCTCTCAGGCTTGTTGGGGGAAAAAAGGTTGAGAATACATGCATAGTTTCTCTTTAATCATGAAGAGTTAATTGAACAAATAAATGGAAACAAAATAACTAAAGATAGGGAACTTTCTGGCAGTCCAGTGGTTAGGACTCTGTGCTTTCACTGCTGAGGATATGTGTTCAATCCCTGGTTGAGGAACTAAGATTCTGCAAGCCACATAACACGACAAAAAAAAAAAAAAACCCTCAGGACAGGGAATAGATTAAACTATATTAAAAAATAGCAGACATGGGAACATGTTCACCAAAAAGTAAACGCTATATTAAGTGTAAAAGCAATTACAAAACAGTATATAAAACACATTTTGTGTTTTGTTGTTGTTGTTGTTCACTCAGTCGTGTCTGACTTTGCGACCCCATGAACTGCAGCATGCCGGGCTTCCATGTTCTTCACCATCTCCTGGAGTTTGCTCAAACTCATGGCCATTGAGTCGGGGAAGCCATCAACCATTTTGTCCTCCTCTTCTTCTCCTGCCCTCAATCTTTTCCAGCATCAGGGTCTTTTCTAAGACCCAGTGTTTTAGGGGCATTCAAAATGTTTGGGGGCATATGGAAGGATATACACTAAAAATTTCAATAGATGTCTCTGGGTAGGGGGTTACCCTTACTTTGTCTTGTCTTTTTATCCGTACATGTTTCTAACAATTTTGGATCCTGGAACAGGAAGAAAAACAAAGACTTTGGTAGGAAAACTAGGGAAATCCAAACAAATTCTATACTGTAGAGTACTGTGCCACTGTCTGTTATGTAAAATGTTAACCTTAGGGGAAGTTGGGGGAAAAGATATCCAGAACATCAGAACTATCTTCATAAATTCATTGTAAATCTAACATTATTCCAACATGAAATACTTATTTTAAAAAATAAGCCATGTATTAAGATCACGCCTTTTAAACCTAGAAGAAAAAATCCATTTGGTTAAAAAGATTCCTACATTTAAAGAATAATATTGTGGAATCAAACTTCTTTTATAGATAGAAGCTTTGAAGAAGCTATGCCTTCTAGCATGATAACCAAAAGCTGTAAAGACTTAATGACATATGCATTGCCTTTCATAATGTGAAAGTGAAGTTACCCTATTGGGCAAAGACTCACTGAAGCCGGAAATAAATGGCTGAGTCTCTATTTTCTTTGATTTTGTAATCATCATTGCTGAAGACCAACCACCATAAGAACATTTGAGGGAAGGAATTAAAAGTAAGTACAGACAGTAACAACCATTTTCTTTTTTTTTTTAATTTAAAAAATGTATTTACTTTTTGTCTGCACTTGATCATCACTGCTGCACTAGGGCTTTCTCTAGTTACAGCGAGTGGGGGCTACTCTCTAGTTGTGGTGCACAGACTTATTGCCGTGGCTTCTCTTGTTGCAGAGCATGGACTACAGCCTCTAGGCCCATAGGCTTCAGCAGTTGTGCCTCAAAGGCTCAGTAGTTGCTGGGCACCAGCTTAGTTATAGTTACCCCATGGCATGTGGGATCTTCTCAGACCAGAGATCGAACCCATGTCTCCTGCATTGGCAGGCAGATTCTCAATCACTGCACCACCAGGGAAGTCCCAACCCTTTTCTTTTGTAATATTTTTAGTTGTAATATTTCTAGTTGTCAAATTCCAGGCAGCTATAGGTACATGAACATACATTCATTCATGAAAAATCCAGTGAACATTTACTATGCCCTCTCCTTCTGGAGCTTAGTGTTCAATAGATGACAGTTTAAGAGGACATTAGACTAGGCACTTCCCTAGTGGTCCAGTGGTTAAGAATCTGCCTTTCAATGCAGGGGGTGCAGGTTCAATCTCTGATCCAGGAGCTAAGATCTGCATGCTTTGTGGCCAAAAAACCACAACATAAAACAGAAGCAGTATTGTAATAAATCCAATAAAGACTTTTAAAATGATCCACATCAGAAAAATCTTTAAAAAATTTTATAAAAAGAGGCCATGAGACTAACACAGAGAGCAGACATGCACCTGTAACAGGAAAGGAGGGTCACCCATGAGCCAGCCCTCAACCCGATATGCCCAATCAGATGATCATCTTACCTTTTATTAATAAAAAGCTAATAATAATAGCTACCCTCTAGAATTGTCCAGTTATACCTGTTACTGCTTAGGGATCAGCTGGCTTGCTCAAAATGTATTTTTTTTTCATCTTTAAATATTGGAACAAGAAGAATTATGCAAAGCCAAAGGATGAAAGTGAGGTTCTGAAAAGAAAGAAAGGAAAGGAAAATGCAGCAGAAGTACACAAACAGAAAACTAAAAGGTTTTGATCAATTTCACCTGCAGACTGCTACCCAGCTGTTACAAAAGCTGTAAGCTTTCTGGTTATAATACTACTCTGGCAAGTGTAAAATTTGGAATAGGTCAGTTCCATTGCAAAACACACCCAACTGAGGTTTTGTTACCTGGAAGTTTCATTAGTTGAGTATTGAAAATGCATCAATAAGGTATTTCTGCAGATGAGACCCAAAACAAGAATTTCAAAAAACAGATTTAAAAAGAAGCACCAGCGTACTAAGAACTCCCAAGAAGAGCAGAAGTCTTTCCCATCTCAATGGGACACTGCTTAAGGAAGGGCTATTATGTATCCCCATAAAAAGGTCAGCCAAGAAACTTGCTGCAATTTCAACAGTGTTGATATTCCCTACTAGTAGATATCACCCATTTATCTCTAAAGCAATTAATTTTTGCTGTATCTGCAATGTAATCTGCCTTTAAGACATCCCTTTGCAGTTATTTCTGTGAATTGTTAAGCGAAAATGTATCATCTTTAAGTTAAGTTATAATTCAATCCTCCTAGAAACATTTGCAGACAATACGAGGAGCAGTAAAAGCGCTCTGCTTTTTCATGTACTGCATGGGGCAATACACTGCTTACTCTTCTTCAAAAGCAAAACTAAGGTCAACACAGAGGCGGTTCTGAAAACAAACGTTCTCCGTTAAGCACACATCTTGAGGTCTGATGGTTGTGTGACAGTAACAGGCCAGATTTTTAAAGAATAAGAAAAGATATTATCAAAATACTTCCAGCACCTCAATTTCATTGTTTCCAGGGCTGCTATGCCTGAAAATAGAAGAGAAAGGTACTAAGGTTTGGCATCTGGTGCCAAGCCCACCTAGACAACATCCTGATATTTCATCAGCAGTGGGGCAGTGCCAGTAAAAAAAGAAAAAAAAATTTAAGGTCAAGCAATAGCAAGACATGGCCCCAGACCCAGCCAAGTACCAAACTCAAAACAAACTCTAAAAGTTTAGATCATTCCACAGAATAATTTTATGTAACTCAAATATGTAACTGTGAGGCTTTGAGCACTACTGATTTTCTTTCATGCAACAGGTAGAGGTAAGCAGTAGAGGCAACAAATCTAAGAATAGATTTTCCATCCTAAACAGATTCCTAATCACTCCTCTCAAAGCAGAAGAAACACTTCTCATAATCTCATGACAAAATGTTATGACATCTAGAAGAGACCAGACAAATAAAATGACCTTAGTGTCACAACAGCTAGAAACGATGCAAGAGTGAAGAAATCTAATCTAGGTTGAAAAGTAATTCTTTCAACCAGAATTAGCTGCATTAAAATAAGTTGTGTGCATCTCGTAAAAGTCATTAAAGTAGCATATATGTGTTTCATAACAACCCCATATTTGAAGAAGACAAATAGAATTTTGACTCAATTTTGCAGATTTCCACTGAGGACTGTGATATCATCAGATTAAACACTGCAAGGCTTCTCAATATTCTCTTAGTTTAGGGATTCGATAGGCTACAGCTCGGAGAAGGCAATGGCACCCCACTCCAGTACTCTTGCCTGGAAAATCCCATGGATGGAGGAGCCTGGTAGGCTGCAGTCCATGGGGTTGCTAAGAGTCGGACACGACTGAGCGACTTTACTTTCACTTTTCACTTTTATGCATTGGAGAAGGAAATGGCAATCCACTCCAGTGTTCTTGCCTGGAGAATCCCAGGGACGGGGGAGCCTGGTGGGCTGCCATCTATGGGGTGGCATAGAGTCGGATATGACTGAAGTGACTTAGTAGTAGCAGGCTACAGCTGGTTTCTAAAATATGTCTTTAAACTACAAACTGGAGCTGAGATTCCTAGTTTTCAAAACTCAAGGTACATTCTGGCTAGAGACTGTATGCTCACAGCCACCTCCCACTCCTTTGGTCATGCCCGAGTATAGCATCCACTTCCTCTTTCCTGTGGGCAATGCCCTAAGCAACATGACCCTTCAATCAAAGGCAGGGAGGGAGGTGGACAACAGTCTTCATCAGTTGAGAACAACTAGAAGCAAGATTAACAGGAAGCACTTCCTCCTTGTGTTTTTTAGCCGCTAAGTCATGTCCAACTTTTGCAACCCCATGGACTGTAGCCTGCCAGGCTCCTCTGTCCATGGGATTTCCCAGGCAGGAATACTAGAGTGGGTTGCCATGCCCTCCTCGAGGGGATCTTCCCAACCCAGCGATCGAACCAAGAGACTTTTTGCATTGGCAGGCAGATTCTTTACCACTGCGCCACCAGGGAAACACACTTTCTCCCTAAGAAGTTAAAAAAAAAAAACCACCCTACAATCTTTAAGGGCTAGGGGCTTTATGAGAAAAAGATCAGTGGTCTGAAAGTTGAGTTAGGAACAACTCCGCCATTTCACCACATGTATATCATTGCAATCATAGGCCAATCACTCCTCACAAACATTTCATATAACCAAAGAACAATGGCTCAAATGCAGGGTACCGCTGACATAAGACAGAGATTAGGGAGCTATCTGAGCACTGGAATATTCTTTTCCCAAGAGCCAGGTAGAACAGTCTTCCTTTGCAGACTCCATATACTTACAGTGACTGCAAAAGGACCCTACTGAGCTAGGATTCAAGTCAGCCAGCAGGACTAGTGCATGTGTCTTTACAACTGCAGTGAACACTTTGTACTTCTGGGGTTGAGAATCATCATCCCTGATTCAATTCTACTCAGTCCTAAAAGAAAGACCTGAATAGTGAGGTTGGGGAACTCCATTTCAAAACAAGAATAAAAAACAGAAAAGGGAGATTCACCAGGGAGGTTTCCATTTTGCAGTTGTCTTTTCTAAAATTACTTGTAAAGAAGTAAATTATTTGGGGGGATACTTCCTAAAGAAAGCTACTCCCTTATTAACAGTTTAATTCTCAAAGATCTCCTGGTGATTAACAGAACATTAAAATTAATGTACATAAAGGCATAAATTAAAAACCTGCTTCTACATAAAAATCCTGGCCTTTACACTTGACACTAAAAACAAAATCAAAGGAAAGGGATCCCAAAATTTCTGGTGGAAAATCTGAGTTGTATAATATCCTTCCAAGTTCATTTTGCCTAAAAATGTATAACATGTAACTATATTTGAATGAATATGCTAATACTGACATTTCTTTCTACTGAGGGAAATAAACACTACACATTTTCCCATCTGCAGGTCGCTATAATTCACCAAATAGTGAGCCTGAACCCTGCCTTTTCTAGTTTCCAGAGTATGGAAACCACTTTCTTCACAGATATTCTAACCTGCTTCTGTAAGGAAATGCTGGGCACAGAGGGAATCCCAAATATTTTACCAAAGGTTTTAAACCATTCTAGACTAACCTGCAATTGACCAAATCCGGAAGGTTTCTGCGGTTCCAAGTATAAGAATATCATTATCCCGGCCTGCTTTTCTCTTTTCTACTCTATTTGTCTGAAACACATTCATTTGACAGTTATTTATGGCTAGTTCTGCTCAGTTCCACCCCTGAGTCAAGTTACGGTTTTTCAACTATTCTTTTAAGCAACTTCTCAACTTACCATCTTCAGCAGTCATGGAGAACAGAGCACCTTTTACTTGGATGCATCCCATGAGATACTAGTGCTAGTTGTGTCTTCTCTTCTGTTTCCAAAGCCATAACTGAACTTTAAGCTAATTCAACCAAGTTCCTGTTTCCTGTCTGCGAGAAGTTTTCAGCTTTCAGTTCATTTCAAAAGCAGAAATGACTAATATATTCTGAGAAAAACGAATGATCACCATTTCATAGGGAGCAGCTCTGCCCATTTTTGCTGACCTTTTCTTTATGACATCACCTAGGTACCCCCAGGGGAGTGGTCCTCCAAAAACCCTGTCATTTCTTTTTTTAACAGTATTAGAATGCTTCAGGCACATGTTGAAGGTAATAAGCAGAATACCTAAGAGAAAACAGGTATTTCACCATGCCTTCCACTGCCTTAACTTCTAACAATCACTAGAAGCCACCATAAATGTTTCAAATACTTCTGTTAATAGTCTCATCTCACATGCACCTGTCATTAATCAGGTGAGAAATGGGAAAACTCTATTCTGCGTGCATGCTTAGTGGCTCAGTCGTGTCTGACTCTGCGACCCCATGGACTGTTGCCTGCCAGGCTCCTCTGTCCATGGGATTTTTACTCCCCTATAAAATCTTCTAACTTCACAGTGCCTATGAAAAAAAACTCATCTTGCTGCAAAATCAATTCCAGAAAGGCCTTGGAGAATGGGGATGCTATTTCAATCGCCATAACAAAAATATGAGCAGCTACACTGGGCCATCACATTAACACCACTGTCTACAATGTAGAATAGTCTTTTGTTAAATACGCTATTGAATTCATCATAAAGTAAGGTTTTTTCATCTTTAAATCCCACAGTATAAATCCACAAGTGGTTATAATGAGCCTATAGCAGATGTGCTTAATGAATGCTTCTCGATGAAATATGAGCAGAATACATACTATATAAATCAAACTTGGTCCTGCAACACACTTCTCTTAATGTTCAATTTTACTGTAGACTGAGATACCATAGACAAAGATTCATGTTGCCACAGACACCCAGATTTTCTTTACTTTTATAAGCTGTGAAAGAACACAACTACACCCACACAGTTACCAAAAATTAGTCAGAGCAGTTGGTTTTTCTTTGAACCAAAATAACTGTTCAAGCTCAGTTTTAAAACCTTCATTAAAACCAAACCACACCCAAAAGATCCCTAATGACCTTTTAATATACTGTACTTATACATCATTACTAGTAACTACAACTTAAATAACATGTGCATAAATTCAAAACAGAACTGAACTGGTTTAACATTGAGAATTTTTTCATTCATTGGTTATTTACTTTTGGTGGCCATGACTTTGTTTGAAGATTATAGTTTGTCCCAGAAATCAGTTATTTTAAGTGGAACACTACATTTACCTGGCACATGGTTGTTCTTTTTCCCACTGGGATGTCTTTTTCACTTATTCACGGTTATCGATCATGACAGATGCTCACTGTATAGATAGAGTCCAGTTAAAGGAAGCAAGTTACAAATCGGTATGTACACTAAGAACCCTTCTTTTGTAGAAAGAAGATACATATGCTTGCACACGTGCATGTGTGTGTGCATGCAAGTGTCCATACATGTATGTACACAAATGTGTGCCTAAAAGTTGACAATAGATCTCCCTGGGTATGGGATTATGGCGCTTTTATTCTTTTTTATACTTAAATTTTCAGTGCAGAAAATTCAAAAATACAAATAGTTTTAAAAATAATGTTCTTCCTTTGTTAAAGTACTAAGTACTCTCTAAATACAAGGTACTCACCCCATTTCTAGCACAATGGTATCGTATATAGCACAATGAAGAAAATGCATTGTAAATATCCTTCAATGTGTAATGTTGCATATGAGGAATCTGTAAAATTACTATCAAAAGGATAATCATATATTAAAATGCATTATAGAATTGTATAGTGTAAAAAGTATAAGTATCTCTATAATGCCTTCCTTTTGCCCTAGAGATAACCATTCATGGTGCCTATCAGTCAAACCTCTTTGTATTATCCATATGCATGGCAAGGTTTTGTCTTTTTTAGATAAGTGGAATCATGGTATATGGAGTGTTATATAATTCCCTCCACCCTTTAACAACATATTTTGGAACTCCCATGTCCATTTATATAGGTCTAAGGGATTTCTTTCCTTTAATAGCTTCATATTATTCCACAGAACAGCATGTTATTATTTAAGTCATTCCCCTCTGATGGACATTTAGGTTGCTGCCAAGTCTTCACCGTTACCAAGCTTCATTGCTTTGAAATCTTGTATATATTTTTATACAAATGTGCAGATACTTACCCAGAATAGCTTCCTACAGAATTACTGGGTCAAAAATATATGCACATTTAAAAATGAGAGGATTTTGGCACTCTATCAAAAAGCTACACAATTCACACTCTCATTAAAGTGTATGACAGTGCCCATTCCTTTCTAAAAGTGGATATTACAGTTTTTGCCAATGTATTCGGTAAAAAAAATTGGTTTTCATTTCCCTAATTACTAGACTGAATTTGAGCATCTTTTCTTTTTGAATCATTATTTCCATTTCTTTTCTTTTTTTGTAAAAGGCCAATTCACAACCCTCTGCCACTTTTTCTAATAGGTACCTTTTACTTATTGATCTGTAGGAGCTCTTTACATATCATAGATATTATATAGTAGAAACCTTTTAACCTAATTTTATTTGGAACACAATTAGCTAATTTAAAAAGTCAACTAAGGTGAACAATCATAAAAAAAATATGCTCATGACAAACATTTCATTTTATCTTCATTTTATCAGTGGTAAATGTACACTCATTCATCAAGTTCTTGATAAAGGGCCAGGAAGCCAAAACCTTTCTTTAACTCCAGGCCTACTGACTGTAAAGAAATTTAAACTGAATTCTTAGATAATGCAGAACTTCAAAGAACTTAAAAGATACTTGCAAGGAACTATTAGTGGAGAACCCTTCAGATTTATATATATATTTTATACAAATCTTTTATCATTGTCTTACACACACCTAATTATACACTTACAACTTGCTTTCATCAACTCATTTCAAAATATACCATTTGTTTTGTTACAATAAACCTATCCCCCAACTTCAACTATCAACTGTATTTGCTGAATTTTATTTCTTTCATATCTTTATGCACTCTGCACTTCAACTCCTATATAATTTGAAGCAAATCCCAGACATCATATCATTTCATATGTAAATTTTCAGTAAGAACTTCGATTCCTCACTACTCAGATGGTATCGTTATATGAAAATAAATTTCATATTTACAAAAACAAGAACAAGCATAGTAATTCATAATAAAATAATTCATATTTTTAATTTAATTATTTTAATTCATAATAATTCAGTAATAAAAGCATCTGTTGTACTGGTGGGTTCACAAGTCTGGCATATCAGATACCAATCTACTAATAGCAAGTGTTCAGTTCATAGTGTGTTTTACAAAACAAACGAATATCATTTAATATGGTGGGTCAGTCAAGTGGAAGTCAATAAAAGCTTCCATGGCATATATAAAAATTATTTTCCTCCAGCCTGTCATATGACTTTTCAACTTTGTTACGGTGTGTTGTGCTTTCCAGAAGTTTTTAAAATATATACATAGATTTTTTAAAAAGACAGCTTTAACTTATTTTGGAGTATGATGTGAGGCAGGGACCCATTTCTTTCCAAATATATAGTGAAACAGTCCAAACTCAATTTCCATTTTCAGCCTTACTTGTAGGTGGGGCATTTAAAATAAAGCATGAACTTCTAACTTACAAAAGGAATTTGGGCACACAAAATAATAAACAAACAGTCTTAAGTTCAGCTTGACAGGCTCAAACTACTATGTATTTAAAGATCACAGTAACTTTGGGCAGAGGAGCAACAGAACTGCCATACCTGGCTCTGTCATTACCACTCCGGCACACAACAGAATCTCCAAAGGATATCGCAACTAGATAGGCCTGCTTCTGAATCTCACCAGTTGCCAAACTTACAAACTGACATTCACACTGAAATAGCCCACACTTGACAAAAACAACAAACGTAACTTTTCCAACTCTCCATCTGTTCCTTAACACTGCCCCTAGATCAGTGCCTTTGGACACAATAAAGAAAATGAATACACTCTTCCAAACCACAATTTCCACATGGAAATATACCTAAAAGATACTAAAAGTCAAGGTAACATTTGTTAAATTACCTTTAAAGCATAGAGACTCAATAACTTGTTATAAGGTTGCTTTATCTCTGGGCAAACTTTTTGTGTAAAGGACCAGAGAGTAAATTGACTTTTAGGGCCTTTAAGTTCTCTGTTTCAACTCTGACACTGTATTTTGAATGCAGCCAAACAACACATAAATGAATGGATGTGCCTGTATTCCAGCAGAAATTTATTTACAAAAACAGGTGGTGGGCAGGATTTGGTCACAGGCAATATTTTACCCACCACTGTCTTACCCCAATGACTGATCTCTTCCAACTAGGAATCCACTATCCTGGCTATAAATTTATTGAGCAAATATTATGACACTGAAGGGGCAATTAATAATTTCAGTGCCCCCTTACAGAAATGAATACTCTTAAAAATCAATCACTAAGCTTTTCCTGTAAGTTCTTCTCAAACATGAGCACATATATTTTTCAAGATAATACTTGTAAGCTACCTTAAACCTAATGCTTATTTTAAAAGATAATTAAAACGAACATTAAGTAGCTACTATAAAAGAAAAATATACAGTCGAGACAGACAAATTCAACATTCTATTCATTATTCTGAGCAGAACAAGCCTACTAAATCTATCATCATATTCGCAACTTCACTACTCAAAATGCAGAAGCAGACTTTCAAAGTACATTTAAATGAGAACTCAATTTTTTCTCTTTGGATTACTTACCAGAAATGTTGATTAGAAACTACACAGTTTTGCCAAAATATTTTAAAATTAGAAAGTGAAACTTAAAATCTCCTTGGCATATGACGCATCTACTTAATTTTAAAGTATTAATTTTAATGTTACGGTGACTGCCTGGTAAGGTAGAAATTATATTTTTAAGGCACAAAAGGATGGCAGCCATTTTAATCCAGTGAGAACATGTATAAGTATGGATTCACACTCTAAGCCATCAAGGTCACTTGTTTGAAGAATACATCTGAGCTCTAGGAATGCTCAAAGAAAAAAACATGTTCACAATGCTTACAGAAATACTGGATGTTATACAGGACGGCAAGGAATAAAATTAAATAACAAAGGTACATAAGATTCCTTCACACTATCCATAAGAGGGAAAACTGACAAACTGGACCTCATCAAAATTAAAGACTTTTATTCTGTGAAACTTGCCTATGAAGAGGACAAAAACGTAAGCCGCAGTCTGGGAGAAGATATTTGCAAACCACATGGCCAACAAAGCACTAGTATTGAGAATTATATAAAGAACTCTTAGAACAGTAAAAAAAAAAAAAAATCCAACTAGAGAATGGAGAAAAGACATGAACATACATTTCACTGATGAAAATACAGAGATATGAAAAGATATCCAACATCATAGCCATTAGGGAAATGCAAATTAAAACCATGACAAGATATCACCAAATATATATCTATCAGAATGGCTAAAAATAAAAAATAGTAACAACTCCAAGTGCTGGCAAAGATGAGAACCATTCATGCATTGATGAGGGAATATAAAATGGCACAATCACTCTGGAAAGCAGTTCGGCAGTTCCTTACTAAACATCCATACAAGCATCAATTGCACTCTTGGGCAATTATCCTAGAGAAATGAAAATTTATGTTCATACAAAACCCAGGACATAACTGTTCATAGGAGCTTTATTCATAACGGGTTACAAAGTACAAGAAAGAACCAGATATCCTTCAGTGGGTGAATGATTAAACTATAATACATCCACATCGTGGAATACGACTCAAGAATGAAAAGAACTATTGATACAAAATATATTCCCTGCAAGAATCTCCACACAATTACACTGAGTGAAAAAACATCAATCAGGCAAAGAAAACACATTAGGGGTTACCAGGGGGTCAGGGAGTGAGTGAGATGGCTATAAAAGGACATCAGAGACCTTTGGGGTGATGGAACTGTTCTGTATCTTGACTGTGGTGGTGGTTACAGGAACTTACACATGTGCTAACACTGCACAGAGCCAAACTGTTGTTGTTTAGTCACTAAGTTGTACCCAACTCTTTTGCAACCCCATGGACTGTAGCTGGCCAGGCGCCTCTGTCCATGGGATTTTCCAGGCAAGAAACATGGAGTGGGTTGCTATCTCCTTCTCCAGAGGATCTTCCTGATCCAGGGATCAAGCCCACGTCTCCTGCATTGGCAGGCGGATTCTTTACCACTATATATTGCCTCTATATATTGCCTATAGAGAAGCCCATAGAACTAAGTACACACACCCAAGTGAGTGCATGTAAAACGGGAGATCTCTGAATCAGGTGGCTGGATTGTACCTGTTTCAATCTCCTTGTGATATTATGCTACAGTTATGCCAGATGTTACCGCTAAGAAAATTAAAGGGTATTGTTTTTTACAATTGTATGAGAATGTACAACTATCTTAAGCAGCTAAAAGAGAAACAAATAAAAGGAATATATAAAACCAGTCAACAGCAGGAGTGAGAAAAACAAACCTTTCATTTTTGCTGAAGTCTCAGTAATTGAAAGTCAAGGAATGGAAAGAAAAAAAAAGGAACACCAAGAAGAGAGTCTACAGGCTACAATTAACACAATTATCTCCTCCTCCCCTGTGGAGCCTTAACTTCCCCAGGATTTTATGTCCCTGATTTGACTGTTGTTAATAAAAATAAACTGACACACAAAACTATCTCTCCACAACCCTCACCACCATCGCCTCCATCCTGGACGATAAAATTAAACCTTGGAGGGAAAGGATTGTCTTCTCAACCATCATACCCTAGAGGCCTGGCACAAAATAAACGACAGATGGAGGAGTGAGATAAGTTGAATGAAGGAACAAATGAATGAATGAATGAGATGCTTGCATATTCTTTTCAAATTACCTAGCCAATTACAGTTACAAGGCAGTCTGTATACATTCCCATACAAATTTCTTAAAAGCCTTGAACCTTTAAAGAAAAATAAAGTGTGGTATGCACACCCTTCACTTGCAAGCTGAAGTGAACAATACCTGACTTTTGTAGAATGCTTCCCAATATACAGACTTTCACAGAGAGTAATTCATTTGATATGGGTGAATTAAGAATTATGCATATATAGATTGGAACTAGTATAAGCAGATCTTTGAGAAAAACGTTCTAAATAACTAAGGACTTAATTAATGATTTACGGCACAGCCTTAATGCAAACTGTGATAGATATGTATTGTCAAATTAGGGGACTTATGCAGATTATTCTGACAACATCAAGACTCTTTTACAGAAGTGAGGTAAAGTGACTTGTTCAAGGTTATACATTTAGCTAGTGCTGGAACTGCACGTCAGCTTCTCCAGAGTCCCAATTCATTTCTCTTCCCACGGAATTAGGCAAGCCTCTCCTTTCTCCACCCATCCTGCCCCTACCCAAAACACTCAAAAATGTTCTTCTGAGTCACTTATTTTTAAAATCGGGGCTTTAGGGGGAAAAATTGAATTTATTCAAGATGTTTATTGTTGCATTACACCTTCTGTGGATTTTTAGGTGTCAAATTACTTCTATCAGAACAGTAAGGTACTTTATTCTACGTTGGGAGAACAGTAACAGTTCAGTGTTTCATCCTCTGCCAAAATGGCAGAGAGGGTGCTAATTCTTACAGGAGTTTTAGGTGTTTCACACTTCTTTTCAATCTAAAAGATGAGCTATTTTACAATTCAAGGAAGAGGCCTCACACTATGCAAATCTTAATTGATACGCTCATTGACAGTACAGTCATTGGAACTCTGCTTACAAACTTATGCATCAAGAGCAATTAAAAGGATTTGTTAGAAGTAATATAAAAGAAAACCTAATGTGACAAGCAACTACTGGGAAACGTGGATTTCATCAGGTTAAATCTCCCTTACGCTGCAACACGGTACAATACTAACCGTGAATTCACAGGTCTTAAAATCAAAATACTAGAAGGAACCTTCGTTCAACATCCTCAATTTTGTAAATGAGCTAACTGAGGCGTTGATTAAACCATTAACCAATAGAGCAGACTGCTTACTTTTTCAGAGGGACTCATTTAAATGCCATTTCGCCGTTGTTTCTTAGAGCGATGATTGATTCTTTTAACGTGAAAAGAGCGATTAGAGCAAAGTCATTTCAAGAGGGTGGAAAAAATGCCTTTGAAAGAGGAGATGCTGGAGTGAAGAGGAGAAATGACGTCTTCTTTCAAATATGTAACCCCTTAATAGGGGTTAGGCAGTGAATCATATTCTCCTCTATTTTTCTCAGTGCTATAGACATCGACCACAGTTCTTTCTGTAGGGCACTCGAATGAGAGGAAGAGGAAGTGAATAAAGCTGATGCTAAATATACAGCACCCACGGAGGGCAGGGATGTAGATAGGCAGGAGAGGAAAAAACACGAGCATGCTCCTGCTAGAAACCAGTCGTTTTCTAACCTACCTAAAGATAGGAAGCTAAGAGGATATCGGAAGCTAGGGCATCCTTCAAATTCGAAGGGCGGATGCTTCTAGAGCCAGAAAGAGTCCCAAGCTCTCAGATATAGCGCGACTCGAAACGGACAAAATGGAGTTGAGGTCCGGGGGCGTCCTAAAGGTCGTTTGGAGGTCTGGCGAGTCCCCGGTGTGCTCATTGGGGAAAGGTCATGGCAAAGCCTAGCACCACGATCAGGAAGAGCTTTTGGCCCTCGGGGGGGTGCGGTGAGCGGCATGAAAAGGCAGACCAGGGTCTCGAAGACCCCACACCTCAGCAAAGGAGACGATACCGGCATCTCGGGAAATCTTCCCGGCCCCGGAGGAGGCGGGCGGGTAAATCGCCCAGGCTCTAAAAGAAACCGAACGGATTTCGGGAACAGGAACGTCCCCCCACCCCACGTCCTCCGGGCTCAGGTGTGGGACGGTGGTGCGGCCAGAGCGGGGGGCCCGGGTCATAGCAACGGGGTAGGGGTGCCGGGGCCGGAGCCTCGCCGGTTACGGCTACTTACCCGAGGCGCTGCCTGTGGCGTGATCGCAGCCGGCGGGCGCTCTGCACTCTAGAAGCTGGCGGAGAGGAGCCGCGTGCCCGCTAGCGCCGGGACGAGGAGGGGCGCGCCGCGGAGGCCGGAGAAAAAGCCGCAGCAGCGCGCGCGCGCCCGGAGGGCCAACGGAGGCGGGGCGAGGCGCAGCGGCGCGCGGGCCCGGAAAAGACGCGCCCGGAGGGGCGGGCGGAGCGGGGGCGCGCGGTGGTGTGGCACAGCCGGCCGAATCGCGGGCGACGGCCCGCTCAGCCCACCCACGCTCCCGCCCCCGCTCACCCCGACGTCAGCCGAAAAGGAGGGGCGGCGAGGGCCGTTAGAACGCGGGGGGCGGGGGGAGGTGCGGGGAAACCGAGTTGGCTAACGGCTCCCCGCGGGTTTGCCTTAGGGTCCAGCTCCCGCATCCGCCGCAGGTGATGGAGCGTGTTTTCGGGAGGTTCCGGCGCTTATCTGATTTCAGCGAGCTACCCCGTAGGCCCACGCCCGCACCTGCGCTCGCTTTCCCAGGACTCCACCCCAGAATGAAAGTTCCCCTCGGGGCATATTCCAGCTGCCCTTTCTAGATACGCATCTTCGGACTTCACTACTCTTTAGAGAGAGATCTTAACGTTCTTTGCCGAAGACATCCTGCCCCTCCGCGCCCCACCTAACGCCTCTCTTGCCCCTTTATCGCGCCTCATTGCGTTAAGACCCCATACAGCCACCCCCACTTATGAAATATCACAAGAATGCAGGGTTTTCACTTTATGCCTTGTGTTTCTACGATGGTGTCATGGCAAAAAGAGCTCACAACCGATAAGGAAATGTCACCGCAGCACTGTGACATCTTACTGGCCCTAATCGTTGCTTCTGAGCCAGTCCTACAAATAATCTTCCCAAGAGATTCAAGAAACTGCTGTTAAAAATAAAATGCTGGCGAACTGTCTCGGGGCTTCAAAAGAGACCGTAATTGTCAATAAGCCACGACAAACTGCCAAGAATATATCACCAAAAGAAAGAAAATGCCAGTATTCTTTCAGTTCCCTGATGTTTAATGGAGGACTAGCTTCCTTTTCTTGCTAGGCATGGACATGTCATTTCACTGTTTTTCATTTTCCCATATAATTATGGGAAGTAACAATGCTTGTGTGTGTGTGTGTGTGTGTGTGTGTGTGTGTGTGTGGCCAACTCAGATTACAGGCTAGAGTTGTTCTTAGACTTTAGTATGCATCTAAATCATCTGGGGTGCTTGTTAAAATATGGATACCTGGATCTGAGTGGGGCTGAGAAATTTGAATCTTTAATAAGCATCTCAGGTGACACCATAGGTGGTTGGAAGCCCGCAATTGGAGAGCTGAGAGCTGCAGACTTTATATGTTACTTCTTTGAAGTGGGATTACTCATCCAATTTTCAACAGGCCCACCCACTTATATATAATATGCCTATGAATATTGCTATGGCAGTCATATAACTTCTTTTTTCAAGACTGACCTAGAAAGTTCAAGACTTCAAACAACAAGTTTTAATTGTCATGTTTATTTATGAGATCTTGTTGTAATACCAGAAATAAGTAATCATTTGTCAGCTATAAAATTCACTGGGCACCAACAGTGTACAGAGGACTGTCAAGTATAGTAAACACAAATGAAATCAAACAAATGATCATCCCTGCCCTCAACAAACTTAGTGTCTAGTGATGGAATGAAAACACAGAGAACAGACCCAATAGACCACATAAATCAGACCAAAATGAAAAAAAAAAAAAAAAGTCGTAATGAAAGTACATACTTTTGTCAATTTCCTTTACTAGCAGGCATTTAGCCCAGAATTTTTCAATTGGGTAATTTTTTCTGAACACTGAGTCAGTCGTAGGTTGCTAAAGTTCCTCCAGCTTTAGAAGGTGTAAAGGAAAGAGCCTGAAGCTATCAGTTTTTGTTTGTATGTATGAATCTGTGCATGTACATACCTATATATAAGCATGTATGTAAATACAGATATAGAGATATTTATCAGACCAAGAAACCAGTTGAATTTTCAAGATCTTTATCACATGCTAGTCATTCAAGCTAACAGTTCTGGCTACCTTTATCATCTGCCTTTTCTCACCTTTTCCTCTCTAGTTAACCACACTCAGGACGAAGAGGATAGAAGGATCTCCAAAAAGGAAACCAAGTGTATCCACGCTGTTTCTAACTGCTCTTTTTTCACTTTTTCAAGGTCAAAATAAACTTTGCTTAATTTCTTGTCATCAGAAACCCCCTAGAAGTGTACTACCCAGGAGCAAAACATCCCCCAAGCCACCTGTCAGACATTTTAGAGAGAACATTTGCATCATTGTTTACTAGTTTGGAAGACATGGGATTATTATCCCTATTTTACAGATAGAGAAACAGATGCAGGTTAAACGACTTGTCTAGACATACAACTAACCAGTAGCAGAGCCTGGATTTCCCATCACAATTATGATTCCCAGACCAGGGTGCTTGCACTACATCAGGCTCCCTAGGTAATAAGTTTTACCCAGGACAACCAGTCCAATTAGAAACAGAAGAGAGAAACATATGAACATGGAGAAAAGTTAGGAAAATGTACAGAGCAATTGACAGATTCAACATACAACATAAAAAGCACTGAAAGCATGGAAATTAAACTGAAGGCAAACAGAATTTACAGGACAGCTCTGTTAGCAGGTACTGATATTTAGACCTTGCCCATTTTACTCTCCTGTAACAAGAAGCTGAAACAGATAGCCAGGCTGCTCTTGGCATTAGTTATTTATGGAAGGGCAGAAAACAACTGTTCTTCATTGACTGTGTAACAAGCCTTTGCATGTTAAACATACTTCACATGTTTGTAAAATAATAATTTCCTTTTTGGTCTCACTACAAGCAGCAGGACTTTATAATAATATTTGTATAGCCAAGTGATGTTATGCTTTGTCATTCATGAGACCTTATTTTTTTAGACCCAATAACCAAGCCAAATATTGTCTTCAGTGGCGTGTCTGAAACTGGTGAAATCAGAAACCTAGACAGAAGCTGATCTAACTGTGAACGTAAATAATAACCTAAGCTAATCCTTTCAAAAATGACCATAGCCATCGCAGCTAGATTTAATGTCATTTTTTGAGAAACAACTCTTTTATCTTTTCAGACCACAATTTCTTGTCACTTTAGTACATTCCACTGGCTTTTAAACTAATTGAAAAGACAAAACAAATGGAAAGATACTGAAGTTATCTGGGTGGGAAATCTCAGTAAAAACCCAATTCTTCCTAAATTCATCTGTAAAGATCGTGCAGTCCAAACCAAATCCCAGCAGGGTTTTAATGAAATTTGACTTCCGTGTCTCTCATTAACTCTGTCTTCTTAAAAACGAATTCTATCCCCTCTAGATAAAATCCTCTGCAGTATCCTCGCAAATTGCTTTTGCAACCTTCCCAAAAACAAAGAAAAAAAGAACAAAAATTCATGTTTATCCATAAGGCCAGAGGCAAATTGAATGTGCAGTGGTAGTCCTCAAATCTGCAAAAAGTTACCTTTTGCATAGTTTGCCCATTTTCTGTAGTGATTCTAGCCTAGTAATGTTAGAGGGAAAGGTCATCAATATCTTTTTCATTTTTTAGAATTTTCCTTTTTATTTTATTTATTCTTCAAAGTTTAAACTTTTCATTTTCTATTGGAGTATAGCCAATTAACAATATTGTGGTCATTTCAGGTAAACAGTGTAGGGACTCAGCCATACATATACATGTATCCATTCTCCCCTAAACCCTCCTCCCATTTAGGCTGCCACATAACATTGAGCAGAGTTCTATGTGCTATACAGTAGGTCCTTGTTGGTTATCCATTTTGAATATAGCAATGTGTACAAAAGGTCATCAATATCTTAACTTGCTTTAAATCTTTATTTTCCTTTCCTTTTCACACGCAAGAAGATTTGATTTCTTTACCCATTCTTAAATGACGAGTCAAAGTTTTTCCTACAGCACACACCCATTCTTAAAAGACAAGTCCAGATTTCCCCTTACTCGGGGTTTCCCTGGTGGCTCAATGGTAAATAATCTGCCTGCCAATGCAGGAGACACAGTTTTGATCTCTCCATGCAGGCTCTCACATGCCACACAGCGACTAAAGCCCATGAGCCACAAATATAGTTAGTGCTCTAGAGCCCAGGAGCCGCAACTACTGAAGCCTATGTGCCCTAGAGCCCATGCTCTGCAACAAGAGAAGCCATTGCAATGAGAAACCTGTGCATCACGAAGAAGAATAGTCACCCCCCGCCCCACCTCGCTGCAACTAGAGAAAAGCCCATGCAGCAATGAAGACCAGCACAGGCAAAAATAACTAAACAAAAGTTTTGTTTTTTTTTTTTTAAATGTCCTTTACTGGGAATCATTGACTACTGGAGTCAGGAGGTCACATAGAGTCAGACGAACAGGAGAGAAACTCTATGGGCTTTGGACTTGGACCCCTCTAGACAAGTTGCATAACCTCTTCTGAGCATCAGCCTGCTCATCTGTAAATCAAGGATAATAATGATACCACATTCATTATGGTACCACAGGCTTTTCTGAGGGAGGGCTAAATGAAATCATGCTCATAAAATGTCTGATTTATGGCAAGCATAAACCAACAAGCAAGAAATTATGGCAAGCAAGAAAATTAGAGATACCAAAGGAAAATTCCATGCAAAGATGGGCGCAATAAAGGACAGAAATGGTAGGGACCTAACAGAAGCAGAAGATATTAAGAAGAGGTGGCAAGAATACACAGAAGAACTATACAAAAAGGATCTTCATGACCTAGATAATCATGATAGTGTGATCACTCACCTAGAGCCAGGCATCCTGGAATGCGAAGTCAAGTGGGCCTTAGGAAGCATCACTATGAACAAAGCTAGTTGAGGCGATGGAATTCCAGTTGAGCTATTTCAAATTCTAAAAGATGATGCTATGAACGTGCTGCACTCAATATGTCAGCAAATTTGGAAAACTCAGCAGTGGCCACAGGACGAAAAGGTCAGTTTTCATCCCAATCCCAAAGAAAGGCAATGCCAAAGAATGCTCAAAAACCACTGCACAACTGTACCCATCTCACACGCTAGTAAAGTAATGCTCAAAATTCTCCAACCCAGACTTCAACAGTACGTGAACCATGAACTTCCAGATGTTCAAGTTGGATTTAGAAAAAGCAGAGGAATCAGAGATCAAATCAGAGATCAGATGTTTCTGCTGGATCATCGAAAAAGCAAGAGAGTTCCAGAGAAACATCTATTTCTGCTTTATTGACTATGACAAAGACTTCGACTGTGTGGATCACAACAAACTGTGGAAAATTCTGGAAGAGATGGGAATACCAGACCACCTGACCTGCCTTCTGAGAAATCTGTATGCAGGTCAAGAAGCAACAGTTAGAAGTGGACATGGAACAACAGACTGGTTCCAAATCAGGAAAGGGGTATGTCAAGGCTGTATACTGTCACCCTGCTTATTTAACTTATATGTGCAGAGTACATCATGAGAAATGCTGGATTGGATGAAGCACAAGTGGGAATCAAGATTGCCAGGAGAAATATCAATAACTTCAGATATGCAGATGACACCACCTTTATGGCAGAAAGTGAAGAAGAACTTATGAGCCCCTTGATGAAAGTGAAAGAGGAGCATGAAAATGTTGGCTTAAAACTCAACTTTCAGAAAACTAGGATCATGGCGTCTGGTCTTGTCACTTCATGGCAAATAGATGGGGAAACAATGGAAACAATGACAGACTTTATTTTTTGGGCTCCAAAATCACTGCAGATGGTGACTGCAGCCATGAAATTAAAAGATGCTTGCTCCTTGGAAGAAAAGCTATGTCCAACCTAGACAGCATATTAAAAAGCAGAGACATTACTTTGCCAACAAAGGTCCATCTAGTCAAAGCTATGGTTTTTCTGGTAGTCATGTATGGTTGTGAGAGTTGGACTATAAAGAAAGCTGAGCACCAAAGAACTGATGCTTTTGAACTGTGGTGTTGGAGAAGACTCTGGAGAGTCCCTTGGACTGCAAGGAGATCCAACCAGTCCATCCTAAAGGAGATCAGTCCTGAATATTCATTAGCAGAACTGATCCTAAGGCTGAAACTCCAATACTTTGGCCATGTGATGTGAAGAACTGACTCACTTGAAAAGACCCTGATGCTGGGAAAGATTGAAGGTGGGAGGAGAAGGGTACGACAGAGGATGAGATGGTTGGATGGCATCACCAACTCAATGGAGATGAGTTTGAGTAAACTCCGGGAGTTGGTAATGGACAAGGAGACCTGGTGTGCTGCAGCCCATGGGGTCACAAAGAGTTGGACATGACTGAGTGACTGAACTGAACTGAACTGATGGCAAGCATATAGAAAATGGGGCTATTCATTACCAACTTTGACCTCCTCATTTTACAGATTTGAAAAAAAAAGCTAGAACCAAAACTCATATCCTTCCATTACACTCCACCAGTCTTTCTCCAGATTCTCCTATTTATTGAGTGACTTTCTTTAAAGCCAAGGGCTAAATCCCTTTTGAAGTGGTCTACAACCACCACCTTCACTTTCATTCACTAAATCACTCTCTGACCTACAAGCCAGCCTCCATTCTTTTCAATCCTCTAAATGTGCCTTTGCTAATGCTTTCTATGAAATGGACAAGCCCCATCTTTATACCTAGATATTCACTCTGCTTAAACTGGCAAACTTCCATTCAAAGCAATTCTTCTTCAAACTAAAATACTATAAGAAAACTGTCTCCTTCACTCAGACCATATATAGCACCTGGTTCAGGCCAGTTATTACTATTCAAATGGAAAAGCTTTAGTAATTGGTTGGATAATGATGGCCACCAGCTATTGAGTACCTAGTATGTACCAGGCACTGCCACAAACACTTTATCTTTTTACCTTCCCAGTGAGCCTATGAGATGGATACTATTACTATTCCAGAGGAAATGTACATATGATTGAATAAGTAAAATTTCCAGTGTCCGTCTCATTATCACATAAACCTATCTAGAAGAGAAGCCAAGTCTCGTTTGGACACATCCTATTTCTATATTAGACCCAGGGAAAATCCCACCTATGAAAGGACATTTAAAGCAAATACCTTGAAGGTGAACACACAGAATTTTTTTAAAAATATTTAACTTATAGGTTAGAATAGACATTTTTAGCTATGATATGAATCTAATTCACCTATGCAGGCAGATTTGAACATCACTAGCTAACCTCAACTCCCTGCAAGCTCACTTCAATGATATTTATGAAAGAGTTCAACAAATCTGATTTTGTTGCCACTGGGAAAAATTCAGGTATGGCAGTCTAGATCAGTTTATGAATCAATTCCTTCCCTGAGACTATTCTGTTTCTTTATTGAGCCATGGTACAGATTAGGCCCTAGGTTAAGGTGGCCAAACTCTTAGTAGCTGTATACCACTGTAATATATTCCTGAAAGGCTATTAATAAATCAGATTGTCACACAGCAAGCCTCATTTTCCACTGATTGTCTCTTTATTATTATTACTCTTTTACAAACGAAGTGCATGTTCACTTCTTTGGTTCAAGTGTATGAAGTAACAGAATTTCTGAGATAACTATGAATAATCTGGTATATATCATTCCAAATGTTTGTTGTGCACAGATACATTCATATACTTATTTTTTCAAAATGAGATTATGCATATTGCCCTACAGGTTGCCTTTATGCATTTAATCATACATCACAAACATTATCCCATGTCTTTATATTTGTATGTAGATAGATATCTAAAGAATTACACCTCATCCTTTTTTCACTGTTACACGGTATTCCATAGTATGGATATACCATAATGTGTTAGCCAAAGCCCTACTGATGTACAGTCAGGATTTTTCTCTAATTTTTCACAATATGCCAATTAATATTCCAATACGTATAGCTTTGTGTATTTGTCCAAGCATCTCTACAGTGGAGCACTATAAGTGGAAATGATGCTGGGTCAAAGAGTATGTGCATTCTAAATTTTAAAAGATACTGTCAAATTGTCTTTCAAAAGGGCCAGATGAATTAATACTCCTACTTAGAGTGTATAAGAGTAACATTTTCCTTATATTCTTGAAAACATTGAATATTATCAATCTTTAAAAATCTTGCCAATCTGATAGGTAATGCCATCTCATTGTTGTTTAATTGGCTTTCATTAAAATGTTTGGTAGCTGTTTGTATTTTTCTATGAAAGTAATGACTATTCATCATAGAAAGTATAGAAAACACCAAAAATGTATGAAGAATGCTGTTTAATTCCACAATTCTACTGCCCTGGGAGAACCACTGTTAATATTTTGATATATTTTTATCAGTTTTGTCTTATGCATATTTCTTCCAAAATTGGATACTGTGTGCTTTTTTCACTTGACATATAACATGAGCTCTCCCCCATTTGCTAAAAATTATTTAAAAATAATGTTTAGGATTGCAGACTATTCTAACATATGAGAGTCATAATTTATTTAACTAGTTACCTATTCTTTGCCAGACATTTATGTTGGTTTTTAAATTTTCCCAGTACTATAAATGATTTTGTTGTGTCTTCCTAATTATTTTGTTAGAATAACTCCTAGATATAGACTTATTGAATCAAATGATGCATTTCAAGGTAACTGACTCACAACACCATAACAATTTTCCTCTGATTTTAAAAAGAAATTGAAAACAATGATTTGTAATGATAGTCCTATTTATCAATAGACCCCAATAGGAAAACAAATATATGTACTTTTCTGTTGTAAAATCACAAAGGTAATTTTAAATTAAATTAAATATAATGATTCTTGAAATAAGACACAAAATAAATACAGCTTAGTTCAGGATAGAGAGGGCGTTTCTTTTGTGTAGGATTTGAGTTTAAGAAATTTTTTGGCAGGAATACAATATTTTAACATTCTACTGGAGAAAAAAAGTTGAGGGAGAGATAGCTTAGTTGAATAGAACACACTAACCATAAAAGTTCTTTTCAGCCTCCATCACATTTCCCTCCTTCACACCCCATACTCCACCCTGTTTCCCAGCATTTTGCAGAAGCTGCTGCTTTTGGGGAAATACACAAGCTGACCTAGGGCTAAAAGACCAAATACAGAAAACCAAGAAAAGCACTGATGCAATGTACACCTGTAAATGAACAAAAAAGAAATAGCCAAGAGGTAATAAATACATGAAAAATGAGTCTTAAGATAGTTCAGAACAGATCAGTTTACTGGTAAAGTTCTCTGATCATAAATTTTGATAGAGCCTTTATCTTATCTAGGACAGTTTTTCATGTGAGAACATCTTCCGAATTGGAAATAAATGCTAATGCAAAGACCACCGTCAGCTTCCCTCATCTGAGATGACTAGCTTCACCCTTTCCTTTCCACTGGCTCTATGTTAATCCCAAGATTACAAACAAACTCATGCTGTACTGTACCTAAATGTAACACAACCCTTCCCAGAGAGATCGTAAACTCTGGATTCTTCATCAGGGACTAAAGTTGCTAGTTGTACTCTCCTGGCAATGGCAATGAAATGACCCAGAGTTTCTCAGGTCTTGTGCCTGGAAAGAGACTCTATGGGTGGCAGAGCAGAATCACCTTACCATTTCATGTAACGTTTTCCTACAAATGAAGTGGGTGGGGGGAAACATTTTGAAACCCAGTATCTTCCTGCAACAATAAAATGCATCATCAGATTAAGTGAAAGTCAAAATATCCTCATTTCAGATCGGAATTTAAGACTGGAAAAGTTCAGGAGATGAGAAATATTTGAGCTACTGATTAGGAAAGAGTGCTATGTCCTGTGTGAGTCAGTTATGTTTGATAAACAAACATCTATGACACACATTGCAAAACGTAGATTAAGAAACCTCAGGGTAGAGGACAGATCATCACACGTAGAAAGCACCCAGGCATTTAGCCAGTACACAAAGAAGAGTGTAACTCTGGAACTTGAAAGCCTGTATCCCTAGGCCTTATTTATTTTCCTTTTTAACCTCTTTTGTTGATACAGGTTTGAACTGAGGCAACGGTTTTAATTTTTACATATGCAAACATAAAAAGAGTATGTGTTTCTTCTGAAATTTAGCATAACACATGAACTTCTCAAATATAATTTTAGAGCTGTAATGGACTTGAAAGCTAATCTAGAGTATAGTCACTCATTTATTTACAAATGAGGAAACTGGGGCTTCAAGAGTTTAATTTATCCAAGGTTACAAAACTAGTTGTTTCAGAACTAGAGACCAGAACATGGATCTCCTGACTGGGCTCAAAGCTCTTCCTATTTTGCTACATTGCCTACCTCATATCAATTTGCCAGAGGTTTGATGATCTAACCATAAGCTATATATATATATATATCTATGGTCATTTGACTTTTGAAGCAAATTTAAAAGGTTATGTTTCCATAACCACATTTATTAAAGTGCCCTGAATTGCTCAGTTTTCTTTTTTTATCAGGAATACCTTTTTGAAAATAGCAAGAAAATGTGGTCTGTTCAATTTATGTGGAACATGTCTGAGAAAGCAAGTGGAAATTTTGAGGGGAAAGATCATTTCTGCTCCCTAATCTAATTCATTAAGGGAAAGAAACAAACTCTTCCAATGTATTTGTTGATTATCTGTATGTGGTCAATCTACTTTACAAAGGTCCACTTTGGGTTGCAACCTCTTCCTTACCCAATGGAGGCATGGAGTTGATGGTCAGCTTGCCCCATTTATAGATGCCTTCCATATTTCCTGTCTGTCACTTTTATGACATTCCTGCAATGTCATTTAACTGTATCAGCAAATATTCAAGTCCGGTAATACCTGATATCAGAAGGGAACTTTCCAGTGTTACGGAAAATGTGATATTCTCAGGAGTTGAGGCCAGAAAGATAGTTGGGGTATTTGCCAACTATAATTTTATGACACTAGTTCTCTTGTTCCTATTTGCTTCTGATCTTTCCATCTTCTACACTATATAAAAGAAACTGTAAAAGTTCAGAAATACTCTACAGTCAGAAATAATCTGCATGGAAAATGTACAATAAACACAGAACAAGATGCTCAGCCTCATTAGTTATTAGGGAATGTAAATTGAAACTATGTTGAGGTACCACTTCACATTCACTAGGAAGGCTATTTTTTAAAAAAGGAAGACAAAAAAAAAGGAGAAATTGGAACCCTCCCATACTGTTAGTGGGAATGCAAAATGGTATAGCTGTAGAAAACAATTCAGCAGTTCCTCAAAAAGATAAGTATAGAATTATCATCTAATCCAGCAATTCCACCACTAGACATTTACCCCAAATAATTGGAAACAGGTAATCAAATAAATACAGGAACAACTTATGTTCAAGTAACACTATTCATTATAGCCCAAAAAGTGGAAACACCCCAGAGGTCCATCATCTTATGAATGGATAAACAAATATGGTGTAATCATACAATGGAATATCATTTGGCCATAAAAATGAGTGAAACACTGATATGTGATACATAGTGGATGAACCTTAAAAACAGCATGCCAAGTGAAAGAGGCCAGACACAAAAGGTCACATAATGTATAATTCTATTTTTTTTCAGCCACATTGTTCGGGTTGTGGGATCTTAGTTCCTTGACCTGGAATCAAATCCTGGCCCATGGCAGTGAAAGTGTTGAGTCCTAAGGACTTCCCTGGTGGCCCAGTGGTTTAAGACTTTGCCTCCCAATGCAGAGGGTGTGGGTTCAATCTATGGTCAGGAAGCTAACTAAGATCCTACACGCCTCATGGCCAAAATACCAAAACACAATACAGAAGCAATATTGTAACACATTCAATACAAACTTTAAAAACGGTCCATTTAAAAAAAAAGAAAGAAAGAAAAAGAAAACTTTACTGAGAAGGTGATGTTTGAGTTGAGATGGGAATGATGAAAGAAAGCCAGCCATGCTTAAGTCTCAGACAATAGTGGTCCAGGCAGAAGGATTATGAAGTACAAAGGTTTTAAAGTCCGATGGGGCTTGCATCTTCTACAATTGGATGGATCAAGAGAACCAAGGGCATAAGAGCATGGAAAGAAGACAGAAAGGTGGGGAGGGCCTGGTTTTTTCAGTTTTATAGGCTAGCGTAAGAAGTTTGATTTTATTCAGATGCACCTATGCTCTGAAATGTCTTTTAGCATCAGCAGTCATCTGGACAAAGAGGGTGGTGAAACACACACACACAATTTTAAAAGAGAAATCCAAGATAATTACACCACTCTCTGTTTATGAGAAATCAATTTGATCAAGTTGAAAGACTGTTGTTTGCCCTTTTAGTCCAGAGTTTCTCCACCATGGCACTATTGGCATTTGAGGCTGGATAATTCTTTATTTGGGCGTCTCTGGTGGCTCAGATGGTGAAGAATCCACCTGCAGTGTGGGAGACCTGGGTTTGATCCCTAGGTTAGGAAGATTCCCAGAGAAGGGATAGGCTACCCACTCCAGTATTCTGGTCTAGAGAATTCCATGGACAGAGGAGCCTGTCCTGTGCATTATGCCATGTTTAACCTTCCCATCTCCAGGCTCATTCCAAAGCATCTCTTGATTCCCAGAACTCATACATTAGTGCTAAGTAAATATTCAGTAAGTCCATTCAATGCACACTACCTATGTGGACTATGGAGTCACTATACCTCTGGATTTAAATAGTCTGGGTAGCTGCCTTAACTTTCCAGCTCATTTTGAGCACAGCCTAGAGAGACTAAGTCTTTTATTTACGTTTGTATAACACCAAAAGACAGATAAGGCAATGGCACCCCACTCCAGTACTCTTGCCTGGAAAATCCCATGAATGGAGGAGCCTGGTAGGCTGCAGTCCATGGGGTCGCTAGAAGTCGGACACGACTGAGCGACTTCACTTTCACTTTTCACTTTCATGCATTGGAGAAGGAAATGGCAACCCACTCCAGTGTTCTTGCCTGGAGAATCCCAGGGACAGGGGAGCCTGGTGGGCTGCCGTCTATGTGGTCGCACAGAGTCGGACACGACTGAAGCGACTTAGCAGCAACACCATTTATTTTATGTATTCCAATGAAGTTCTCTGAAAACACAACTTTTATTACTGACTTCAATTATGATTTTAGACTTGTATTTCCATATGCACTCTCTAGCAGGATAGAACATCCAGGACTCGAAAGTGGGGTTTCTTAACCTCGGTGCTATTGATTTTGGGATCAGACAACTCTTTATCGTGGAGGTCTGTCTGATGTAATACAGGACCAGCATCCCTGGTCTCTGCCCACTAGATGCCATAAGCAGTCTACCCAGATAATTATAAAAATCTAAATGTTTGTAATAAATATACAGGAGTCCATACAAATGTAAATGAACAATGAATAAATCAATATGGGAGAAGAGACAAATCTCCTGTGCAAAATTCTAAATCGTTTACACAGATACTCCCCCTTTGATACAATGCTGCATAACTACTCACCTTGCAAGTGAGGGCTATACAAGGGAGTGACTTGCTTCCAAAGGATAGAGTATGAGATGGGTGGGATGAGGGGGGATAATGTTACAGTGGAGAAACCTCACAAATACTATCTTGAACAGGTGGTCAAGATTAACACCACTCGTGATAAGTCATGTTGATCAGTTCAGTTCAGTTCAGTCGCTCAGTCATGTCCGACTCTTTGTGACCCCATGGACTGTAGCACACCAGGCCTCCCTGTCCATCACCAACTCCCAGAGCTTGCTCAAACTCATGTCTATTGAGTCAGTGATGCCATCCAACCATCTCATCCTCTGTCTTACCCTTCTCCTCCCACCTTCAATCTTTCCCAGCATCAGGGTCTTTTCCAATGAGTCAGCTTTTCACATCATGTGGACAAAGTATTGGAGTTTCAGCCTTAGGATCAGTTCTGCTAATGAATATTCAGGACTGATTTCCTTTAGGATGGACTGGTTGGATCTCCTTGCAGTCCAAGGGACTCTCCAGAGTCTTCTCCAACACCACAGTTCAAAAGCATCAGTTCTTTGGTGCTCAGCTTTCTTTATAGTCCAACTCTCACAACCATACATGACTACCGGAAAAACCATAGCTTTGACTAGATGGACCTTTGTTGGCAAAGTAATGTCTCTGCTTTTTAATATGCTGTCTAGGTTGGACATAGCTTTTCTTCCAAGGAGCAAGCATCTTTTAATTTCATGGCTGCAGTCACCATCTGCAGTGATTTTGGAGCCCAAAAAATAAAGTCTGTCATTGTTTCCATTGTTTCCCCATCTATTTGCCATGAAGTGACAAGACCAGATGCCATGATCCTAGTTTTCTGAAAGTTGAGTTTTAAGCCAACATTTTCATGCTCCTCTTTCACTTTCATCAAGGGGCTCATAAGTTCTTCACTTTCTGCCATAAAGGTGGTGTCATCTGCATATCTGAAGTTATTGATATTTCTCCTGGCAATCTTGATTCCCGCTTGTGCTTCATCCAATCCAGCATTTCTCATGATGTACTCTGCACATATAAGTTAAATAAGCAGGGTGACAGTATACAGCCTTGACATACTCCTTTCCCGATTTGGAACCAGTCTGTTGTTCCATGTCCAGTTCTAACTGTTGCTTCCTGACCTGCATACGATTTCTCAGAAGGCAGGTCAGGTGGTCTGGTATTCCCATCTCTTTCAGAATTTTCCACAGTTTCTTGTGTTCCACACTGTCAAAAGACTTTGGCATAGTCAATAAAGCAGAAATAGATGTTTCTCTGGAACTCTCTTGCTTTTTCAATGATCCAGCAGATGTTGGCAATTTGATCTCTGGTTTCTCTGCCTTTTCTAAATCCAACTTGAACATCTGGAAGTTCATGGTTCACGTATTGTTGAAGCCTGGCTTGGAGAATTTTGAGCATTACTTTACTAACGTGTGAGATGAGTGCAACTGTGAGGTAATTTGAGCATTCTTTGGCATTGCCTTTCTTTGGGATTGGGATGAAAACTGACCTTTTCCAGTCCTGTGGCCACTGCTGAGTTTTCCAAATTTGCTGACATATTGAGTGCGGCACTTTCACAGCATCATCTTTTAGGATTTGAAATAGCTCAACTGGAATTCCATCACCTCCACTAGCTTTGTTCGTGGTGATGCCCTAAGGCCCTCTTAACTTCACATTCCAGGATGTCAGGTTCTAGGTGAGTGATCACACCATCGTGGTTATCTGGGTCATGAAGATCCTTTTTGTATAGTTCTTCTGTGTATTCTTGCCACCTCTTCTTAATATATTTTGCTTCTGTTAAGTCCATAATGTTTCTGGTAAGTCATGTTGATAACCTTAGATATGATGTGATGAGAATGGCACTTCACCTCTATTGTTCTTCCTCTTAAAAAGCCAGAACCCCAGTCTAATCTTGAGAATAATTTCAGACAAATCACAATTGAGGAACATTCTACAAAATACCTGACCTGTACCCCTCAAAACTGTCAAGATACTCAAAAGGGAGGAAAATCTGAGAAACCTTCACTTAGAGAAAGCTAAGGAGACATGACAATTAATACAATGTAGCTTCTTGAAACAGAAAAGAAGTGTTAGATAACAACTAAGGACTTCTGAATAAGGAATGCACTTTAGTTAATGATAACATATCAATATTGTTTCTTTGGTTGTAACAATATATCCTGCTAGCAACAATATATCAGACTAATATGTGACAGCCCCTTAGTCCTGTCTGACTCTTTGCTACCCCATAGACTGTAGCCTGCTGGCCTCCTCTGCCCATGGAATTCTCCAGGCAAGAATACTAGAGTTGGCTAGCCATTCCCTTCTCCAGGGGATCTTCCCAACCCAGGGATGGAATCCAAGTCTCCCGCATTGTGGGTGAATTCTTTACCATCCAAGCCACCAGGTTAACAATAGGAGAAAGTAGAGGTATTCAGGAAGTCTCTCTCCTCTGTAACTTTTTTGTAACTCTAAAGATATACTGGGTGTTCATTGGAAGGACTGATGCTGAAGCTGAAACTCCAGTACTTTGGCCACCTCATGCGAAGAGTTGACTCATTGGAAAAGACCCCGATGCTGGGAGGGATTGGAGGCAGGAGGAGAAGGGGACTACAGAGGATGAAATGGCTGGATGGCATCACCGACTAGATGGACATGAATTTGAGTTAACTCCGGGAGTTGGTGATGGACAGGGAGGCCTGGCATGCTGCAATTCATGGGGTCGCAAAGAGTCGGACATGACTGAGTGACTGAACTGAACTGAACTGAAAGATATACTAATGTTTGAAAGGTTATCTTTTAAATGTCTGCAGACATGGCCAAATGTTCTCTAGAGGGCAAAACCTTCCCCAGTTGAGAACCACAGCTCCAACTCAATCTAATCATTTGCCTTTTCATTATAGCACTTCCACCCTCTGTACTGGGCTTCCCTGCTGGCTCAGTGGTAAAGAATCTGCCTGCCTATGCAGGAGAAATGGATTCAATCCCTGGGTCAGGAAGATCCCCTGGAGAAGGAAATGGCAACTCAGTCCAGTATTCTTGCCTGGGAAATCCCAAGGACAGCCTTGTAGCCTGGTGGGCTACAGCCCATGGGGTCGCAAAAGAGTCAGACACAACTTAGTGTCTAAACAGCACAACTCCTTATAGTATTTTACCAAGTTTGAGATTCTTCTCTATGTTGTCAGCAACTCTTGATGTTCAAGAATTTTTCTTAAAACTTTAAAATCTTCTGAGTTCTCATCTACAGCTTCCAGAACTTTCTTCCTCTCCACTTTTGTCTGGCAATCCACAACATACCTATTGAAGTGAGGTTCATCATCATCTCCCTCATGGGTAATAATATCTAACAAATCAAGTCTATAAATTCTCCCATTTCAAGACATGAGATAATTGTTAAACTATTTGTTCTTTGTGGTATGAAAATCTTCAATGATATGACTAATTTAACAGGGCTACTTTTGGAGTTTGTGTCATTTGAATATGAGCCATTGGTTCTCCTTGAATGACTGTACAATAAGCTTTCCTCTGCTCCAAAAACAGGATGGGGGTAGTACTTGCATGTCCTTACTGTTTCAGTAAGTGTAATCTTGTCATCATAAAAAGGCTGCTTTGTCTGAAAAGATATTCCACTGAATTATGGAATAGAAGCTTTCTGCTTTGGCTATAAAGTAGAATTAACTTAAGGCAAAGAGGTTTATCAAACTTAATGTCATCAATCATTTTCCATAGCTTTTCATAATGAAAACTCATCTTAAGTCATGGTTGTTCAGTTATAAATACTAATTAATCTCTGTCCTCTCCCGGATCTAAAGATGAAGGAGATGAAGGAACAAAAGAGCTTGACTCAATATTGAAATTAAACCTGAAAAAATGAAAGAGAGCAGTAAGAAAGAATGACAAAGACAGTCAATCACTCTTTAAAGGTTTAATTCTCTTTCTGAAGTGGTGGCTCCTTTATACCACTGTTTCCTTGATATGCTCTTCCTATTCCCACCCAGGATGTAACAGAAACATAGCCTGTGCTTTTATTGTGTGTGTTACAGATTATCTTGACTAGGCTGGTGCTAGTGATAGAACTTTTTCTGAAACAAATCAGATGACACCTACCCCTATTACTTCCTTTACCTATTAGCACAATTCTGTGCACACTGAGGCTTTCTGGTTTTGCCTGAAGGAGTGATAAGTTGGGTTTTTGTTTGTTGGTTTTTTTCTGGGGCACACAGAAGAGGAGAGAGAGCTTCAAAGAACAGAGGGAAAGGTGGAGTGTTGGTGCTCCTGCTAGCCCTTTGGATTCAAGGCTCAATGTGGAAGATGGAGTCAAAAGCTGAAAAAAACATTTTCATGAAGGACCTTCTGTGATTCTGAGCTCAAATGTTGCTGTTTAGGGCCAAATTGATAAAATTAATATAAAGTTGGGTGAGGGTCCCAATCTCAATACTTCAAGGACTGGAAGCTCAATGCTATTTGCCCAAAGGGTATCAGCAACAGAGATAGTGATGAGGTGTCTTGTCTGGTAGGCTGGACTATAAGAATATGAATGATATTGTTACAAGCACATGTGGTAAAGCTTTCTGCAGAGGATGGCTAGAAATAACTGGAGAGTCTTTGGAAGGGGATTAAATTCCTCTGAGAGCAGGTGGGGCTTTGCAGCTGATGAAATTTGGATAGTAGCAATCATGTGATCTCATTTCACCAAATGGAAAAATCTGGCATATTTGTGTTACATAATTCTTGTTATCTAGGCCTCACTTCTCGGAGAAGGCAATGGCAACCCACTCCAGTACTCTTGCCTGGAAAAATCCCATGGACGGAGGATCCTGGTAGGCTGCAGTCTATGGGGTCGCTAAGAGTCGGACACGACTGAGTGACTTCACTTTCACTTTTCACTTTCATGCATTGGAGAAGGAAATGACAACCCACTCCAGTGTTCTTGCCTGGAGAATCCCAGGGACGGCAGAGCCTGGTGGGCTGCCGTCTATGGGGTCGCACAGAGTCAGACACAACTGAAGCAACTTAGCAGCAGCAACAGCAGCAGGCCTCACTTCTAATAAAAACTCACACTTCTTAAGCCTACCTCCATCATAGAAGACTGCTACTTCTCCAGGCCTAAGTCATCATTCCCATCCCACAGTTAAAGGAATTCCACTACAGTTTCCATTGAGAGTCCTTTGAGCTATCTTATCTAATGTCATATTAATGGGCTATAGTTCTTATCCTCTGTAAATTCCCAAGAGTTACTCTTCCTCAGATAGTCTCTTAAGTCAACAAGGATTCTTCTTTTTATCTCCTGTGGTAAGCTCTAAATATATCCTTTTATAAACACTTCACACAGGGAGCCACTTGCTTCCCTCAATGACCAATATTTCTTTTCACAAAAGCAGACGTTTTCAAACCATTACTTTGCTGAAAACCCAGACTTTTGCAACTCTTGGATAAATATAACATTATTTTGTTCCCTTTCTCATTTTTTGGAACTGTTTACTTACTGTGGAATAACAAGCATTCACTTTCGTTGCATTGTGACAGATACAGAAAAAAATGCAGAAAAAATTTCAATGAACACTAAGATTTCTAGACCATATTATGCACTGGCAAAAGATTTAGCACAAATTTCTTGAAACCTAATCCCTTGCCTTACAGCTAAGATTCAGATGAGATCCATTTAATATCCCATAATAATATGGTCAATTATATTATAGATATTGGTATCTTGAACATATCTTTTTTAGCTTTCCTGGTATCTCAGTTGGTAAAGAATTCACCAGCAATGCAGGAGACCCAGGTTTGATCCCTGGGTGGGGAAGATCCCTGGAGAAGGAAATGGCTACCCAACCTGCTCCAGTATTCTTACCTGGAAAATCCCTTGGGCAGAGGAGCCTGGCAGGCTACAGTCATGGGGTCACAGAGAGTCGGATACGACTTAGCAACTAAACCACCACCACCACAGTTCATGAGGTTCTCATGGTAAGTATACTGAGATGGTTTGCCATTCCCTCTTCCAGTGTATCACATTTTGTCAGAACTCTCTGCTGTGACCCGTCCAACTTGGGTGGCCCTGCATGGCATAGCTCATAGCTTCATTGAGTTATGCAGGCTCCTTTGCCATGACAAGGCAGTGATCCATGAAGGGGGTGAGTTATAAGCCAGAATCAAGATAAGAGGGAGAAATATCAACAACCTCAGATATGCAGATGATACCACTCTAATCGCAGAAAGCAAAGAGGAACTAAAGAGCCTCTTGATGAGGGCAAAGGAGGAGAGTGAAAGACCCAACTTAAGACTAAATATTAAAAAACTAAGATCATCACATCCAGCCCCATTACTTCATGGCAAATAGAAGGGGAAAACGTGGAAGTAGTGACAGATTTTCTCTTCTTGGGCTCCAAAATCACTGTGGACAGTGACTGCAGCCATAAAATCAGAAGACAATTGCTTCTTGGCAGGAAAGCAATGACAAACCTAGACAGTGTGTTAAAAAGCAGAGACATTACTCTGCCGACAAAGGTCCGTATAGTCAAGGCTATGGTATTCCCAGTGGTCACATACAATTGTGAGAGCTGGACCACAAAGAAGGCAGAACGCCAAAGAATTGATGCCTTCAAACTGTGGTGCTGGACTCCTGAAAGTCCCTTGGACAGCAAGAAGATCAAACCAGTCAATCTTAAGGGAGATCAACCCTGAATATTCACTGGAAGGACTGATGCTGAAGCTGAAGTGCCAGTATTTTGGTCATCTGATGCAAACTGACAACTCATTGGAAAAATCCCTGATACTGGAAATATTGAGGGCAGAAGGAGAAGAGAGTGTCAGAGGATGAGATGGCTGGATAGCATCACTGATGCAATGAACATGAACTTGGGCAAACTCTGGGAGATGCTGAGGGACAGGAAGGTCTGGCATGCTGCAGTTCATGGGGTGAAAAGAGCCAGACAAAAGTAGGTGACTAAGCAATGAACAACAATCCTGAACATTCCCCTCAGTCACTAAGGCTGTAAAAGAAATATTGTGTCATAGATCCATTTTTATCTTTCACAGTGAAAGTATTGCTTGCTCAATCATGTCCAACTCTTTGCAACCCCATGGACTGTAGCCTGGTAGGCTCCTCTGACCATGGGATTCTCCAGGCAAGAATTCTGGAATGGATAGCCATTCCCTTCTCCAAGAGATGTCCCTAACCCAAGGATTGGACCTGGGTCTCCTGCATTGCAGAGAGATTCTTTACCATCTGAGCCACCAGGGAAGCTAAGCCAAGACATAAACCAGCAAGGGGTTTAGAAACTTGTTTTTGGAATAAACTTCCAATCTTCTTCTCAATAAGCATATAATTCATACAAGATCCAAGTACTCCTGTAGTCTGAATATGTGCCATGAAAATATTCACAAGATGATATGCCAATGATCAAGGAAATAAATACAAACACTACTGAGGTCATATATTAGATATATAAATGGAAACATTACATAACATTCTGAGATTATCATGGAAATAGACAACTAAAAATTGTTATTTCTGTGGCCTTTTACAGCTCTAAAGGCCTATTCCCATTTGCAGTCCATCTCCCTACACACACGAGTGTAGAGAAAACTGCCTCAATTTTGAGCCTCTTCAATTACTCTTCCACACATGGGGGACTCTGCCAACAGTGGCATCTTTAAATAATACAAGAGAAGGTAATAATGATGCAGAGATGGAGTCAAGTAATCATAAGTAAGAGTGGCTTAGGGTATACTCTCTGTCATCTGAGAGTTAACCATTGGTGAATTTTGTATCCCAGTGGTACAGGTTCATAAAAGACTGAGACCTAATCATAGGACTATAGCTGAAGTCCTCTTCTTTTTTCTTAAGAACAGTTGTATTGAGATATAGTTTATATACTACATGTTCACTCTTTTTTTTTACAAATATATATATATATATATATATTTATTTTTATTAGTTGGAGGCTAATTACTTTACAATATTGTAGTGGTTTTTGCCATACATTGACATGAATCAGCCATGGATTTACATGTGTTCCCCATCCTGAACCCCCCTCCCACCTTCCTCCCCATCCCATCCCTCTGGGTCATCCCAGTGTACCAGCCCTGAGCACCTGTCTCATGCATCCAACCTGTACTGATGACCTGTTTCACACTTGATAATATATATGTTTCAATGCTATTCTCTCAGATCATCCCACCCTTGCCTTCTCCCATAGAGTCCAAAAGTCTGTTCTATACATCTGTTTCTCTTTTTCTGTCTTGCATATAGGGTTATCATTACCATCTTTCTAAATTCCATATATATGCGTTAGTATACTGTATTGGTCTTTATCTTTCTGGCTTACTTCACTCTGTATAATGGGCTCCAGTTTCATCCATCTCATTGGAACTGATTCAAATGTATTCTTTTTAATGGCTGAGTAATATTCCACTGTGTATATGTACCATAGCTTTCTTATCCATTCGTCTGCTGATGGATGCTGCTAGGTTGCTTCCATGTCTTGGCTATTATAAACAGTGCTGTGATGAACATTGGGGTACACGTGTCTCTTTCAGATCTGGTTTCCTCGGTGTATATGCCCAGGAGTGGGGTTGCTGGGTCATATGGCAGTTCTATTTCCAGTTTTTTAAGGAATCTCCACACTGTTCTCCATAGTGGCTGTACTAGTTTGCATTCCCACCAACAGTGTAAGAGGGTTTCCTTTTCTCCATACCCTCTCCAGCATTTATTGCTTGTAGACTTTTGGATAGCAGTCATTCTGACTGATGTGTAATGGTACCTCATTGTGGTTTTGATGTGCATTTCTCTGATAATGAGTGATGTTGAGCATCTTTTCATGTTTGTTAACCATCTGTGTGTCTTCTTTGGAGAAATGTCTGTTTGGATCTTTGGCCCATTTTTTGATTGGGTCATTTATTTTTCTGGAATTGAGCTGTAGGAGTTGCTTGTATATTTTTGAGATTAATCCTTTGTCTGTTGCTTCATTTGCTACTATTTTCTCCCATTCTGAAGGCTGTCTTTTCACCTTGCTTATAGTTTCCTTTGTTATGCAAAAACTTTTAAGTTTAATTAGGTCCCATTTGTTTATTTTTGTTTTTATTTCCAATATTCTGGGAGGTGGGTCATAGAGGATCTAGCTGTGATTTATGTCAGAGAGTGTTTTGCCTATGTTCTCCTCTAGGAGTTTTATAGTTTCTGGTCTTACATTTAGATCTTTAATCCATTTTGAGTTTATTTTTGTGTATGGTGTTAGGAAGTGTTCTAGTTTCATTCTTTCACGAGTGGTTGACCAGTTTTCTCAGCACCACTTGTTAAAGAGGTTGTCTTTTTTCCATTGTATATCCTTGCCTCCTTTGTCAAAGATAAGGTGTCCATAGGTGCATGGATTTATCTCTATGCTTTCTATTCTGTTCCATTGATCTATATTTCTGTCTTTGTGCCAGTACCATACTGTCTTGGTGACTGTGGCTTTGTAGTAGAGCCTGAAGTCAGGCAGGTTGATTCCTCCATTTCCATTCTTCTTTCTCAAGATTGCTTTGGCTATTCAGGGTTTTTTGTATTTCCATACAAACTGAAATTATTTGTTCTAGTTCTGTGAAGAATACCGTTGGTAGCTTGATAGGGATTGCATTGAATCTATAGATTGCTTTGGGTAGTATACTCGAAGTCCTTTTCTCACAAAAAACTTAACTCTTGCCCGGGGGCAATGATAGTTGTTTGATCAGTTGTACAGTTAATGTACAACAAAGTGCATATTATTCTAGCCTATCAAGATTTCAATAAGTAATTCACTCTTTAACACAGATCAAATTACTTTTTTGTTTTTAAAGTTTTTATCTAAGGATTGCAGAGATAACATCTACACTAAAAGTTGGCATTAAAAACAACAGGAACTTCTGGTTTCCTGTCTAACATGTAAAGAGCTTGGGAGTCGGCACTCCATCCTGACAAAAAGTAAAAAGCTGAACAAACTGAAAAATCAACAGTTTTTCTTAGATCCATAAAAGAAGTGAGGTCACAGGGTAAAATGTTGCTCTGAAAACTGGAGAAACAGACAGGCGGATATAGAGAATCACAGTTTATCAAAGCAGAAACTTCCAGTGGAACCTGTACTGGGTACTGGGGTAGGAAAATCTGAGATGTAAATGATGAACTGCTAGAGGCTTGGTGTGGACAAGTCTGTGAGTTAAAAACTCCAGGGGAGACCCAACACTTTTGTGAGTTTTATCTCCTGGAGCCCTACCAGGTCCTTACACGGAGGAGAAAAGGAAAATCCCCTCAGGCTTCTGGCAGGAACAAGGGGAAAGAGGCCACTTTCAAGTAGACCAGAGCATTCTGTTCTTCTTAACAAGACTTACCCTCAAGAGAATCTATTTTACCAGAGCCTAAACTTTTGGGTTTGTATTGGAGCCTGACTTGGAGGAAATGAAATACTCAGTTTCAGCTTATTCTAGCCTTCCACCTATGGAAGAGAAATACCCAATTTGGGGAGAAGGGAAATACCCAACTCCAATTCCCTCTGGCCATCCTGTCTGAACTAAGGTGAAGGGGGAGGACTGAAAAATATTGGTGAATTTTATATCCCAGGGGTACAGGTTCATAGAAGACTGAGACCTAATCATAGGACTACAGAAAACTTTCCCTTCTTCCTACACATTACCAGCATATCACTAAATGTCTGTCTATTGAAGATCTTTTCATTCATGATGTACATGTTCAACCCTTTCAATAAAAAAAATAAATTATACTAAATAGTAAAAATAATACAGTTTGAAGAGAAAAAGCAAGCATCAGAACCAGACTCAGTATGTCAGGGATATTGGAATTCTGACCATAAATTTAAAACAACTGTTACTGATATGCTAAGGGTTCTAAAGAAAAAACAAGCAACATGCAAGAATAAATGGATAATATAAGCAGAGAGACAGAAATTCTAGAAAAGATTTCAAAAGCAACACTAGACATCAAACATACTAACATCATTCATACTAAATGAATTCCTTTGGTAGGCTCATTAGTAGGACACAACTGAGGATAGAGGAACCTCTGAGCTTGATGCTATGTCAGTAGAAACCTCCAAAGCTAAAAAGCAAAATAAACCCAAAGCAAGCACAGGGAAGAAAACAATAAAAATTAGAGAGGAATTCCATAAAATTGAAAACAGGAAATCAATGCAGAAAATCAATGAAACCAAGAGTTGGTTTTTTTTAAAAGATAAATAAAATCAGTAAACCTCTTGCTAAAGTAATTAGGGAAAAAGAGAGAGGTGACACAAATTGTTAATATTAGAAATGAAATAGGTAACATCACTGAAGATCCTATGGACATTAAAAGGATAATAAAGAAATACCATGAATAATGCCACACCCACATATTTCTTAACCTGAATGAAATGGACCTCCTGAATGAAATGGAATTCCTCAAAAGACACACTCTGCCAAAACTCAAAAAGAAATAGACAATCTGAATAGGCCAATATCTATTAAAGAAATTGAGTCAATGATTAATAACCTTCTAAAAGAGAAAGCACTAGTGCCAGATAGATTCACTGGTGAATTTGATCAAACATTTATGAAAGAAATTATGCCAATTCTCTGCAATGTCTTTCAGAAATAGAAAGAGAAGGAATGTTTTCTAACTCATTCTATGAGGCCAGCACTACCTTAATACCAAAACTGGACAAAGACATGACAAGAAAAGGAAACTGCAGACCAAATATCTCTTAGAAATATATAAGCAAAATTCATCAGCAAAATATTAGCAAATCAAATCCAGCAATGTATAAAAAGAATTCTATACCATAACCAAATGGGATTAGTGAAAGAATGGACAGATCAACAGAACAGAATAGAGAGCCTCGAAATAGACCCACAAAAATATAGTCAACTGTTCTTTGACAAAGGAGCAAAGGCAATACAATGGAGCAAAGATAATTCTATCAACAAATGGTGCTTGAACAATTGGACATCTATATGTAAAAAAAGAAAAAAATCTGGGTATACTCCCCACAAAAATTAACTGAAAATGGATCATAGGCCTAAATATAAAATGCAAAACTATAAAACTCCTACAAAATAACATATGAGAATATTATTGCCTTGAGTATGGCAATGAATTTTTCAGTTACAATGTGTGTGCATGCTAAGTGTCTTCAGTTGTGTCCAACTCTGTGTGACCCTGTGGACTGCAGCCCATCAGGCTCCTCTGTCCATGGGATTCTCCAGGCAAGAATACACGGGTGAGTTGCCATTTCCTATTCCAGTATATCTTCCCAACCCAGGGATTGAACCTGTGTCTCTTATGTCTCCTACATTGGCAACTGGGTTCTTTACCACTAGTGACACACGAGAAGCCCCTTAGGTACAACACCAAAGCAAAAATCAGGAAAGAAATAATTGATAAGCTAGACTTCATTAAAAATAAATGCTTCATTTCTGTGAAATCCAACATTAAGAAAATGTAAACACAAGCCACAGATTGGGAAAAAATATTTGCAAAAAATATATCTGATAAAGGACTGTCATTCAAAATGTACAAAGTCTAAAATTCAACAATATTAAAATGAACAATGTAATTTTAAAAATGGACAAAAGACCTGAACATCAGCTCAGTTCAGTTCAGTACAGTTGCTCCATAGGGTCTGACTCTTTGCGACCCTATGAACTGCAGCACGCCAGGCCTCCCTGTTCATCACCAACTCCCGGAGTCCACCCAAACTCATGTTCATTGAGTCGGTGATGCCATCTAACCATCTCATCCTTGTTGTCCCCTTCTCCTCCCACCTCCAATCTTTCCCAACATCAGGGTCTTTTCCAATGAGTTGGCTCTTCTCATCAGGTGGCCAAAGTATTGGAGTTTCAGCTTCAACATCAGTCCTTCCAATGAACACCCAGGACTGATCTCCTTCAGGATGGACTGGGTGGATCTCCTTGCAGTCCAAGGGACTCTCAAGAGTCTTTTCCAACACCACAGTTCAAAAGCATCAATTCTTCCGCACTCAGCTTTCTTTATAGCCCAACTCTCACATCCTTACATGACTACTTGAAAAACCATAGCCTTAACTAAACAGACCTTTGTTGGCAAAGTAATGTCTCTGCTTTTTAATGTGCTGTCTAGGTTGGTCATAACTTTCTTTCCAAGAAGTAAGTGTCTTTTAATTTCATGGCTGCAGTCACCATCTGCACTGATTTTTGAACCCCCAAAAATAAAGTCAGCCACTGTTTCCGCTGTTCCCCCATCTATTTGCCATGAAGTGATGGGACCAGATGCCATGATCTTAGTTTTCTGAATGTTGAGCTTTAAGCCAACTTTTTCACTCTCCTCTTTCACTTTCATCAAGAGGCTTTTTAGTTCCTCTTCACTTTTTGCCATAAGGGTGGTGTCATCTGCATATCTGAGGTTATTGATATTTCTCCCAGCAATCTTGATTCTAGCTTTTGCTTCATCCAGCCCAGCTTTTCTCATGATGTACTCTGCATATAAGTTAAATAAGCAGGGTGACAATATACAGCCTTGACATACTCCTTTTCCTATTTGGAACCAGTCTGTTGTTCCATGTCCACTTCTAACTGTTGCTTCCTGACCTGCATACAGGTTTCTCAAGAGGCAGGTCAGGTGGTCTGGTATTCCCATCTCTTTCAGAATTTTCCACAGTTTCTTGTGATCCACACAGTCAAAGGCTTTGGCATAGTCAATAAAGCAGAAATAGATGTTTTTCTGGAAGTCTCTTGCTTTTTCGATGATCCAGTGGATATTGGCACTTTGATCTCTGGTTCCTCTGCCTTTTCTAACACCAGACCTGAGCATACACCTCACCTAAGGAAAGAAGATATACAGATATCAAATAAGCATATGAAAAAATTTTCCAAAGTGGATATTATTTGCTGTTGTTTAGTCGCTCAGTCACGTCTGACTCTTTGTGACCCCATGGACTGTGGCCCACTAGGCTCCTCTGTCCATGGGATTTCCCAGGCAAGAATATTGGAGTGGGTTGCCATTTCCTCCTCCAGGAGATCTTCCAGAGCCAGGGATCAAACCCACATCTCTTGCCTTGCAGGTGGATTCCTTACCACTAAGCCACTGCGGAAGTCCCTATTATTAGGTGACTGTAAATTAAAACAACAATAAGATACCAGTACACATCTATTAGAATAGCCAAAAATCAGAACGCTGACAACAACAAATGCTGGTGAGGATGCAGAGCAGTAGGAACTTTCATTTATTGCTGGTGGGAATGCAAAATGATAGCCATTTTGGAAGCTAGTTTGGCAGTTTCTCACAAAATGAAGTATGCTCTTAATATATGATAGAGCATTCACACTGGTATTTATCCAAATGAGCTGAAAGCTTACATCTACAAAAAAACCTGCACATGAATGTTTACAGAAGCTTTATTCTATAATTCCCCAAACCTGGATGCAACCAAGATGTCCTTCAATAGCTGAATGGATAAATAAACTGTAATACATCCAGACAGTCAAATATTACTCAAAGCTAAAAAGAAGTCAAGTCATGAAGAGATATGGAGGAACTTTAAGTGCATATTACTAAGTGAAAGAAGCTAATTTGTAAAGGCTACATACTATTTGATTCTAACTATATGACATTCTAGAAAACACAAAACTATGGTCAGTGGTGGGCTTCTCTGTTTGCTCAGTGGTAAAGAATCTGCCTGCCAGTACAGGAGATACAGGTTCAATGTTTGATTCAGGAAGATCCCACATGCTGCAGAGCAACTAAGCCCATGCGCCACAACTATTGAGCCTGTGCTCTAGAGCACAGGACTCTCAATTACTGAGCCCACATGCGGCAACTACCGAAGCCTGAGTGCTCTAGAGCCTGTGCTCAGCAACAAGAGAAGCCATCGCAATGAGAAGTCCACACACTGCGACAAAGAGTAGTACCCACTCACTGAAACTAGAGAAAAGGCCCATGCAGCAACAAAGACCCAACACAGGCAAAAATAAATAAATAAATAAAATGATTTTTTTTTAAATGGTCAATGGTTACCAGAGAATAAGCAGGAAAGAGAGGGATGAGTAAGCAGAACACAGGATTTTCAAGATAGTGAAAATATTTTGTGTGATACTACAATATCATTATACACTTGTCCAAACCCAGAGAATTTTTCATTGGTGGGGTATAAGAAGGATTCCGTCAGAAAGGGAGGATGCTGATTCTTTTTAAGGGCCAGTCACCCTCTCTTTTCCCTCTAATAAATTTCCCTTTTCTTGCCTGACTGCCCGGCTTGCTCTCTTTTTCTCTGCACTCGCCTTACAATGTGGAGTATGTTTCCAAGTGCTTTTGGACTTGGACCATGCTTTGAATTATTTTTTAATGATTTTCCCATGGACACTACTTGAAAGGAAGGAATCATTTACAGCCTCTCAGCCCTTTTGAATAAAATTAGGCATCCCTGGTGGCTCAGTCAGGAAAGAATCTGCCTGCTATACAGGAGACCAGGGTTCAATCCCTGGGTCGGGAAGTTCCTCTGGAGAAGAAAATGGCAACTCACTCCAGTATTCTTGCCTGAAGAATCCCATGGACAGAGGAACCTGGCAGGCTACAGTCCATGTGGTCACAAAGAGTCAGACACGACTGAGCAACTAAACCAAACCCATAGAACATATAACACCAAGAGTGAACCCTAAGGTAACTCTGGACTTTGGATGATTATAGCGTGTCACTGTAGGTTCATTGATTGTAACAAATGTACCAGTCTGGTTCAGAATGTTAATGGTAGAGGAGGCAGTATGTGTTTGAAGGCAGAGAGTATATGGGAACTCTCTGTACTTTCAGCTCAGTTGTGTTATGAACCTAAAAGAATGTACTCTGAAAAATAAAGTCTATTCAAAGGGGGAGAAACCACAATGGACAAAATATTAAAAATTAAATTATTTTAACAGCATTAATAAGGTGGCATTCTTTTCAGTGGTTTACATCAGAAATTCCAGTTGCAAACTCTTTTATTTCCCTGGTATTTTAATTTGTGTGAGCCCTAACTAGGTCTATTTTTTCTCATCCTTGAATCTACTGTTAAAAACATAGGTAACCATTGGGCATGGCTATGGAATCCAGTCAGTAGCTCTAAGGAATGTAAAAAATTAAAAAGGTCCAGTGTTTGTTCTACAGGGGAAAAGTACTGACCTAATGTACTTAAACATACTTATTCATTCAACAAGTATTTATTAGGTATCTACTATGTGCCAGGATCTTCCCTGTAGCTCAGATGATAAAGAATCTGCCTGCAATGCAGGAGACCCAGGTTCAATCCCTGGGTCGGGAAGATCCTCTGGAGAAGAGAATGGCAATCTACTCCAGTATTTTTGCCTGGAGAATCCCATGGACAGAGGAGCCTGGTGGGCCACAGTCCGTGGGGTCGCAAAGAGTCAGACACGACTGAGCAACTAACACTACTACTACTACTATGTGCCAGGCATATAGTTTGTGCTAGGCCCTAGGACTACTACTACTACTACTACTAGGCCCTAGGAATACCGTATTAAGTTCTTGCTCTCCAGGAGCTAACAATCTACTGGGGAGACAGATAATAATCAAGTAATCATACTAACAAATGTCAAAAAGGAACTATAGTAAGTGCTACAGATTCTAGTACACAGTACCAAGACACTAACTGACCTACGAGGAGGAGGGTGGTTGGTGTGGGGAGTTGGTGGTCAAAGAAGATAACCCTAAGGGAGTCACTCAAAATGACATCTAAAGGATGAATAAGAGATGAGAAAAGAAGGAACAACAAACAAAACAAACAAATCCAAATATGCAAAGGCCCCATAGCAGGAGGGAGCCTGGTGACTTGAAGAACTTAAGACAAATGTGATAGTAAGCGAGGAGAGCGAAGGGGTCTATGATGAGGCTGGAAAAATAAGTACACATGCCAGGTCATGCAGGGCCTTGTAGCCTACATTAAGGAGTCTTGTTTGCATTTGTTTTTAAAGTGATGGGAAGCTGTAAGGCTTTTAAGCATGAGGATGACACGGCATTCCTTACGCTAAGACCATTCTGGTAGCAATTAACAGAACAGATCAGAGTGAATGTTTGCAGATGAGAAGATACTGCAGTAGTCTAGGAAAGAGATTGATGGTAGCATGGTGAGAATGAAGATGGAAAGAAGTGGATGGATTCCCAAGATTTCAGGAAGTAAGCAATAAACAAAAAAATAAGCAAAATTTGACTTTCCTCCCAAAAGCAAGTTTCAAAGTGAGGGAGGAGCCAAGTGGTATCAAAATATCCCTAAGTACCACTGGGTAGAATGGTAGGCCAATCAACTGAGAAAGGGAAGGCTGCAAGAGGACCGCGTTTGGGGAGCAAGTTGAGTCTGAGTAGGCTTTCAGACATCTTAGAGGACCAGTACAGTAGGCATTTGGGTATACCAGTCTGAAGGTCAGACAAGAGGACTGAGCTGGAAATATAAATTGGGGACGTCATGTGTGTGCACGTGGTAATTAAGCTGTGGATGCGGGTGTGTTTGCCAGGGGAGAGAGCATAGGCATGCGAGACAATGGAGGACTGGGCCTCAGGAAAAGTCAACATGTGTAACAAAACAGTTCAGCTCAGTTCAGTTCAGTCACTCAGTCGTGTCCAACTCTTTGCGACCCCATGGACTGCAGCACACCAGATCTCCCTGTCCATCACCAACTCCCCGATCTTGCTCAAACTCATGTCCATAGCTTCAGTGATGCCATCGAACTATCTCATCCTGTCGTCCCCTTCTCCTCTTGCCTTCAGTCTTTCCCAGCATCATGGTCTTTATAATGAGTCAGTTCTTCGCATCAGGTGGCCAAAGTAT
>NC_057419.1:136607621-136654738 GCF_019320065.1 Cervus canadensis | reverse complement strand
TTCTGTTAGGTCTATACAGTTTCTGTCCTTTATTGTGCCCACTTTTGCATGAAATGTTCCCTTTCTATCTCTGATTTTCTTGAATAGATCTCTAGTCTTTCCCATTCTATTGTTTTCCTCTATTTCTTTACACTGATCACTGAGGAAGGCTTTCTTATCTCTCCTTGCTATTCTTTGGAACTTTGCATTGAAATGGGTATATCTTTCCTTTTCTCCTTTGCCTTTAGCTTCTCTTCTTTTCACAGCTATTTATAAGGCCTCCTCAGACAACTATTTTGCCTTTTTGCATTTGTTTTCCTTAGGGATGGTCTTGATCAATGCCTCCTCTACAATGGCATGAGCCTCCATCCATAGTTCTTCAGGCACTCTGTCTGTCAGATATAATACCTTGAATCTATTTGTCACTTCCACTGTATAATCATAAGGGATTTGATCTAGGTCATACCTGAATGGTCTAGTGGCTTCATCTATTTTCTTCAGTTTAAGTCTGAGTTTGGCAATAAGGAGTTCATAATCTGAGCCACAGTCAGCTCCCTGTCTTGTTTTTCCTGACTGTATACAGCTTTCCATCTTTGGCTGCAAAAAATATAGTCAATCTAATTTTGGTATTGACCATATGGTGATGTCCATGTGTAGAATTATCTCTTGTGTTGTTGGAAAAGGGTGTTTACTATGATGCATGTGTTCTCTTGGCAAAATTCTGTTAGCCTTTGCCTTGTTTCATTTTGTACTCCAAAATGAAAAAGTAGCTACAACAATATATGGATTCTCCCTCCACTTCTGGAAATCAAAAATCCTGAATTCTTTCTTTCACTTTGCCACTCAATCACCCTGACTACATCCAAAAAAATAACTCTTCCCCTCTTTAAATCAACATTCCTTTTCTTGAAGGAGATTGTGCTACTTTTGTGAGGGAATACTTTTACTTTTTACCACATATCAGTAGGAGGATGTTAGTAAATACACTGCTAATACTTCTCAAAAAAACTAGAAAAAAATTTGTATACCTGTTAAGTTGAGAATATGGTAGCAGAAGTTTAACTTGTTGAAGTATTGAACCTTATTCATAGACACATGGGACTCACAGACAGCTACTCTACTCTTCCAGGGTTGATTCTGGGAGGGTGGGAAAAGGATAGCCCCTGTACTATGGTGATCTGGAAGATGGTTGTGTCCCACATACCCAATCTTTCTCTGAGTGTAGAGCTATGTTTTCAAAGTGGTCAGTGACTTTGCTTGGGGAGCAAAAGAGAGAGAGAGAGAGATCCTTTGCCTTCTTTCTCAACTCTATAGTGCACATTTTTTATGCCCTTGGGAGGTAAAAGGGAGGAACAAGCTAACAGTTTGGTTGATTCAACATTCTGACCCCTGAGTCAAAAAGTTACTCAGTAATCCTTTTAGCAGGCGGTGAGGAGGTGGCTATTCAGAGTCAGGAGTCTCCCGCTCTGATACTGACTCACACTCTGGGTTATCTTGGGGTAAACCATATCAACTCCCTCTATTTCCATATCTGCAATACCACCTGTCCCCCCATCTCTTTGGGTTGTTATGAGAGTCTGATGAGATCACAAATATAAAAGCATTTTGAAAATGCCAGACATTATCATGCCACAAGTAAGCCATCTACTGGGGAACTGGTCTGTTTTGAATAAGGCACAGCTTTGTTACACCACACATGTATCAGTTCCTGTTCTAATTGTCTTATTTCCAAAGCATGTTTCCTTTGAAAATACTGGTTTCCTAGCTATTGATATCACCCCACTCCAGTACTCTTGCCTGGAAAATCCCATGGACAGAGGAACCTGGTAGGCTGCAGTCCATCGGGTCGCTACGAGTCAGACATGACTGAGTGACTTTACTTTCACTTTTCACTTTCACACATTGGAGAAGGAAATGGCAACCCACTCCAGTGTTCTTGCCTTGAGAATCCCAGGGACGGGGGAGCCTGGTGGGCTGCCATCTATGGGGTCACACAGGGTCAGACACGACTGAAGTGACTTAGCAGCAGCAGCTATTGATAAATAAGCTAGCTGCTTTTACCACTGCAACTAAATATCAAAATATGTAAATAAAACATTGTTATGTTAATCTATGACCCAGTTTACAAATGAAACTCTAAAACAAAAAATGTAAATTCAAGATTAGTTTTTATCATAGCATGACCTGAGCCCACTAGACTTTATATTGTCTTGTTCCTAACTATCTCTCTGACCTCCCTATGCACTACTCCCTTCTTTCCTCACTACTTTCCACTACTCCTTGCTTTTGCCCTTTAGCAAAGGCCTCCTCGCTGTTCCCTGAACAACCCAAGCACTGTCTTGCCCCACAGACTTCACTTTGCTACTACTCATGCATTTCCCTCTGACATCCCTCATTTCTTTCAGGTCTCAGTGGATCCCTAACAACCCTCCCTGTGTGTGTGTGCTCAGTTGATTCAGTTGTGTCCAACTCTTTGCAACCCCATGGACTGTAGACCATTAGGCTCCTCTGACCATGGAATTCTCCAGGCAAGAATACTGGAATCAGTTGCTATTCCTTTCTCCAGGGGATCTTCCCAACTGGGTTGAACTTGGGTCTCTCACACTGGAGGCAGATTCTTTATCATCTGAGCCATCAGGAAAGCCCCACTACCCTCTCTAAATTAGTACATATCCCTTGCACTGGTCATCCATGTCTCTCTCTCTCACTCCTTCCACTTAAATTGCTTTATTAGTCTTTGTAGGACTTATAATCACCTGATATCCTGTATTTGTTTTTCTGTTTTTCTCCCAACAAAAATGTAAGTTCCATGAGAGCAAGGGCTTCTTGTATAGTTTGTTCCACTGTTGCATCCTTAGTACTTAGAGCATATAGGCACACAATAAATAGCTGTTGAATAAAAGAGTGAAGGAACATAATCATACCACTCCTCCAGTTGGTAAAATCCTTCCTAACACAGTGCCTTGAAACCAAGAACTTAGGAAATCAGAATGAAATGCAAGGTAGTAGGATGCTTCTGCTGGACATGATACTATGGCTGGTTTGGCAAAAATGTGGGGGAGAGCATCAAGATCACACATGACATATTGACCTAACTGAAGCCCTTAATGCCATTTACAGAAATGGGTTATGGAAACTTTTGAATAAATCTGGCTGTCTTGAGAAGTCTAGCAGGTTCACAAGTTCCCTCTCACTAAAACAGTATGGGCCTGTTAGTGGGAATTAGACATCTCATCTAGGTGTCCCTTAAACTTGTTATCTTAACTAATTAAGTGTGTTGGAGTCAGCTACAAGCTATAATTAACACTGTGAGGTTAGATTCCCCAATAACCAAGTCCTAGAGTACGACTCGACTACAGGCATTGAAACAATTCAAATTCATGGCAACACACATCAGAGGATAGAGGACATGCAATTTACTGATGCCAGTGCTGACCCCAAATGGTGCAGTTATCAACACAGAAGGCAGAAACAAAGCTTTGTGTCCAAACTGAAGCACAGATATGTCCTATCGTTTGGTGGGGGTAAAAATCTCAATTTTGTTGCAATTTGGGCATCTGCTCTTGTGTCTAAGATCATATGACTACTTTATGAGAGGAGGGGATAGTCAGAGTACATCACTGAACTAACCAGAGCCCATAAGAACAATTAACAAGACATAGGAAAAAAAGAGCTAAGCATTGATTGTAGAGACAAAACTGTTTTGATGAAGTCTGTTCAATCATTCAGAAAACTGGAATGAAATTTTAGTTATATTTCATTTAGTGAAATGTGATCTCACTGTTTTTAATATTTATAAGGTATGGCTTATTGATTCTATACTATAATTAATTACTGTTTGCTTCCATCTTCCATTTTGTTTATAAGGAAGAACTAATCAAAGCATTGAGATATTTCTTTTTTTAAATTAATTTATTTATTTTAATTGGAGGCTAATTACTTTACAATAGTGTGGTGGTTTTTGCCATACATTGACATGAATCAGCCATGGGTGTATATATGTCCCCCATCCTGAACCCCCCTCCCACCTCCCTCCCCATCCCATCCCACAGGGTTGTCCCAGTGCACCGGCTTTGAGTGTCCTGTTTCATGCATTGAACTTGGACTGGTGACCTATTTCACATTTGGTAATATACATGTTTCAATGCTATTCTCTCAAATCATCCCACCCTCACCTTCTCCCACAGAGTCCAAGAGTCTGTTCTTTATAGCTGTGTCTCTTTTGCTGTCTCGCATATAGAGTCATCGTTACCATCTTTCTAAATTCCATATATATGCGTTAATATACTATATTGCTGTTTTTCTTTCTGACTTACTTCACTGTGTATAATAGGTTCCAGTTTCATCCACCTCGTTAGAACTGATTCAAATGTGTTCTTTTTAATAGCTGAGTAATATTCCATTGTGTATATGTACCACAACTCTCTTATCTATTAATCTGCTGATGGGCATCTAGGTTGCTTCCATGTCCTAGCTATTGTAAACAGTGCTGTGATGAACATTGGGGTGCATGTGTCTCTTTCAATCCTGGTTTCCTCGGTGTGTGTGCCCAGCAGTGGGACTGCTGGGTCATATGGCAGTTCTATTTCCAGTTTTTTGAGGGATCTCCACACTATTCTCCATAGTGGCTGTATTAGTTTGCATTCCCACCAACAGTGTAAGAGGGTTTCCTTTTCTCCACACCCTCTCCAGCATTCATTGCTTGTAGACTTTTTGATAGCAGCCATTCTGACCAGCGTGAGATGGTACCTCATTGTGGTTTTGATTTGCATTTCTCTGATAATGAGTGATGTTGAGCATCTTTTCATGTGTTTGTTAGCCATCTGTATGTCTTTGGAGAAATGTCTGTTTAGTTCTTTGGCCCATTTTTTGCTTGGGTCATTTATCTTTCTGGAATTGAGCTGCAGGAGTTGCTTGTATATTTTTGAGATTAATTCTTTGTCAGTTGCTTTGTTTGCTATTATTTTCTCCCATCCTGAAGGCTGTCTTTTCACCTTGCTTTTCATTTCCTTTATTATGCAAAACTTTTTAAGTTTAATTAGGTCCCATTTGTTTATTTTTGCTTTTATTTCCATTACTCTGGGAGGTGGGTCATAGAGGATCCTGCTGTGATTTATGTCAGAGAGTGTTTTGCCTATGTTTTCCTCTAGGAGTTTTATAGTTTCTGGTCTTACATTTAGATCTTTAATCCATTTTGAGTTTATTTTTGTGTATGGTGTAAGAAAGTGTTCTAGTTTCATTCTTTTACAGGTGATTGACCAGTTTTTCCAGCACTACTTGTTAAATAGATTGTCTTTTCTCCATTGTATATTCTTGCTTCCTTTGTCAAAGATAAGGTGTCCGTAGGTGCATGGATTTATCTCTGGACTTTCTATTTTGTTCCATTGATCTATATTTCTGGCTTTGTGCCAGTACCATACTGTCTTGATGACTGTAGCTTTGTAGTATAGTCTGAAGTCAGGCAGGTTGATTCCTCCAGTTCCATTCTTCGTTCTCAAGATTACTTTGGCTATTCGAGGTTTTTTGTATTTCCATACAAATTGTGAAATTATTTGTTCTAGTTCTGTGAAAAATACCGTTGGTAGCTTGACAGGGATAACATTGAATCTATAGATTGCTTTGCATAGTATACTCATTTTCACTATATTGATTCTTCTGATCCATGATCATGCTATTTCTCCATCTATTTGTGTCCTCTTTGATTTCTTTCATCAGTGTTTTGTAGTTTTCTATATATAGGTCTTTTGTTTCTTTAGGTAGATTTATTCCCAAGTATTTTATTCTTTTCATTGCAATGGTGAATGGAATTGTTTCCTTAATTTCTCTTTCTGTTTTCTCATTGTTAGTGTATAGGAATGCAAGGGATTTCTGTGTGTTAATTTTATATCCTGCAACTTTACTATATTCATTGATTAGCTCTAGTAATTTTCTGGTAGTATTTTTAGGGTTTTCTATGAAGAGGACCATGTCATCTACAAACAGTGAGAGTTCTACTTTTTCTTTTCCAATCTGGATTCCTTTTATTTCTTTTTTTCTCTGATTTCTGTGGCTAAAACTTCCAAAACTATGTTGAATAGTTTGGTGGTGAGAGTGGGCACCCTTGTCTTGTTCCTGACTTTAGGGGAAATGCTTTCAATTTTTCACTATTGAGGATAATGCTTGCTATGGGTTTATCATATATAGCTTTTATTATGTTGAGGTATGTTCCTTCTATGCCTGCTTTATGGAGGGGTTTTTTTTAAATCATAAATGGATATTGAATTGTCAAAGGTTTTCTCTGCATTTATTGAGATAATCATATAGTTTTTCTTTTTCAATTTGTTAATGTGGTGTATCACATCGATTGATTTGTGACTATTGAAGAATCCTTGCAACCTGGGATAAAGCCCACTTGGTCATGATGTATGATCTTTTTAATACGTTGTTGGATTCTGCTTGCTAGAATTTTGTTGAGAATTTTTGCACCTATGTTCATCAGTGATATTGGCCTTTAGCTTTCTTTTTGTGTGGCATCTTTGTCTGGTTTTGGTATTAGGGTGAAGGTGGCCTCATAGAATGTGTTTGGCAGTTTACCTTCCTCTGCAATTTTCTGAAAGAGTTTGAGTAGGATAGGTGTTAGTTCTTCTCTAAATTTTTGGTAGAATTCAGTTGTGAAGCCATCTGGTCCTGGGCTTTTGTTCATTGGAAGATTTTTTTATTACAGTTTCGATTTCTGTGCTTGTGATGGATCTGTTAAGATTTTCTATTTCTTCCTGGTTCAGTTTTGGAACGTTATACTTTTCTAAGAATTCGTCCATTTCTTCCAAGTTGTCCATTTTATTGGCATATAGTTGCTGATAGTAGTCTCATATGATCCTTTGTATTTCTGTGCTGTCTGTTGTGATTTCTCCACTTGCATTTACAATTTTATTGATTTGGTTCTTCTCCCTTTTTTTCTTGATGAGTCTGGCTAATGGTTTGTCTATTTTATTTATCTTCTCAAAGAACCAACTTTTAGTTTTGTTGATTTTTGCTATAGTATCCTTTGTTTCTTTTTCACTTACTTATGCCCTAATTTTTATTATTTCTTTCCTTCTACTAACCCTGGAGTTCTTAATTTCTTCTTTTTTTAGTTGCTTTAGGTGTAAAGTTGGGTTATTTATTAGATTTTTCTCTTGTTTCTTGAAGTAAGCTTGTATTGCTATGTACCTTCCCCTTTGCACTGCTTTTACTGAATCCCATAGGTTTTGGGTTGTCGTGTTTTCATTTTCATTTGTTTCTATGCATATTTTGATTTTTTTAAATTTCTTCTGTGATTTGTTGGTTATTCAGAAGCGTGTTATTTAGCCTCCATATGTTTGTATTTTTAATAGTTTTTTTCCCCTGTAGTTGACATCTAAGCTTACCACATTGTGATCAGAAAAGATGCTTGCAATAATTTCAATTTTTTGAATTTACCAAGGCTAGATTTATGGCCCAGGATGTGATCTAACCTGGGGAATGTTCATGTGCACTTGAGAAAAAGGTGAAATTCATTGTTTTGGGGTGAAATGTCCTATAGATATCAATTAGGTCTAACTGGTCCATTGTATCATTTAAAGTTTGTGTTTCCTTGCTAATTTTCTGTTTGTTTGATCTATCCATAGGTGTGAGTGGGGTATTAAAGTCTCTCACTATTATTGTGTTACTGTTAATTTCCCCTTTCATACTTGACAGCATTTGCCTTACATGTTGTGGTGTTCCTGTGTTGGCTGCATATATATTTATAATTGTTTTATCTTCTTCTTAGATTGATCCTTTGATCATTATGTGGTGTCCTTTGTCTTTTGGTTAGGGCATTCAAACCATTTACATTTAAGGTAATTATTGATAAGTATAGTCCCATTGCCATTTACTTCATTGTTTTGGGTTCAAGTTTATAAACCTTTTCAGTGTTTCCTGTCTAGAGAAGATCCTTTAGTATTTGTTGAAAAGCTGGTTTGGTGGTGCTGAATTCTCTCAGCTTTTGCTTGTCTGTAAAACTTTTGATTTCTTTTTCATATTTGAATGAGATCCTTCCTGGGTATAGTAATCTGGGTTGTAGGTTTTTATCTTTCATCACTTTAAGTATGCCCTGCCATTCCTTTCTGGCCTGAAGAGTTCCTATTGAAAGGTCAGCTATTTCCACTCACATGCTCTGAGTTAGCCAGATCCCTAAGCAGTGAATCCAGTATCTGGAACTACTTTCTCATCCACTGGCAATGACCTAGGGTGAAGTGAAACTTATTCTTTGTCTTCATCCTTTTCCTCTTCAATGCCGTCTCACTCCCACCCACAATAAAGACATTTATTGATTGACTTTTGTGTGTCTGGCACTCTGCCAATCCCTGGGATTTTTAAAACCTTTCCACATCTTATCTCCAAAGCTCAAAACTCTAAGTGGTCCCACTTGGAAACAATAACACATCAACTGTCTTTATATTTAAAAATCAGAAACAGGGTGGCTTTTTTTTTTTTTTTTGGAGTGAAGGAACCAAATGGCAGGATGGTAGAACGATTAAAAACACAGGTCCTGTCCTGTCTGGAGTCAGAATCTTCCAAATCAAATTCTTGTTCAAGTACTTCCACAAGCTGTGTGATTTTGGCATGCAGTATAACGTCTTTGTGCCTTACTTTCCTCATCAGCAGAGCAGGAATAATAATAACCTATGCACCAAAGAATTGTTGTGAGGAATAAATGAGATAATTTCACATAAGGTGTTATGAACTGAGCCCGGTTCATTAAAAGTGCTTAATAAATATTAGCTATCATTATGCAAGGAACTCAAAATTTGGAGGCTACTTAGGGCCAACTTTGGCTACAAATCAAACATTTTTTGTGAAGATTGCACGGAAAGACTATTAGTTGCCTAATATCTTTTTTGTGTTAAGCCCTCACACACAGTCATCATTTTAAGTGTATAACTAGGAAGTCCAGCAATACATGGGAAGTTAAACTCAGACACTGGGCTTTCAAAACACCACATTTCTGTAAAAAGGAGTTAGCAAACTTTCTCTGTAAAGGGCCAGATGGGAGCTATTTTAGGCTTCACAGGACTGACAGCTTCTGTTGCAAGTACTCAACTCTGCTGCTGTGGGGAAGAACCAGTCATATACACTATGTAAATGAATGGGCATAGCTGTGTTCCAATAAAACTTTATTTCAAAAAGCTGTGGACCAGATTTGGCCCATGGGTTATAGTTGGCCTATCCCTGCTCCAAGTAATTATCCTACGCTAACAGGATTCTGAGCTTCCCTGGTGAATCTGTCTGCCAAGCCAGAGACAAGGGTTCAGTGTCTGGGTTGGGAAGATCCCCTGGTGAAGGAAATGGCAACCCACTCCAGTATTCTTGCCTGAGAAAACCCATAGACCCATGGGGTCTCAAAGAGTTGAACATGACTTAGCGACTGAGCAACAACAACAACAACAACAACAATGATTCTAATGGCCACTTCAGCTGAGCAGTCACAGAAGGCAAATAAATTGCAGAGGGGAATAAAGGGAGTGAGAAGAATCAAAGAAATCAGAAGATAAGCAGTGTCTCCTCCAATGACCCTCCCCCATCCTAAATGGTATTAGATTCCTTCCATGACAAGGGAACAGCATGCTCCATTCATTGTCTCCTTCATTTCACAAGTAATGGGGAAGCACTCACCATGCCCAGCCACTATGCTCTGACCTCTAAGGCTGAGTGAAAACCAACCTAGTCCCTACCTTCATGACACTTACAATCTCATCAGGTAGGAATAGGGACCAACATCAGTCAAATAACCACACAAACAAATGGAACCCTGCACCTGTTCTAGGTCCTGCCCAAGTTTCTAAGAGGGGGTCTGCTCTAGAAATGGACCTCAAGGTGGGCTTTCCTAGGGAACATAAACCTAAAACTGGAGCTGATATCTGACAAATGAGTTTTAATTAGGGAATAGAGTGGAAGATCACTCCAAGCAGAGGGAACAGAATGGTTTTTGATAGTGGAATATAGAGTGTAGTCAAGGAATGAAAATAAGGTAACTGTGACTTGAGTCCAGAGAGCCAGGTGGAATGTGGTGAAGATGAGGCTGGGAGGGGAGGCAGAGGTCAGATCATGCAGGACCAGGTAGAAACAATCATTTATTTATTTATTCAGCAAATATTTACTGAACACTACGTTAGACTCTGGATACTGTGGTGAATGAGAAAGGCAGACGTTAAACAAACACTCAAATAAATCTATAATAACTAAGTTCCTTCTCCAGAAGTTCAATGCTCCAAGACTCTGTCCATTGGCCTGATAATATATTTTTTTTTAATTTCCTGGCCTGTTCCCAAGTTGCAGTTCCAATTTAACCAAGTGCCCTGGTTAGAGCTTTATGCAGATGTATTACTCACTCTATTTCTTTTTGGAATTATGAATGGATTTTATATACCATTCCCAGGGCTCTGCCTGTGAAACACTATGTTTCACATTGCTTCCAGGTTATAATAAAGAAGCACTGAGAGTCTCTTTTTTTGGGTGTGAGCCTCCAGATAGATGTAGTCCCCTTGTGCTGTTCATATTGACAAGTCTACATGACTACCCATTGATGGTGCTATCATGGGCAAGACTGTGACCATAGATTAGATCTGAGTATTTGACATATAAATTCAACTGTTTAAATATGAGCTCTTCTTTTTGGTTTGCTACCTGCTTCTCCTACACATTTACTCCTGTGGCAAACTCTGTCAGTACATTCTAGCTTACATTTTTAAATCCTTAAGAGAAACAGGGCTTTATTCTAGGGAAGTGCAAGCTTAACAAATACTTTTTGATGTTGATGACTGAACATCTAACAAGGCTTTTAAACAATTTCAAAGTGACTTTATTACAAAGATACTGTTTCACTCTTAACTCCTTGGCCTATTTTTCTATGAAAGAAGGAAATTAAAATGTCAGGAAATGACTTGCTTTATATAAAGCTGGGCTGATTGCAGTACTTGATGCTAATCTAGGGAGTAAATGGATTATTGGACAGTCTCCTCTCCTGTAGCAATTCTGATTCTCAAAGTATAGTTCACAGATGCTTGGGGGTTTCCATGATCCTTTGGGGGCATTAGAGAGGTCAAAATTACTTTCATAATAATACTAAAGTAGGGTTTGCTTTTCCTGGAGTGTTGGCATTTGTACTGATGGTGAAAAAGCAGTGGTGGGTAAAACAGCTGGTATGTTAGTGTGAATCAAGGCAGAGGTATGAAACTATACTACTAGTCATTGTATTCTTTACCACCATCCACTTTCAGAAAAAGAAATGCCAGTTTACTTAGGAATATCTTCGATGAAGCAGTAGAAATTATAATTACTTTTCATTAAAATGTTATTTTAAACATGTGATTCATTATTATTTTAACTTTTAAATGTCTTAGTTTTACTTTCTAATTTGATCAACATGGATAACTATAACTCACACAAACAATACCTTTGGGGTCCTCAATAATTTATAAGAATGGGAGAGGCTCTTTACACCAAAATATCTGAAAACTGTTGCTCTCTTAATTTGACAAGCATGACTCTTATCAAGACAAGTTTCCTCTTTTCAATTATGTGTTGTACACAGACTTTTCATATCTCCAGGTCTCTCTCTTCTTCATGACTTCTCAAAAATAATGACTAAGGGCTCTAAGATGGCCTTCTAAAACTCCTGAAATGTTCTCCTGTATATTCACCCAATCTGTTTCTCCTTACTCTCTCCTAGTATGGTATTTTGGAAAGAGTGACCTGCATTTTCCAGAATACTGGTCTAGTCAGCAGTGGTAGTTGTGGTTTTTGTCTACCCCACATACTTCCCCATTGTTCTTTGCCTAATAACATCATCCCCTTCCCTTTAGAGAACCCTCTCCCCATTCCTTGCCTTCCTGGTGAAGCTGTTAGTCAAGTGCTCCGCTCTCAACCCCACACTGCAAGAATGGGCATGTGATCCAGGCCTGGACCAACCATAACACTGCATCAATGGTAACTGGTCTAAGGGATAGGGCAAATGACCAAGGCTAAGCAAACTGGAATCCTGACCCTAAATTGTCTGAAGTACAGGTACTTGTCACTTTGATAATGAGCTGTTAAAGGCATATGATTGGGGCTGCTACTCACAATCTTTCCCAACATATAAAGATAGCCTGTACATAGAAGGAATCCAAACAGAGACAAGAAAAAATAAAGGTGATTAGAGAGAAATTTCTGGCAATGTTGAGTTTTTATTTCAATGTCTGAGGCCTGGTTCCTGGCAACTTTTTCCCCTTCAATTCTGCCAGGTACCACAGAGTTATGTGAACAAGTAAATCCACTTTTGTGTTCAAGTTACCTTTCCAGTTGAAAGAGTTTGGAATAGTATATTTGAGGAAGTTACTTAATCTTCTGACTTCAGTTTCCTTATGGGAATACCCACACCCTCACCTCACAGCTTGGGAGGAATTAATGAGACAGTATTAAAACACATTGAAAACTGTAAAGTATTAATCAAGTGTTAAGTATAACAGGCGTTCTTTCTCTCTCTACCCCAGCAGCACAGTGGCTAGCCTTGCTGCTCCGAAACTAATTTTAGACCACTGAGTATACTCATCCCAAATCCTTGGGTCCAAGGATGGCTTAAGACATTCTTAAATTTCCTCTGGAAGTCAAGTAAGGTTTAGAACCCTTTATAACATGGTAATTGTATGTAGAAGTTTCATCCTGCACTTAGGCCAGTTCAAGAATCTTGAGGATACCAGGAAACTGTGACAGTTCAAGAATCTGATTGGAGGTCTGGATTAGATCTCAGAGGACTTCAGGAAGTCCAAAACAAAAAACCATTGACTCTTCCTGAGTAGGCTGTCAGCCTCAAATAAAGACAGGCTAGAAAGTCTTCAGAAGATTGTCACATGGTAACCGAAGAGTACTCCCACACAACTAAATGCCACTTAATCTGTAGCATAAATGAATGAACCAATAAATAAATAAAACTCTAATGGTGGGAAGAACACAGTCAGGTGAATCATCTATGACAGATGGAATTTGGGGGTATAGGCTGGGGCTAAATGCCATGGAACATCAGTGGCTTCTACAGTGTGCTTGCCAGCTCTAGGTTACCAGGATTATGTTAGCCCAGTGTTCTCTCACTGTGGTCCTGGCTATCCAAGGATTCCATTGGATCAGAACCAAGGTGTTTTCATTCACTAAGTAAGTTAAGTGTTAGTAGCTCAGTCATGTCTGACTTTGCAACTCCATGGACTGTGGTCCACCAGGCTGCTCTGTCCATGGGATTCTCCAGGCAAGAATACTGAAGTAGGTAGCCACTCCCTTCTGTAGGGGATCTTCCCAACCCAGGGATCGAACCCAGGTCTCCTACATTGCAGGCAGATTCTTTACCTTCTGAGCCACGAGGGAAGTCCATTCACTAGTGACTATTTTACACTATGCCTTTCAGAACATGATATAAGGAAATGAGAGGCCTTCTGGGGGACAGTCTTTGGTTCTGCTTCATTGAAACAGTGACTTCCTCTTAAATGACTTTTCCATTATTTCTCATTGTCTCTTTAATTGAATCTGAATATCTGGCGACAAAGCTTCAATTTCCCAGGTGAGGCTTCCCACCAGGAAGAGGATCATTTCAACGAGAGAGTAATTTTATTTCAATGTTAAAATAGCAGTCTTCCCCATTTATCTCAAAAAATTCAAGAACAGTAAGGCATTTGCAGTTTATATTCCAGGTAAATATGTACCTTTTTTGCTCATTAGCTGAGAAACAAGAATGGCTTTTAATTTTGAAGGAGGATTTGATCATTAACATTCTTTATATTCAGCTCTGCCAAGGATCTGCCAGATGGTCTTGCCTCTAGGGGGAAATGTCTTACTCATCACTCAGCTTTCCTTTTAGTATAGCAATGTGACAAATCTCCTTCCCTTCTGGTAGTCCTTAGGCCCTCTTCTCTGCCATTGGTGAGAATTCATGGGGCTTCAGAAGCATTAAGTTCAGAGAGGAACATAAAATACCTGTTGAAGGTCTGACTTTAAAATATCACTCTACTACACACACACACTGGAGAAGGCAATGGCAACCCACTCCAGTACTCTTGCCTGGAAAATCCCGTGAGCGGAGGAGCCTGGTGGGCTGCAGTCCATGGGGTCCGAAGAGTTGGACACAACTAAGCGACTTCACTGTCACTTCTCACTTTCATGCATTGGAGAAGGAAATGGCAACCCACTCCAGTGTTCTTGCCTGGAGAATCCCAGGGATGGAGGAGCCTCGTGGGCTGCCATCTATGGGGTCACACAAAGTCGGACAGGACTGAAGCAACTTAGCAGTAGCAGCAGCACATGCACACACTGGCCCTCAAATGTCATTGGATTTATTCCCTCTGTTAAAAAACAAATTTAGGAACTTCCCTGGTGGTCCAGTGGTTAAGACTTTACCTTTCAATGCAGGGGGTGTGGGTTTAGTCCCTCGTCAGGGAGCTAAGATCCCACATGCCTCGTGGCCAAAGTGAAAGTGAAAGTGAAAATGAAGTCGCTCAGTCCTGTCTGACTCTTTGCGACCCCGTGGACTGTAGCTTACAGCACTCCTCCGTCCATGGGGTTTGCAGGCAAGAGTACTGGAGTGGGTTGCCATTTCCTTCTCCAGAGGATCTTCCCAACCCAGGGACCAAATCTGGGTCTCCCGCATTGTAGGCAGATGCTTTACCATCTGAGCCACCAGGGAAGTCCAAACCCCTCCTCCCCAAAACATAATACAGAAACAATACTGTAACAAATTCAATAAAGACTTTAAAAATGGCCCACATCAAAAAAAATCTTAAAAAAAACCTATTTCTGAGATTTTGGTTCACCTGTCTCAGTAGATAGCATTCCCTTTATAACCACACAGGAATCAACTACACTGCCTTGAAGTAAATTTGGAACATGAAACTTGTAGTTTTACCAGATCGAACTGGAAAAAAGAAAATCAGTTCAGTTCTCCATAGAGCAGGAAACTCAGTGGCCAGGTGAAGCCAGAGCCAGGTTCTCAACAGCCCCCATGACCCAAACCACCTCAGCCTTGGCCCTACACATTGAACAGACCGGAACAATGAGAGCGAATTAGCCTTTCATTAGCTCTACCTTTCTGAAAAGCATGTTTGTTTGATATGGGGAAACAACCAGTTAATATTTTATGCCACTTGGGTGTAGCTTTATTACTTTTTTATACTTTATTACTTTTTTTTTATAATGAGGTAGATTTAGCTGGCACTGGAAGATTGCAGAATAGGAAATACCAAGAAAGGGGGATGGGGGGGGTTGGAATAGTCAGCTGCTTCTCTGAAAAGAACAAATCTCTATGTCACGAGACCCTGTTATAAGGCCATTTGGCACACTCTGCTTCCTGACCCAACTCAGTCAGGTACATTGTAGGCTCCAGGGCACCCCCAACTCACCCCTACCCCTGAAACTTGAGTTGTTCTAGTTCCATGCATGCCTTCCAGGCCTACTTTTCTCATGTAAAATAGAACCAATATTTTAGGAGACAGATTAGGCAGCACTAGCAAACATTGCAAATATTACTAGAAACAGACACAATGATATGCTGAGGCTAGGGTAAACCTTTGGCTATGACTATTTATGGCTACTTATGACTACGATTTTGACTAGGTTTCTGTTTAATGTTTCAGAAGAGGCCTAAATGGGTGTAAATATCCCTACACAGCACAATTGATAATGCAATCTCACTCACTCAAAGAATACATCTTAGGGATATTTATACCCATTTAGGCCTCTTCTGAAACATTAAGCAGAAACCTACCACTCAACATGAATATTGGTCCAGAATAAAAATAAGATTTATTGAACTCTTACAAGAGGCTTGACACAGTCAAGTACTTTACACAGATTCCCATTTAATCCTCATACCAACCCTTTGGGGGAGGTATTAATATTAACTCCACCAGTCATTCATTGGAATTTCAAAGTCTGTTGGCAGAACCTGTGCTCTTAACCACTATACTCAGTGGACCAGATCAACATTACTAAAAAAGCATGGGCTGCAGGCTAGTGGTGGTTCATGGACTGCTTGCTACTCATCTGCAATAAGTCAGAGATGAAGACCTAGCTTTTATAAATGATTAGAGCAATGTGACAGTAATTTTTATGTTTGTTGGACCTAATTATTAAAAATTGAGGGCTTACATTTTCTGTGTCTTTGGTTTTTATCTAATATGATTTTATAGTAATTCATTCACATTGTATTTTTATTGAGATCTAGTTGATATATTATATGTTTCATGTATTTTTCATGTATACAATATAGTGATTTGCAATTTTTAAAAGTTATACTCCATTTATGGTTATTGCACAATATTGGCTGTATTTCTTATGCTGAATAATATATCCTTGTAGCTTATTTACTTTCTACATAGTAGTTTGTACTTCCTCTGCCCCTATACTGCCCCTCCCCTGCCCCCACTGGTAACCACTAGTTTGTTCTCAAAATCTGTGAGTCTGCTTCTGTTTTGTTGTGTTCACTAGTTTGTTGTATTTTTTAGGTTCCACATATAAGTGATATCATACAGTATTTGTCTTTCTCTGTCTGATCTATTTCACTCAGCCTAATGCCCTCCATGTTGTTGCAAATAGAAATCTTTCATTCTTTCTTATGGCTGAGTAATATCACATCTTCTTTATCAGTTCACTTGTTTGTTGATAGACTAATTTTCTTTTTTAAAAGCATCGTTGATGGATTGGAATTTTTTTTTTTTTAAAAAAAGAAAAAACACTGATCTTTCACCATAAACAGTTTGAGAAGCATATCTTCATGATGACTATTGTAGTAAGAAAAATGGAAGGTAGTGAAGTCAGGTTCTTCATGAGGTTTGTGAGCATTTTATTTCTGTTTTCACCATCCCTCTCTACTTCTCCCTGACAAATTTAATCATTGTTCTGCTGGGTTTTAAGAGAACAATCAACAACAGCCCTTTTCCTCTTTCTAGCAACTGAGACAAACACCAGAGTCAGACGGGAGATGAAAATATCAGTTACAAAACTGGGTTGGAAGACATAGCTGAGATGTGGGACCTCAACTGCTTTTCGAATACCTCCTTCCAGCTGTGAATTAGGGATCTTGATTCATCTAGTCACAGGTTCAGGGTGATAAGCTCAGGCCTTCTCCCATAAACTAAGAGAAGACCAAAATAAAACCCTTAAATAGAAGACATAGAAATAGCACAGCAGAGCACTCTCAGTCTCTTCTCAAAAACTCATTACCCAGGTAAAACTTTCTTTGCTGGGCAGGGCATAAGGGACGGTCAAGGAGGAAGACCATGGGCATCCCCCTAGTCTATGTTGCCTCAAAAAAATGTGAGGTTAAGGGAACAGAGTTCCCTAACAGATGTCATTTCTGTTCAGTTCAGTTGCTCAGTCGTGTCTGACTCTTTCTGACCCCATGGACTGCAGCACACCAGGTTTCCCTGTCTATCATCAACTCCTGGAGCTTACTCAACTCATGTCCATTGAGTTGGTGATGTCATCCAACCATCTCATCCCCTGTCATCCCCTTCTCGTCCCCTATTCAATCTTTCCCAGCATCAGGTTCTTTTCCAATGAGTCAGTTCTTCACATCACGTGGCCAAAGTATTGGAGTTTCAGCTTCAGTATCAGTCCTTCCAATGAATATTCAGGACTGATTTCCTCTGGGATGGACTGGTTGGATCTCCTTGCAGTCCAAGGGACTCTCCAGAGTCTTCTCCAACACCACAGTTCAAAAGCATCAATTCTTCAGTGCTCAGCTTTCTTTATAGTCTAACTCTCACATCCATACATGACCACTGGAAAAACCATAGCTTTGACTAGATGGACCTTTGTTGGCAAAGTAATGTCTCTGCTTTTTAATATGCTGTCTAGGTTGGTCATAGCTGTCCTTCCCAGGAGCAAGCATCTTTTAATTTCATGGCTGCAGTCACCATCTGCAGTGATTTTGGAGCCCCCAAAAATAAAGTCTGTCACTGTTTCCATTGTTTCCCCCACCTATTTGCCATGAGGTGATGGGACCAGATGCTATGCTCTTAGTTTTCTGAATGTTGAGCTTTAAGCCAACTTTTTCACTCTCCTCTTTCACTTTCATCAAGAGGCTCTTAAGTTCTTTGCTTTCTGCCATCAAGGTGGTATCATCTGCATATCTGAAGTTATTGATATTTCTCCCGGCAATCTTGATTCCCGCTTGTGCTTCATCCAGTCTAGCATTTCTCATGATGTACTTTGCATATAAGTTAAATAAGCAGCATGACAATATACAGCCTTGACGTACTCCTTTCCCAATTTGGAACTTGTCTGTTGCTCCATATCCAGTTCTAACTGTTGCTTCTTGACCTCCATACCGATTTCTCAGGAGGCAGGTCAGGTGGTCTGGTGTTCCTATCTCTCTAAGAGTTTTCCACAGTTTGTTGTGATCCACACAGTCAAAGTCTTTGGCATAGTCAATAAAGCAGAAATAGATGTTTTTCCGGAACTCTCTTGCTTTTTCAATGATCCAACGGATGTTGACAATTTGATCTCTGGTTCCTTTGCCTTTTCTAAATCTAGCTTGAACATCTGGAATTTCACGGTTCATTTACTGTTGAAGCCTGGCTTGGAGAATTTTGAGCATTATTTTGCTAGTGTGCCAGATAAGTGCAATTGAGTGCAGTTTGAGCATTCTTTGGCATTGCCTTTCTTTGGGATTGGACTGAAAACTGACCTTTTCCAGTTTTCACAAACACCCTTTTCCAACAACACAAGAGAAGACGCTACACATGGACATCACCAGATGGTCAATACCAAAATCAGATTGATTATATTCTTTGCAGCCAAAGGTGGAAAAGCTCTATACAGTCAGCAAAAACAAGACAAGGAGCTGACTGTGGCTTAGATCATGAACTCCTTGTCGCCAAATTCAGACTGAAATTGAAGAAAAGTAGGGCAAACCACTAGATCATTCAGGTATGACCTAAATCAAATCCCTTACGATTATACAATGGAAGTGACAAATGATTCAAGGGATTAAATCTGATACACAGAGTGCCAGAAGAAATGGACAGAGGTTCTTGACATTGTATAGGAGGCAATGATCAAGCTCATTCCCAAGGAAAAGAAATGCAGAAAGGCAAAATGGTTTTCTGAGGAGGCCCTACAAATAGCTGAGGAAAGAAGAGAAGCTAAAGGAGAAAGGAAAGATATACCCATTTCAATGCAAAGTTCCAAAGAATAGCAAGGAGAGATAAGAAAGCCTTTCCCAGTGATCAATGTAAAGAAATAGAGGAAAACAATAGAATGGGAAAGACTAGAGATCTTGTCAAGAAAATTAGACCCCAAGGGAACATTTCATGCAAAAGTGGGCACAATAAAGGACAGAAACGTTATAGACCTAACAAAAGCAGAAGATATTAAGAAGAGATGGCAAGAATACACAGAAGAACTATACAAAAAAGATTTTCATGAACCGGATAATCACGATGGTGTGATCACTCACCTAGAGCCAGACATCCTGGAATGTGAAGTCAAGTGGCCCTTAGGAAGCATCACTACGAACAAAGCTAGTGGAGGTGATGGAATTCCAGTTGAGCTATTTCAAATCTTAAAAGATGTCATTTACTTATTCATTTACTGCCCATCGCTGAATATTCTGCTAAAATATACCGAATCCCTTTCTATGATTTTCATTTCTTCCCATTATTTTAAACAGCTCTTGAAAGTCTATCTCTACCAGAGAAGCCTTGAAAAAGTGTCAATAACTCCCTATTAATGCTCCTTTGCTCAACTGTCTGGCAAATGCACTTGCCTTCTTATTTACACTCAGTGAAAATGTGTGACTCCTTACATTAATGTCAGGTATCAGTGTTTCAAGTTCTGAATTTGTTTACTGTATTTCTGCACCATTAGAAATTGCACGAGGACAGAGGATTCTGACTATGCTTATTTGCTACAGCTCAGTGTACCAAGAGGTATTTAATGACTGGCTTGATGAGGATGCAGATGATGGTAAAGATGTCTCTCTTAGTTTACATTTAAGTCTTGAACCTTGAGTGATAAACCAGTTTTCCCACTTGCACTCTTGTTTTCTGGTAATACCTGATTTGCAACTTTTATCTCAGCCAAATAGTTTTTTCAACAATATACTAATGTTAGGGAAATTAGATGCCTTTCATAAAATATGAGACTTAATTTCTTTTAAATTAAATTCTCCTATGGAGTAATCCTTAATGTACAGTATTTGTATTGTTGGATACTTTTACAGAGCCATCACAACTCTGTGGTATGGTCAATTTCATCTTCTAATGCTTCCACTCTTCTCTCCCTCCCTGTACTCTTTGTCACTGATCCTCCTCTGTGCCTGGCATTCTCATGGCACCTCATGTAGCACTTTCCAAGGCTGCCCTCATGGCTTTCTTCTCAGGTTTGCCCTCTCTGCCTGCATTATAGACTTTTGCATTCCACTCTTCTGTTAGTCCTCTTTAAAAGATCCTGTTGCATTTTAACATGGGCCCTCTGCAGCTAACTCTTCCTTCAAAGAAGTAGCATTAACAGTGGGAATGTCATAAATTAATGCAGATTACTAGGGGGACATCAGGGAGCAGGGAGACTTTTAATCACCCTTTAGAGCACACCATGTAGGTGGTTACCTACATGTAAGACCAAGTCTATGAATTAATATCTGTATCACTTTGTATAAGTACATAATTACACTTTAATGGATGAACTATATATTCACATATATGGCTATGAATGCAACTTTCATAAGTGGATGTCTGTGCAACCCCTTCATTAGGACATCAATAAAAACTTCTTCCTTGCTCACCTGGTACCCCTAGTTTCTGGCAGGAAGGAAAGTGCATCCATGTTGAGATCATAAAATTATTACTTTCTTAAAAAAAAAACAAAACTCTGCTAGATATAAACTTAAATTAAATAGTGATCTGAATCACTGAATCTTGGTGCTATAAAATTGGCCAGTCTGGAATGCATCCACCAACATCTACCACTTAGCAACTTGGAAACCTCATCTTCAAGCCTCTTTTGAACTCAAAACTGGCTTGGCTTAAAGCAGACCCTCTGAATGACTCTTCATACAAAACAGCTCCCCTCACCCTTGATTAGATTCATGGTCCTAGGAAGCTCCAGACCAGCTTGGGAGCCCAAGGTATGGTGGCAGGTGTTCCTAACCCCCACTTCCAACCCTTTTCATACTGTTCATGAGGTTCTCAAGGCAAGAATACTGAAGTGGTTTGCCGTACCCTTCCCTAGTGGACCACATTTTGTCAGAACTCTCCACCATGACCCATGCATCTTGGGTGGCCCTACACAGCATGGCTCATAGTTGACAGTGAAAGATGAACTCCCCAGTTCAGTAGGTGTCCAATATGCTACTGGAGAAGAGTGAAGAAATAACTCCAGAAAGAATGAAGAGATGGAGCCAAAGAAAAAACATCACCCAGTTGTGGATGTGACTGGTGATGGAAGTAAAGCCTGATGCTATAAAGAACAATATTGCATAGGAACCAGGAATGTTAGGTCCATGAATCAAGGTAAATTGAAAGTAGTGAAACAGGAGATGGCAAGAGTGTATATCAACATTTTAGGAATCAGTGAACTAAAATGAACTGGAATGGGTGAATTTAATTCAGATGACCATTATATCTACTGTTGGCAAGAATCCCTTAGAAGAAATGGAGTAGCCCCTATAGTCAACAAAAAAGTTCAAAATTCAGTACTTGGGTGCAATCTCAAAAACGACAGAATGATCTCTCTTTGTTTCCAAGGCAAACCATTCAGTATCACAGTAATCCAAGTCCATGCCCCATCCACTAATGCTGAAGAAGCTGAAGTTAAACAGTTCTATGATGACCTACAAGACCTTCTAGAACTAACACCCAAAAAAGATGCCCTTTTCATCTTAGGATATTGGAATGCAAAAGTAGGAAGTCAAGAGGTACTTGGAGTAACAGGCAAGTTTGGCCTTAGAGTACAGAATGAAGCAGGGCAAAGGCTAATAGAGTTTTGCCAAGAGAATGCACTGGTCATAGCAAACATACTCTTCCAACAACACAAGAGACAACTCTACACATGGACATCACCAGATGGTCAATACCAAAATCAGATTGATTATATTCCTTGCAGCCAAAGATGTTGAAGCTCTATACAGTCAGCAAAAACAAGACAGGGAGCTGACTGTGGCTCAGATCATGAACTCCTTATTGCCAAATTCAGACTGAATTAAGAAGAAAGGTAGGGAAAAAGAAGGAAGTAGGGAAAACCACTAGACCATTGAGGTATGATCTAAATCAAATCCCTTGTGATTATACAGTGGAAGTGACAAATGGTTCAAGGGATTAGATCTGATACACAGAGTGCCTGAAGAAATGGACACAGGTTCGTGACATTGTACAGAAGGCAGGGATCAAGACCATCCCCAAGAAAAAGAAATGCAAAAAGGTAAAATGGTTGTCTGAGGAGGCCTTACAAATGGCTGTGAATAGAAGAGAAGTGAAACACAAAGGAGGAAAGGAAAGATATACCCATTTGAATGCAGAGTTCCAAGGTATAGCAAGGAGAGATAAGAAAGCCTTTCTCAGTGATCAACGCAAAGAAATGGAGGAAAACAATAGAATAGGAAAGACTAGAGATCTCTTCAAGTAAATTAGAGATACCAAGGGAATATTTCATGCAAAGATGGGCACAATAAAGGACAGAAATGGTATGGACCTAACAAAAGCAGAAGATATTAAGAAGAAATGGCAAGAATACACAGAAGAACTATACAAAAAAGAACTTCATGACCCAGATAATCACAATGATGTTATCACTCACCTAGAGCCAGACATCCTGAAATGTGAAGTCAAATGGGTCTTAGGAAACATCACTACAAACAAAGCTAGTGAAGGTGATGGAATTTCAGCTGAGCTACGTGAAGTCCTAAAAGACGATGCTGTTAAAGTGCTGCACTCAATATGGCAACATATTTTGAAAACTCAGCATTGACCACAGGACTGGAAAAGGTCAGCTTTCATTCCAGTCTCAAAGAAAGGTAATGCCAAAGAATGTTCAAACCACCGCACAATTGCACTCAACTCACATGTTACCAAAGAAATGTTCAAAATTCTCCAAGCCAGGTTCAACAGTACATGAACTGAGAACTTCCAGATGTTCAAGCTGGATTTAGAAAAGGCAGAGGAACCAGAGATCAAATTGCCAACATCCACTGGATTATTGAAGAAGCAAGAGAGTTCCAGGAAAACATCTATTTCTGCTTTACTGACTACACCAAAGGCTTTGACTGTGTGGATCACAACAAACTATGGAAAATTCTTAAAGAGATGGGAACACCAGACCACCTGACCTGCTTCCTGAGAAATCTGTATGCAGGTCAAGAAGCAGCAGTTAGAACTGGACACAGAACAACAGACTGGTTCCAAATTGGGAAAGTAGTACGTCAAGGCTGTATATTGTCACCCTGCTTATTTAACTTATATGCAGAGTACATCATGCAAAATGCTGGCCTGGATGAAGCACAAACTGGAATCAAGACTGCTGGGAGAAATACCAATAACCTCAGATACGCAGATGACATCATCCTTATGGCAAAAAGTGAAGAAGATGAACTCTTGATGAAAGTGAAAGACGAGAGTGAAAAATTTGGCTTAAAACTCAACATTCAAGAAGCTAACATTATGGCACCCGGTCCCATCACTTCATGGCAAATAGATGGGGAAACAATGGAAACATAGACTTTATTTTCTTGGACTCCAAAATCACTGCAGATGGTGACTGCAGCCATGAAATTAAAAGATGCTTGCTCCTTGGAAGAAAAGCTATGACCAAACTAGGCAACATTTTAAAAAGCAGACATTACTTTGCCCACAAAGGTGCTTATAGTCAAAGCTATGGTTTTTCCAGTAGTCATGTGTGGATTGAGAGTTGGTCCAAAAGACCATAAAGAAAGCTGAGCACTGAAGAACTGATGCTTTTGAACTGCGGTGTTGGAGAAGACTCTTGAGAGTCCCTTGGACTGCAAGGAGATCCAACCAGTCCATCCTAAAGGAAATCAGTCCTGAATATTCATTGGAAGGACTGATGCTAAAGCTGAAACTCCAATACTTTGGCCACCTGATGTGAAGAACTGACTCATTGGAAAAAAACCCCGATGCTGGGTTGATGAGGCAGGAGGAGAAGGGAAGACAGAGGGTGAGATGGTTGTATGGCATCACCGACTGCATGGACATGAGTTTGAACAAGCTCTGGGAATTGGTGATGGACAGGGAAGCCTGGTGTGTCCATGGGGTCACAAAGAGTCAGACACAACGGAGCGACTGAACTTAACTGAATTTCCAACCCTGTGGCCTGATACCATTTCCTACTATTTCATTTGTGTTTTGTTTATGTCTATAACTCAGATGAATAGGGAAATTTATAATAGGCAAAAAAAAAAAAAAGATTACTGGCTGTCTCCAGTGGAAACTATGCATTGTTTAGAGCAGATTCTTCTGGGTTATCTGATTCCAGTCTTTCATTTTCTTGGAGCTATTTTTAAACCTCTGCAAGTTGGAGATAACTGGTAGCAATGAATAATAATCCTTGTCCACAGACATAGAAGTAAATTCTGTCTCGGGAACATTTGGTTGACATTCCTTCTCCTCCCTACCCTCCATGGAAAAAGCCAATTTCCCATCTCTTTTTAAATTCATTTCAATATCATCTCTTTACTCCATATAAAGGTGTGCATCTTTGACTACTCCTTTGAACTGGTTGTAGCATCTTACCAGCTGTCTCATTAACAACAAGTTAAATAAAATTAACACATTCATTCTATACCTGTAGGAGAGTCAAGATTAAAATGTGTAAGCTTCTTATGGGCAGAGGCTTTCCTGGACCTGGAGTGGTAATTGCTTCCATTCCCTGGCTCTAGACAAAGGGCAAATTACTTACCATTGTGCATCAAGACCCACCTATGGGATAGAATAGGTTTCCATGATGACTCAAAAGGTAAAGAATCTGCCTGCAATGTGAGAGATTGAAGTCAGTTGAAACTTCCCCAGACAGAATTTGCCCAGGTTCAATTCTTGGGCTGGGAAGATCCCCTGGAGAAGAGAATGACTACCCACTCCAGTATTCTTGCCTGGAGAATCCCATGGACAGAGAAGCCTGGTGGGCTACAGTCCATGGGGTCCCCAAGAGTTGGACACGACTGACCGACTTTCACATACACACATGGTATAGAATAAGAATGAGTTCTCTGTCTATCCAAAGGGCTTGCCACAAAAACAAAATGAGTCTATACATAGAAAAGAATTGCAAATCTAGAAAGTGTTCAGTGTAGAGTCTTCATTTTTTCCCTCACGTCCCAGAGTAAATGTTGCTCACACTTAAAGACTCAGCATAATTCTTGCCTGCTTTAGTCACCTTTCTCTCAATTCATATTGTATTTTTTAAAGATTTATTTATTCATTTATTTTATTTTTGGCTGTGCTGGATCTTTGTTGCTGCACTTGGGCTTTCTCTAGCTGCTGTGGGCAGGGGCTACTCTTCACTGTGGTGTGTGGGATTCTCATTCCTGTGGCTTCTCTGTTGCTGAAGAGCACAGGCTCTAGGCGCATGAGCTTCAGTAGTTGCAGCATGTGGGCTCAGTAGTCGTGGCTCTCAGGCTCTAGAGTGCGGGCTCAGTAGTTGTGGCCCATGGCTTAGTTGCTCCACGGCATGTGGGATCTTCCTGGAACAGGGATCAACCTGTGTCCTTTCCATTGCAAGGCAAATTTTTAAGCACTGAACCACCAGGGAAGCCCTTCACATTGTATTTACATGAGTTTACATGAGCAATAGCAAACCAATCATTATTTATTCCCCTCCAATGAGCTCATATGGGTTAATTTCATCTCATCAGGTAGATTTAAGATTGTTTAGGGCTGGGACACTGCCCTAAACTTGCTTTGCATTCCCTGCTGCATCTAGCACTCTTAGATTCCTGATAACGATAGATTCCTTGACTGAAATGGAATGTTATTCTGATGTAAACATAGTACCTACCTTGGAGACAGTATGCACTCAACTGAAGATGATGATGACGTTGAATACAATTACACCAATCACTGTCAATTAGAAATTTATACAGTAGAAAAGATGATTCAGGAATATTCTGCCTTCAGAAAAGAAGGAAGATGATAAGAAGAGCTAATTTGAATGGAAGTATTATTATATGTTTGGCACTATTGTAAACACTTTACATATATTAACCCACTTGAGACTCACAACAACCCTATGAGGTAGGTACCCTCATTCCCCATTTTACAAATGAGGAAATTGACACATAAGGGAATTAAACAACTTGACCCAAGGTCACCCAGCTAGTGAGTGAAGACTGGCTCCAGAGTCTGGACTATTAATTACTACGATAAGAAGAAGAAACATGAGATACAAAAGACTTGGAGGTCAGTGAGTTTTATCAATATATTGTTTTTATATGATATGTTTTTATGTGATAGTCTTTTGATTGTGAGAAAAAGGAATTACAACAAGAAGGCAGAAATGAGAAAGAAAGAAAGATGTTAGCAAGTAAGAAACAACAGTAATGATAATGGTCAGGTCACCTTGAGAATATATGACCTTGGGCGAGTCATTTGACTTCTTAGATTTTTGTGGGTATGACATGAGACACTTTATTCAAAGTGCATAAAGCAGTGCCTGGCACTTAGTAAGCACTCAGTAAATGGCATTGTTGTTATATTTTAAAATTATCATGATCTATTACTATTATTAACCACAGTAGATGAAAACAGCTTACCTTATTATTGTCAAATCTGGAAACTCACACTACTTGTAGGCTAACAAGTTAACTTGCTGCAGGTTCCTAGATGCTGGCAGAAGACAGGAGACTAGTGGTTCAATGATAAAGTATTTTACTTACACCAAGCAACATGAGCATCTGTGTATTTGCATGCGTTCCCTTTGCCCTCAGTTCCCACATGGTTGACATGTGAGAACACAGGTAGATATTGAGCACACAATGGATGTGAACCATTGTTGAGGAACCCTGAGCTTGGGGAATTTATAGCTTGGATAGTAAGTGGTAAGCAAGCCTGCTCTTTGTCCAGGAAGAGAAATTGCCTCATCTTGCAAGGTTGTGTGCAAAAACACAATTCTGAGAAATGGCCCAAGTAAACAGCAGTCAGGGCTTTGCATGATTGGCTTACCCAGCAAGAGCATGAAGGAACACTCAGGGGTTATGGCAGATTGTTTCTAACAATCATCATCATCATCATCAATTACTATTATGAATCAGGGGAAAGGAAGATGACTTCTTATCTTTTTTTCCCATTTATATCTGCACATTTTTCTTACTATACCTTCCTACTCTGGGCCCTGAATTTGGTCTTTTGGGGGATCGTGTAATGAAATAACTCAAGTAAAAAGGAGTCTGTCCTCTTAACCTTTCCAATTTCCTTGTTATGACTGTAGACCTAGGCTCTTCTGACTCTTGCTTCCTATTTTATTAATCCTTCAACCTGAGACATACAGACTTTTACTTTCATTTCTTATCCTGCATTAAGACATTTTGAAAGGACATTAATTTCGTGGCTCCAGAACAGGCCTGGTATCTTCTAGAATAATAGCTCATGCCGGAAATATTACTTTCTCCGCATGGACATGAATAAAGTGTCCCATTTCAAACAAGATGTGGCTTTCTCCAAAATGAGCTTGGAAATGTTATGATCAGCATAAATTTCACTGGGTTACCTCGAATAGCCATTTGCATTTCACTGGCTAGTAAATGTGCTTAGCACTATCACACTACAATATCCATTAGAATTGCTTTTCTAAATCACAATCAAAAAGCATTAGTGGGAAAACAGAACTTAGATGTTGGTCATATTAGTTTCTCAGGGATGCTGTAAAAAAAAAAAGTGACAAACTAGGATACCTAAAAACAACAGAAACTCATTCTCTCACACTCCAAAGCCCCTAAGAAAGATGATTCCTTGTCTCTTCCAGGTTCTGGTAGCCCCAGGCATTCCTTGGCTTGTAGCTTCATAACTCAAATCTTCGCCTCCATCTTCACATGGCATTCTCCCTGTGTGTCTCTATTCTCCTCTTATAAAGATACCAGTCATGTTGAATTAAGGGTACACTCTACTCTAGTATGACCTCATATTAACTAATTACATTTGCAATGACTCTTTTTTTCCATATAAGATCACATTCTGAGGTACTGGGAGGTAGGATTTCAACATATCTTTTTGAGGCAAACAATTCAACTCATAACATTGACTAATCTAATTCCTTCATTTTACAGATAATAAACATGAAGCCAAGAAGGTTATAAGGTACCCATGGTCACTGCCCTTCAAATTCCAAGTCTTTCTGGATTTGGGACCCTTCCCCATCTTCTGCTTTAAGAACTGCGAGAGAGCCTTCACACCTTGCCTAACTCCCTGGACTTGTTCTTTTTGCTGGCTTTGAATATCTGATTCTTCCCTTTGCTGAGTCACATTCTGTTGAATGACCCTTGCCCTGATGTCATCCATGCCCCAACATGTAGGCCATGGGAGGCAGTCTCCATGTCTCTGAATTCTCCAGGGTGAAGAGACAATAGGCTTTGGAGAGCATTTGTGACTTTGCTTCAGAAACATTGAGTCAAAAAACGAGCTTGTTGGAGAACATGTGGGCCAGTAGAAAATTAATATAGAGAGTACTCACACATGGGAGAATTTACTATTGAAAGTCCTCTTGAAATGGAAGGCAAGACGTACCTATAAAATTTGTAACGATACAAAACATAACTAACACTTCTGAAAAAGGCCTTTTTTTTTTCAGACTATCACAGGGCAAGTATGAGCAAGTAAAATCTTTGGACCATTTCTCATTTTAAAGCCTTTTCCTGGCTCTAGGGATTTGCTCATGTTCCTCTAGGATTGTAAAATGCGCAGGTGATTCAGAGCTTCTTTCATTGGATTAATGGTTCAAAAGCCAAACCCTCTAGGTGTGCAAACTTTCCCTCAGTTTTCCTGGGGATTTTTTTTCCTTTACTTCATGCTGAAGGTATTTATCTTATGAACTAATTAGGAGATGTTTATCTTTTCATCTTAACTGAAAAATACCTGTCTAAAGACTATACCAAGTTCATACCTATCACTGAATGCACTTCACAGTATTGTTTGATGACACTGAAACATGCTCAGCACCTTAAAACCTCTCTTGCTGCATTTAGATTCTGAAAATGTCAACTGCACAAAGAGGGGAAGAAAGACCTAGGGTTGATAATTAGCTGAAGTCTTCCAGTTTAGAGAAAGATCATAGCACATTCAAGATCCAAGGGAATTTTTAAACAACAACAACAACAAAACACATTTCCATAGCACTCATTTTTGCCTCTGGGCTTCCCAGGTGGCTCAGTGGTAAGGAATCTGCCTGGCAAAGCAGGAGCCGCAGAAGACTCAAGTTCTTTTCCTGGGTTGGGAAGATCCCCTGGAGAAGGAAAAGGCAACCCATTCCAGTATTCTTGCCTGGAGAACCCCAAGGACAGAGGAGCCTGGCAGGCTATAGTTCATGGGGTTGGAAAAAGTCAGACACAACTGAGCATGCATGCATTTTTTACCTCTAGAATTATCACATTTCAAAACTAAGGGCAACTGGCAGGATTACTTAGGTCACTCCTGCTTGTTGGAATAGAATTGGTCCACCAACTCTACCATATCTGCCATTCATAATTTGGGGTTCAAAAGAAAAACAGAGTGTGGCCTTCCTTCATTATCCATATAGAGCTTGTTATTAGCAGAAGCCATGCTTGCATGCTAAGTTGCTTCTGTCATGTACGACTCTTTGTGACTCCACAGACTGCAGCCCGCCAGGCTCCTCTGTCCATGGGATTCTCCAGGCAAGAATACTGGGCTGGGTTTCTGTGCCCTCCTCCAGGAGATCTCCCCAACCCAGGGATCAAACCAGTGTCTCTTACATCTCCTGCACTGGCAGGCGGTTCTTAACTACTAGTGTTCTTAACCTCTAGTGCCACCTGGGAAGCCCCACTAGCAGAAGCCTACCCCATTCAAAAGTAGATACATGACTAATGGTTGCCAGGGACTAGGGGAAGGGAAGAGGGAAAGGGAGTTGCTTAATGAGTAGGGGTTTCCACCACCATGCAAAAGTAGAGCATTCTGATGAAATCTTTTGTAAGCTAAAATGGCATACAGTGAAGAAGCAATTACCTAAGGTGCACAAAATAATTCAAGATAAAGCACAGATGCCTACAGACACAGTTCAAAGCTATGGAAGCTTGATGCTAAGATTCTGAGTTGTTATTCCAGGGGAAAGAGCTTGGTGGGAGCCCTTAGCCTGTTCAGATGCATTGCCTCTATAACGGCTGGCTGCAAAACAAACTTTGAATGCTATTTTTGTTTTTTTTGTAAAACTGAAAGCCCTGTTTGGATTTCCTTTGGTTAGAGAAAATATGTACTAATGTAGGCCTTTCATAAAAGTGGTGTAAAGCAAACTTTTGAAAACCGGAGATACCTGTTAAGAAGTTTCACTTTTGCAAGATGAAAAAGCTCTGGAGATCTCTTGTATAACAATGTGAACCTACTTAATGCTACAGAACTGTACACTTAAAAATGGTTAAGGTGGGGGACTTACCTGGTGGTCCAGTGGTTAGGAATCCACCCTGCAATGCAGGGGACATGGGTTCGATCCCTGTCCAGGGAACTAAGATGCCACATGCTGAAGAGCAACTAAGGCTGTGCACCATGACTACTGAACCCACGTGCTCCAGAGTCCATGAGCCTCAATAAAAGATCCTGCATGATGCAATGAAGACCCTACATGCTGCGACTAAGACCCAACATAGCCAAATAAATAAATATTCTCTTAATGGTTAAGATGGTAAATTTTGTTATGTGTTCTTTTACCGTAATTAAAAATAAAAGTAATTAATTAAAAATAGATGAGCTACTGTGATTGAAACTTTTGAACTGTGGTGCTGGAGAAGACTCTTGACAGTCCCTTGGACAGCAAGCAGATAGAACCAGTCAATCCTAAAGGAAATCAGTCCTGAATATTCATTGGAAGGACTGATGCTGATGCTGAAGCTCCAATCCTTTGGCCACCTGATGCGAAGAGCAGACTCATTGGAAAAGACCCTGCTGCAGGAAAGATTGAAGGCAGGAGGAGAAGGGGGTGACAGAGGATGATATGTTTGGATGGCATTACCGACTCAATGGACATGAGTTTGAGCAAATTCTGGAAGATGGTGAAAGACAGGGAAGCCTGGAGTGCTGTAGCCCATAGGGTCGCAAAGAGTCAGGTACGACTTAGCAACTGAACCACAACTGGGATTGAATAGGAGCCCAAAAGCCTCCACTACACAAAAACCTCTCCCAAAATGCCTACTTGAGTAACTAACATTCCACTTATCCCAAGTTAGAGTTCCTCTTTCAAGTAAAAATTTTTCTAGATAAAATCCCCATTTAAACTGCACAGCGATTTGCAAGAAGGGGAAGGAATGGTTTGTTGTTCTTTAGTCAATAAGTCATGTCCAACTCTTGTGATCCCATGGACTGTTGCCTGCCAGACTCCTCTGTCCATGGGATTTCCCAGACAAAAATACTGGAGTGGGTTGCCATTTCCTTCTCCAGGGGATCATCCCAAACCAGGGATTGAACCTGTGTCTCCTGCACTGGCAGGTGGATTCTTTACCATTGAGCCATCAAGAAAACCCAAAGGAATGATTATATAACTGTCAAACTAGTTTATCTAAAATGTGTACATAAGAAATTAGGACATAAAGCTAGATGGTATTTGTTGGAGGGGTGGAACCTAGAAAAGTTGGAAACATAAATAGAGTACAGTCACAGGAAGGATGGGGGAGGTGGGAGTCCCAGGAATGAAGGCAAACTCATCAATATGAATGCCCCAAAGGACCCATGAGCATGCCTACCATGCAATTTACCTACTGAACAACCAAAGTGAGGTTGATCCTGGGTCAAAACTAAGAACATGGGATGCTGACAATATAAAGGACCAGGATAAAAGCCTAGGCCTGAAAAGCAGAATCTAAGTGAGATATCCAAACAGGCCACGTCAGGTAAAGATCCAAGAAACAGATGGTAATGGCAAAGCTTGAAGTCTGAAACCAGACAAGAAAGGTTAGCAGAGCCAGTTGGTGGACAGAATGAGATGCTCAGACAAGAGTGAAGGTTTAGGAAACTATAAAATCAGAATAGAGTGGATCTGGATGCACGGAAAGAATGGACTTGAAACTCAGCAGAGGTTTACAAGGGTTAGAAATCACATTAGAAGTTTTTGTGTCAAAGATTAGAAGAGGCAAGAAGTCCTGGTAACAGGGATGAACAAGGGCTTGTCACTGTCCAGTTTTTCGGAGATTTGGAACTTAACATCATTCCTATTAAGGTAGGATCCAATCCCGGAAAACTATCGAGGCATGTAGTGAGAGTTGCTGTTTGAAACTCCCTGGCTGAAAAGTGAATGTATGAGCAAGACAAAGCATAATTTTTGGCAGGTATATTCAGGCACCTCGGTGCTGAAGAACCATGGAAAGGAAGGTTATTCTAAAAGCATAGGCTCTTGTTATTTGCCTTTCACTGATTCTTAGACCTTGATGTTTCTCACTTGGTGCTCCTAGTAAACCTAGAAACCCCTCCATTTTTGCTGGCCTTCCTTCATTCATGCAGCATTTCCCACCAGTGTCTTGGATATACCAAGACAAGAGCCCATGTGTGTCTGATTTCTGTCATGGACATTCTATGAGAAATGACTTTGTAACTCTGCCTTAATAAACTGATAATTGTCATATATAATTTTTCTATTAAGCTTAGGTTAGTCATTCAGTTGTGTCTGTTAAGTTAGTCACTCAGTTGTGTCCAACTCTTTGCGACCCCATGAACTATAGCCCAGCCAGGCTCCTCTACCCGTGGAATTCTCCAGGCAAGAAGACTGGAGCGGGTTGCCATTCCCTTCTTCATGGTCTCTTCCCAACCCAGGGACTGAACCTGAGTCTCCTGCATTGCAGGCAGATTCTTTACCATCTGAGCCACCAGGGAAGTCCTTATTAAGCTTAGAGTGCTGTTAAAATATGCAAGAATGAGTTAACAACATTTATTACTTCCAAGTGGTGTTGTTTAAATTTTATATTGAGTTTTAAATATACTAGAAGGTTCAGCAAAATGATCTGTCTGATTGGGTTATTTAGACCCCACCTAAAGGCTCAGTCCCACCCTAGCCTCCCAGACCAAGGATGGTGGTCAAAGAGATTTAAAGAGCCCTAGGCAAGTAGTTTGATGCCTTTCTTTGGGACTGGAATGAAAACTGACCTTTTCCAGTCCTGTGGCCACTGCTGAGTTTTCCAAATTTGCTGGCATATTGAGTGCGACACTTTCACAGCATCATCTTTCAGGATTTGAAATAGTTCAACTGGAATTCCATCACCTCCAAAGCTTTGTTCGTAGTGATGCGTTCTAAGGCCCACTTGACTTCACATTCCAGGATGTCTGGCTCTAGCTGAGTGATCATACCATCATGATTATCTGGGTCATGAAAATCTTTTCTGTACAGTTCTTCTGTGTATTCTTGCCACCTCTTCTTAATATCTTCTGCTTCTGTTCGGTCCATACAATTTCTGTGTTTTATTGCTCCCACCTTTGCATGAAATGTTCCCTTGGCATCTCTAATTTTGTTGAAGAGATCTCTAGTCTTTCCCATTCTGTTGTTTTCCTCTGTTTCTTTGCACTGATCACTGAGGTAGGCTTTCTTACCTCTCCTTGCTATTCTTTGGAACTCTGCATTCAAATGGGAATATCTTTCCTTTTCTCCTTTGCTTTTCACTTCCCTTCTTTTCACAGCTATTTGTAAGGCCTCCTCAAAGAGTCATTTTGCTTTTTTGCATTTCTTTTCCATGGGAATGGTCTTGATCCCTGTCTCCTATACAATGTCATGAACCTCTGTCCATAGTTCATCAGGCACTCTGTCTATCAGATCTAGTCCCTTAAATCTATTTCTCACTTCCACTGTATAATTGTAAGGGATTTGATTTAGGTCATACTTGAATGCTCTAGTGGTTTTCCCTACTTTCTTCAATTTCAGTCTGAATTTAGCAATAAGGAGTTCATGATCTGAGCCACAGTCAGCTCCCTGTCTTGTTTTTGCTGACTGTATAGAGCTTCTCCATCTTTGGCTGCAAAGAATATAATCAATCTGATTTTGGCATTGACCATCTGGTGATGTCCATATGTAGAGTCTTCTCTTGTGTTGTTGGAAGAGGGTGTTTGCTATGACCAATTTGTTCTCTTGGCAAATCTCTATTAGCATTTGCCCTGCTTCATTCTGTACTCCAAAGCCAAATTTGCCTGTTACTCCAGATATTTCTTGACTTCCTACTTTTGCATTCCAGTCCCCTATAATGAAAAGGTCAGTTTTCATTCCAATCCCAAAGAAAGGCAACCCCAAAGAATACTCAAACTACTGCACAATTGCACTCATCTCACATGCTAGTAAAGTAATGCTCAAAATTCTCCAAGCCAGGCTACAGCAATACATGAACCGTGAACTTCCAGATGTTCAAGCTGGTTTTAGAGAAGGCAGAGGAACCAGAGATCAAACTGGCAACATCTGCTGGATCATCGAAAAAGCAAAAGAGTTCTAGAAAAACATCTATTTCTGCTTTATTGACTATGCCAAAGCCTTTGACTGTTTGTATCACAATAAACTGTGGAAAATTCTGAAAGAGATAGGAATACCAGACCACCTGACCTGCCTCTTAAGAAACCTGTTTTCAGGTCAGGAAGCAACAGTTAGAAATAGACATGGAACAACAGACTGGTTCCAAATAGGGAAAGAAGTATGTCAAGGCTATTGTCACCCTGCTTGTTTAACTTATATGTAGAGTGCATCATGAGAAACACTGGGCTGGAGGAAGCTCAAGCTGGAATCAAGATTGCTGGGAGAAATATCAATAACCTCAGATATGCAGATGACACCACCCTGATGGCAGAAAGTGAAGAACTAAAGAGCCTCTTGATGAAAGTGAAAGAGGAGAGTGAAAAAGTTGGCTTAAAGCTTAACATTCAAAAAACTAAGATCATGGCATCTGGTTCCATCACTTCATGGCAAATGGATAGGGAAACAGTGAAAACAGTGACAGACTTTTTTTGGGGGGGATTCCAGAATCACTGCAGATGGTGACTGCAGCCATGAAATTAAAAGATGCTTGCTCCTGGGAAGAAAAGTTATGACCAACCTAGAAAGCATATTAAAAAGCAGAGACATTACTTTGCCAAAAAAGGTCCATCTAGTCAAGGCTATGGTTTTTCCAGTGGTCATGTATGGATGTGAGAGTTGGACTGTGAAGAAAGCTGAGTGCTTAAGAATTGATGCTTTTGAACTGTGGTGTTGGAGAAAACTCTTGAGAGTCCCTTGGACTGCAAGGAGATCCAACCAGTTCATCCTAAAGGAAATCAGTCCTGAATATTCATTGGAAGGACTAATGCTGAAGCTGAAACTCCAATACTTTGGCCACCTGATGTGAAGAACTGACTCATTGGAAAAGACCCTGATCCTGGGAAAGATTGAACGGGGGAGGAGAAGGGGGTGACAGAGGATGACATGGCTGGATGGCATCACTGACTCAATGGGTAGGAGTTTAAGTAAACTCTGGGTGTTGGTGATGGACCAGGAGGCCTGACATGCTGCAGTCCATGGGCTCGCAAATAGTCGGACATAACTGAGTGACTGAACTGAGCTGAACTGACATTGTGAAAAGCCTGAGAACATGGGCAGGCTTTCCAGGAGTCCTGGAGGGTGCCATGAACCCAAGACAAGGCAATTTGTATAATTGCAGAGGCAGCATTCCATTCAGTTCAATAGAGAACAAGAGCTTTTAAAGAGCTAGAATCAGACTATGGGAAAAACAAAACAAAATAAACACAAACAAATAAGAACTAAAAGAGATTTGAGTGAATAAAATCAAACATAAAGAAATACTGGTGACAAAATGAGTACAGAAGTCTCCCGCTTCTTTTCATGTTATCACGGCACAGGCTTAACTGAATTGCTGTACAAGGTTCATATTAAGTGGCTCCAATATATGAGTCTGGCTTCTTTGCACTCAATTTTGATGATTAGATTTCTGCCTTATTTCTTTTAACTTGTTCTTCATATTGCTCCTTTATCTGTGCATGCCTAATTTGGTCATCTCAGTTCCTTAATTCTAGACCTGGAGCCCTGTCATTCCTGTCTCTCTGTTGTCTCTGCTTGAACTTAGTCTCCTCTACTTGTTCCCTGATACTCATATCCATCCCAGTGCTTTTGTTATAGCCAAATGCTTCTGTCAATAAGCTCTTCCAGGCTACTGGGGAATACACATGTAGTCCCTATGGAGAGCCCTCTGATGCCAGCGATCTGTTTACCTAGTGTTAGACTTGACCAACGTGCTGTACACTTGTCCAGATGTCCTCTTGTGCAATAAATGCTTATTGAATTTAACTTCCTGGAAACTTCCCAGATTGCCTGCCCTGCTCCAGTAGGGTGAGATTCAAGGGTTGCCAGGCATCTGGTTTTGACAAGAACATTTCAGCATTTGAGTTTGTTGTCTGGGTTAAACATGTCAGGCATAGGACTATCTCTTTTTTCCAATTAAGTAATTCATATCATTATGTTATCACAAAACCTGTATACACACAGGCAGTAAAATCTAATAAAAGCTAGAAATTGTTATCAGTGGATGTTCTATGTCTTTTCAAAATTAGGGTTTCAGATTCTTATCCATTGTATCCAGTATTTTTGCAGATACCGCTTAGCAACCCTATCTAGGTTATTGCTCCAGTAATCAAATTTTGCAGTAAGAGAAAATGTAGAGAAGAAATATTAGTTTGATTGTATCTTAGAAAAGAAGTATAATGATAGGAATACCATTAACATCAACAAAAATATACTGAGTACCTGCTTTAGTGATTTGAGAGCAGCTTTAAAGTAAATGCAGTGATTACTGATATCTTTACTTCCTAAAAGGAGAAAAGAAGACTTTAGCTGCAACTTCACTAGATGGCTTTCTTTAAAGAGAGAGATATATATAAAAAGGTACATCAAGATAAGCATGAGCATGGTTATAAAAATAAAATAAGGGCCTTCCTCTCAGAAGATGTAGATATACTTTTCCCTATTTCTCCCACTAAGTACAATTGAAAATCCTAAATATTCTATATAAAACAAACGTAAGAAGACTCTGAAAGGTCCGGAGAAGAACACAGATCAGCTATGAACTTCAGGGCCCAAGGAATTACACAGTACTAATTTGGCTGGATTCTCCATTTGCTTCAGACATTGTAGACTTGGGGTTGAAGAAGCTGGCAACCCAGAATTACCAACAGGTGCAGAAAAAAAAAAAAGTCTAACCAGTTAAGTCTGCTCTAGTTAGCCAAAGAACTGGGACAGTGGCAATCTAGCAAGGCAGAAAATTTTCAAACAATACCACTCTACTCAAACAACATAGAAAACACTGTGACCCTCATTCCCACTCATGCCGGCAAATGCCAACCTGCAAGCCTAGACTTACCTCCTCACCAGGCTGCAATGAGGTATCTCAACATCCCAACCTAAGTGGTATCAGAGAAAGCCAAGTAGGGAATCCAGACTTTCATCTTGGTTGGCCAGTAGTAATCCCTCCTCCACCCCCAGTAGTCAGTGGAAACTATTGTGGGGGGAATATCCACCCTCATGTGGCAATTACAACAAGCCCCCAGTTCAGGTGTCAACAGAGGCCAGATGGGCAACCTGGACATCTGCTTCTACCTGAAATTAATAAGGAGCCCTACTCCTTGCCCTGCTAGAAGATTTTTAGAGAAAGTCAGCAAAAAGAGAAAGTTTAAAGGAAGTGTAGTGTCTCATAATCAGAGAAGGCAATGGCACCCCACTCCAGCACTCTTGCCTGGAAAATCCCATGGACGGAGGAGCCTGGTAGGCTGCAGTCCATGGGGTCGCTAAGAGTCGGACACGACTGAGTGACTTCCCTTTCACTTTTCACTTTCATGAATTGGAGAAGGAAATGGCAACCCACTCCAGTGTTGTTGCCTGGAGAATCCCAGGGACAGGGGAGCCTGGTGGGCTGCCATGGGGTCGCACAGAGTCAGACACGACTGAAGCGACTTAGCGGCAGCAACAGCAGTGTCTCGTAATATACTATGAGTATGCCCAGGTTTTGTTCTAAAACTATTCATAATATCACAAACCATGATGATCTCAAACTGAATAGGAATAAACAATCAATAGATGCCAACAATGAGATGAAAAGAATGTTAGAATTATCTGACAAAGATTTTAAGGCAGCTATGATTAAAAAGAGGATTTTCCTGGTGGCTCAGTGGTAAAAATCTGCCTGGCAATGCAGGAGACACAAGAGACATGGATTCCAGCCCTGGGTTGGGAAGATCCCCTGGAGAAAGTAATAGCAACCCACTCCAGTATTCTTGCCTGGGAAATCCCATGGACAGAGGAACCTGGCTGTCTTTAGTCCATGGTATCTTAGAAGAGTCGACATGACTTAGTGACTAAAAACACAACAATTTATTATTTTACAGTTCTCAAGATTAAAAATCCTAAATCAAATTTGGGCTAAAGTCAAAGTGTCAACAAGGCTATATTATTTTTGGATCCTCCAGGGGAGAATCCGATTCCTTGCCTTTTCCTTGCCTACATTCCTTGGCTGGTGACCCCATCCTCACAATGGCACCTCATTTCTGCTTCCATCATCAAATCTCTTCTCTCTGACTGATCTTCCTGCCTCCTTTGAAATTACACTGCATCCACCTGAGTTATCCAGAATAACTCCCCATCTCAAGACCCTTAATTTAATCATATCTGCAAAGTCCCTTTTATCATGTGAGGTAACAGTCATGGGTTGAGACTTGGACATCTGAGGCAGGGCATTATTCAGTCTTTCAGACTACAGTAATAAACACTGTATGGTAGAGGGAGGGGACATATGTACACCTATGGTTAATTCATGTTGATGCATGACAGAAATCAAACCAATATTATAAAGCAATCATCAATCATTTAAAAATAAATAAACATTTAAAAAAACTGTATGGTGAGGAGTAGACACATATAGATCAATAGAACAAAATAGAGAACCCCAATATATGCCCAACTGATTTTTGACAAAGGTGCAAAAGCAATTCAATGGAGAAAAGATAGCCTTTTCAATAACTGGTACTGGAGCAACTGGACATCCAAAAAGGAATGAACCTCAACATAAGTTCCATACCTTACACAAAAGTTAACTAAAAATGGACCATAGACTTAAATTTAAAATATTTTTCTAGAAGAAAAAACACAGGAGAAAATCTTCAAGGCCTAAGACAAGCCAAAAAGTTCTTAGACATGACACCAAAAGCATGATTCATAAAAGACAAAATTAAGTTGAACCTCATCAAAACTAAAAACTTTGCTCTGCAAAAGACCCTGTTGAGAGGATGAAAGAATGGTCCTAGAATAGGAGAAAATAGTGCACCTGATGCAAAGAACAGACTCATTGGAAAAGGCCCTGATGCTGGGAAAGATTGAAGGCAGGAGGAGAAGGGGACAACAGAGGGTGAGATGGTTGGATGGCATCACCGACTTGATGGACATGAGCTTGAGCATGCTCCAGGAGCTGGTGATGGACAGGGAGGCCTGGCGTGCTGCAGTCCATGGGGTCACAGTTGGACACAACTGAGTGACTGAACAGAACTGAACAGAGGAGAAAATATATGCAAACCACATATGTGACAAGGACCTAGCATATAGGAAACATAAGGAACTCTCAAAACCAAACAGTAAAAAAACAAAAAATCCAATTCAAAACTGGGCAAAAGTCATCAGAAGGTTTCACCAAAGAGGATATAAAGATGAGAAATAGGGAAATGTAAATTAAAATCTAAACAAGATATCACCACACACTTATCAGATTGTTTAAAATAAAAAATAGTGATAACACTGAATGAGGGTGTCAACGTAGAGATCACTCATATGTTGGTGGGAATGTCAAGTAGTAAAATCACTTTGGAAAAGAGTTTGGCAGTTTCTGATAAAACTAAATATGCAACTACTGTATGATCTGGCAATTATACTCTTGGCATTTATTTCAGATAAATGAAGACTTATGTTCACACAAAAACATGTAGATGAATGGTTATAGAAGCTTTATTTGTAGTGAGTCAAAACTGGAAACAATACAAATGCCTTTCAAACAGCTGAATAGTTAAACAATTGATAGCACATTCGTACTGTGGAATACTACTCAGGAATAGGCTTCCCTTGTGGCTCAGTTGGTAAAGAATGCGCCTGCAATGCAGGAGATGCAGGAGACACAGGTTTGATCCCTGGGTTGGGAAGATCCCCTGGAGAAGGGAATGGCGACCTACTCCAGTGTTTTTGCCTAGAGAAGTCCATGGACAGAATAAAAAGAAACTATCACTGCACACAACTTGAATGAATCTCTAGAGATTCTGAATGAAAAACAGCTAATCCCAAAGTTACATACCTTTGGGTATGTAAAGGTATGATTTTATTTATATAACATTCTGAAATGACAAAAACTCTAGAAATGGAGAATAGTTTAGTGGTTGCCAGAGACTAAGAAGTGGGTGGGAGGCAGGAAGGAAGTGAGTGTAGCTATAAAAGGCAACATGAGGGTAATGGAACTGTTTCATATCTTGACTATATCTGTGTCGATATCCTGCTTGTGACAGTGCTATGGTTTTGTAAGATGTTACCATTTAGGGAACTTGGGTAGAGTACAAGAGATCTCTCTGTATTATTTCTTAGAAGTTCATGTGAATCTCAAATTATCTCAACACTAAACGTTTTATTTAAAAATAAATGCATAATAGAGATTAGAACAGTAGGTAAAGCAAGAATCCCTGAGTCTGTACTGAATTATATAAACTAACAAATCATAAAAAGAAAATAGTACTCACAGGCTTAAAACAAAAAGTGGTGATCTCTTTTTCTCCTCATACTCTAGTCACACTTCTCAAGATAACCACTCACAACACTATTAACTGGGTTCTTCTTATATTTACCTGCATATTTCTATATGTGATCTGTAAGCTTATATTGTTATTTCCTTATCACTTTTTTGCATTATCTATTGAATTTCTATGTTGATACATGAGTGTAGCTCCCATTCTCCCAATTGATTTTTGTTAAATGAGTGGTATTTGTATTATTATGATGATGAAAATATCTTGTATGTTGAAACAAGTTGATTCTATGATTGTGTTTCCCTCTCTTGTATACCCTTTAGTTTTTCCTAGAGTTCCTAGAGAGTGTTTTTTCTCATTTCCTTTGGTTCTATTTACCTATCAAAATGCTTCATTAGATCAGTCAGATATCCATGAAACTTTTTTTTCTGATCTCATAGGTATATAAGATAATTTAACAATTCCATTTCATTCTTTGACAACTTCCTTTCAGAGTTGGCTCTTTCCTTGTTTGCCTACTTTAAACTGAACTGACTGTTCCCTTGGCCTCTGGGGCACATTGTCACCCTGTGACTTCTCTCACCACCTTACCTTGTTGCTGCCATTGTTTACTGGACCCCATGTCTTTTTTGTTTTGTTACCTCATTTTGCTAGAGATCCAAGAGTGAATGAAAGTCAGACTTTTTAAGTCCTTTTATATCCTTGCATGGCTGAAAGTGACTTTAACTTCACTGGATATAGAATTATAGGATGAAAATAATATTCTCTCAGAGATTTGAAGGTATTGCTGCATTGTATCCAGGTTTTAAGTATTAATGCTGCAAAGTTCAATGCTGTTCAGTGCTGCTTTGCTCTTTGTGTGAAAAAGAGTGAAATAGGTATCTATGCATAAACTGCAGCAATTTTAAAAGCATGAAGGAATAAATATGTATGTGTGTACTAAGTCGTTTCAGTCATGTCCAATTCTTTGTGACCCCATGGACTGTAGCCCACCAGGCTCCTCTGTCCATGTGATTTCCGAGGCAAGAATACTGGAGTGGGTTACAGTTTCCTCCTCTAGGGGACCTTCCCATCCCAGGGATTGAACCTGCGTCTCCTGCATTGGCAGGCAGATTCTTTACTACTGAGCGACCCAGGAAGCCCTAAGAACAAATAGTGACATTTAAATAAACCAATAACAACTAAATAATTTGAAGTTGCAATAACTTAGCAACTAAAAAGCTCCCTACCAAATATACCATAGGACCCAATTATTTTAGGTGTGGATTTTACCACAGTTGTTTATGATGGAAAGCTTGCAAAACTGATCTATGAATCAATTAGCCTTGACACCCAAACCAAGTAAGAACACTACAAGAAAAATTATAAAACAAACATCCAGGTATAAATGTAAAAGTGTAAAACAAAATTTTGGCAAGTTTATTTCAGCACAGTATTGAAAAAAATCATGAGCAAGTAGGATTCATTTCAAGAATGCAATAATATTTTAACATAAAAACTGAGCAACTTAATCACTACATTAATGGACAAAGGAGAAATATATGACCATTTCAATACATGTAGAAAAAATATTTGAAAAAATTCAATATCTATTCATAATTTTTAAAAAACTTTTGGTACACTAAGCATGGAAGTGAACCTTAATTTAACCTGATGCAGGATATCAATCCAAAACCTAAAGATAATATTATACTTAATGCTGAAACTTTAGAGGCCTTCACATTAAAATAAAAAACAAGACAAGGATATCTGCTAGGATTGCTTCTATTCCACATGGTAGTGGAGGTTCAGGTAATTACAATAAAATAAGCAAAAAATAATTTTTAAGAAATCAAGATTTAGAAAGGGTGATACAAAACTGTTGTTTGCAGATAATATTATTGGCTACATAGAAAATCCAAGATATCTACAGACAAACAGAATTATAAAGAGAGTTTGACAGATGCTGGATATGAGGTCAACATACCAAAGTTAGAAATAAAACAATAATACATTAAAAATTAAAAGAAGAAAAGATGTGTAGGACCTTTTATGGAGAAAATTATAAAACATTAGCAAAAAATAAAAAAATAAAATTAGCAAAGTACGTAAAGGAAGATTGAATAAATGGAAAAACATATCATGTTTATGAATGGGAAGTCTTATTATAAAGATGTCAATTCTTCCCCAAATGAATCAATAAATGCAGTGCAGTTACAATAATAATCCCAACATAAGATGACAGAAGAGCCAAGAATAACCCTAACTCACACCATGTACAAAACAAATTTCAGATGGATTGAAGAACTGCATCTGAAAAACAAACCTTTAAAACTTTTAGTAGAATGTACAGGAGGATATTCTTTAGATCTCAAGATAGAAAAGGATTTCCTAAACCAAACACAGGAAGACCAAACCAAAAGGAAATTCTTATTATTTTAATGAATTATATGGTGAAACTACTAGACAGCAAAATACATCAAAATATAAAAAGACAATGCACAGACTGAAGAAGATAACTGCAATGTATATAGCTAAAAGGATTCAAATCCAGAATATGCATCAATAAATAAAAAAGAAAACAACCCCAAAGGGGCAGGGAAGGACAGACACATAAACAGGTGATTCACAGAACTGGAAACCTAGATAGACAACACATGAAAAATGCTCATCCTCACTAGTCACCAGAGAAATGTGAAATAAAGCAACTAGATATCATTTCAAATCCATCAGATTGACTAAAAATTAAGAACTCAGCACCAAGTGTCAGTGGAGGTATTGGGAAATGGAACTTCATACTCGACAGTGAAAATCTGTAAAATTTCTTTGGAGCCTGATTTGGTGATATCTAGTAAAGCTGAAGACATACATCAACTAAGAGCTTGTAATTCCACTTCCTCGTCTCTTGCACTATGTAATTAGAGATCATCTAAAATTGACATATCAAGAAATTAAGTTATGGGACTTCCGTGGTGGCTGATTCATGCCAATGTATGGCAAAAACCACTACAATATTGTAAAGTAATTAACCTCCAACTAATAAAAATAAATGAAATAAAAATAAAAACAATAGAAAACTTTCTCAAAAAAAAAAGAATCCGCCTTCCAATGTGGGAGACATGGGTTTGATCCTGGGTCGGGGAACTATTAGTAAGATCCCACATGCCACAGGGCAACTAAACCCACACACCACAACTAGAAAATCCCACACAGTGCAATGAAAGATCCTGCATGTGACAACTAAGACCCAATCCAGTCAAATAAATAAACAAATTAATTTTTAAAAAGAAAAAAGAAATTGAGTTAAATATAAGCATAGTCTACTTCCCAGGACTTCTTTAACTTTCATGTGTATACAAATTACTTATGATTCTCTTTAAAATGCAAGTTCTGATTCAGCAGGTCTGAGATGAGCTCCAAGATTCTACATTTCTAAAAAGCTCCCAGGTAGTGCCCAAGCTGCTGATAGGAAAACTTTATTTGGAGTAACAAAGAGATAAAGTGTAAGTTGCAAACTCAGATGCCTACCAAAGCCAGGTGGGTAGCAAAGGTGTGAAGCTGATTAGATAGGGATTGCAATGAACTAGCGAGTGTATACTGTGAAGGGAGGGGGCAACTGCTATTCAACTTAGGTTGCACAATTCAAGTTCAGAGGTCCCAATTTCTTAAGAGAGGCTGGGAAATTGGTTTTAGATGAAATCTTCCAATTTTAAAATGTTAACAACCATTTAGAGGAGAAGAGAAAACACTATGGAAAGTAAACAAAATGCATCTTTGGGCAGGTCTGACTTTCTGGCCTTCAGTGTGCAATCTCTCATCTAAGGATGGTAACCAATAGAAAACCTAATATCAAGCAGTTAAGAGGTTGTCTTTGGTATATGGAGCTGGAATGGGGAGACGAGGAGCCAGAGACTGCTGCTTCTCATCATAAGATCTTCTATACTGTTTCATCTGTTCCTACATGGGCATAGCTTCAATTTTTTAAAACTGTTTTTACATAAAACAGTTATGACTAAATTTATGATTGCTCCATATTTGCTTTGCCTACCTTAGCTATGATTTAGCTCAAGCTTAATCAGGAATCTATCATCTAACTATGATGTTGCTCTTAAAGGAATCCAGTAACCTACTTTATAATGATCCTTCAATGATGTGATTTCTAGGAATACAGCATAGTGAGAAGTAAAGATGACCTGAAGTGAGGGTGTAAGTTTAATGAAATTGCATCAGCAGCCTCCTCTGGGGTCTTGTAATTAACCAGTAGCTCAAAAAACATAAAAAGCCTAGGATCCCAAGGCTGAATGGTCACAGAGGTTATCCAGTCTACCATACCACCAAGTCTTGAACTCTATAGTTTCTTAACTTATATTGTTCTACATTCCCAATTTCTTCTTTTGTATCACATGAGGTGTAGAATACTAGCTCCAGGTGTTAAACTATTTTTAATTCACAGTAACTATGGTAACAGTATGGATAATAACAAAGATGATGCCTAACATATTTTGTCCATTTACAATATGCCAGACATTGTGCCCAATACTTGATGTGTATTATCTCATTTGATCCTGGGAAAACCAATTGAGAGCTCCCTATAAATGACTTGTTAGTTACAAAAGGACAATATTAATGTTAGAGTGGAGAAACCTGATGGACATCACCTTCATCAAGTGATCAAAATTAACACTACAATATGGAGACAATCTGACATCACATGCCTGCTAATATGATGCACGGAGGACATGACATCACTTCAGTGGTACACTTCAGTGGTATTTTTGTCCAAAACACATAATCTTAATCATGATAAAATGACAGAACAAATTGAGAGACATTCGGCAAAATAACCAGCCTGTACTTTTCAAATGTGTCAAGGTCATGAAACACAAATAAAAACTGAGAAACTATTACAGATTAGAGGAGATTAACAAAACATGACAACTGAATTTAGTGTGTGATCCCATTTTGGACCCTGAATTGGGAAAAGCAGCTAGAAAGGACAATATTCATAAAAGTGACAAATTTGAATATGTACTATGGATAATAATATTGTGTCAATTTTCTTTTTTTTTTCTTTTTTTTTAAATTTTTTATTTTTTTTTTCATTTATTTTTATTAGTTGGAGGCTATATTGTGTCAATTTTAAATTTCCTGATTTAGATAACACACACAGAATAATAAAATAAATGAAGTAGACTGGGTAAAATATAAACAATTGTAGGTTTGAAATTACACCAAAACAATATTTACCAAAAATGACATAGGTACTGTTACTATCCAATGCTGCAGATGAGGAGAATGAAGATCAGAAAGCTAAGTAATTTCCACAGTTTAAGTAAGAGGTAAAATCTGGATTCAAACACAAGCTTGTCTGAATCTAAAGGCCATACTCTTAAATGTTAGGGCATATTGTCTCAAATTAGCAACTTTGTTTTTGAGAACAGCTTCTAAGTCAGTGCTTTCTTTAAAGCAGTCATCTTGGAGGATTATATGCTCATTCTGTTGAAGCTCTTGCTGCCTACAGCCCTGTTTTTAGAAATATCATTTAAGGTCCATTTCCTAGTCACCTTGATTTTTCACCTATATTTTCCATATCTCAGTGTTACTCCCCAAATGACAATTTTGAAGGGAATATGTGAAGCACTTTATGTCTGTTTTAAAAGTTGTCACATGGCTTTATAGATATTTTTCAGCCCTTTAGATAAAAACAATAATTGCTTTAAAAAGCCAATGTGGTGAAAAGATGCTCAACATCTCTCATTATCAGAGAAATGCAAATCAAAACCACAATGAGGTACCATTACACGCCAGTCAGGATGGCTGCTATCCAAAAGTCTACAAGCAATAAATGCTGGAGAGGGTGTGGAGAAAAGGGAACCCTCTTACACTGTTGGTGGGAATGCAAACTAGTACAGCCGCTATGGAGAACAGTGTGGAGATTTCTTAAAAAACTGGAAAAAAAAAAAAACCAACTGGAAATAGAACTGCCATATGACCCAGCAATCCCACTCCTGGGCATACACACCGAGGAAACCAGATCTGAAAGAGACACGTGCACCCCAATGTTCACCGCAGCACTGTTTATAATAGCCAGGACATGGAAGCAACCTAGATGCCCATCAGCAGATGAATGGATAAGGAAGCTGGGGTACATATACACCATGGAATATTACTCAGCTGTTAACAAGAATTCATTTGAATCAGTTGTAATGAGATGGATGAAAC
>NC_057419.1:136314149-136607521 GCF_019320065.1 Cervus canadensis | reverse complement strand
TGAATCAGTTCTAATGAGATGGATGAAACTGGAGCCCATTAAACAGAGTGAAGTAAGCCAGAAAGATAAAGAACATTACAGCATACTAACACATATATATGGAATTTAGAAAGATGGTAATGATAACCCTATATGCAAAACAGAAAAAGAGACACAGAAGTACAGAACAGACTTTTGAACTCTGTGGGAGAAGGTGAGGGTGGGATGTTTCGAAAAAACAGCATGTATATTACCTATGGTGAAACAGGTCACCAGCCCAGGTGGGATGCATGAGACAAGTGCTCGGGCCTGGTGCACTGGGAAGACCCAGAGGAATCGGGTGGAGAGGGAGGTGGGAGGGGGGATCGGGATGGGGAATACGTGTAAATCTATTGCTGATTCATGTCAATGTATGACAAAACCCACTGAAAAAACAAATAAATAAATTTAAAAAATAAATAAATAAATAAAAAGCCAATGTGGGATGACAAGACAATTCAATGCTGAGAGAATGGTCTTTTCAATGAATGGTGCTGGGATAGTGCAATATCCACACGCAAAAGAATGAAGGTGCCCCCACCCCCGACCTCACACTATATACAATCAACTCAAAATGGAAAACCTTAATATAAAACCAAAGGCTATAGGCACTTGGAAGAAAACATAGGGGTAAGTCTTTTTGATCTTGAATTAAGCAATCATACCTTAGATATGGCAACTAAAGCCCAAACCAAAAAATAAAAGGACAAAATGGGATTTGATTAAAATTTAAAATATGTTTCAAAAGATACTGTTAAGTGAAAAGATAGCCCACAGATTGGGAGAAAATATTTGCAAGTTACATATCTTATAAATGACTTAGATTCAAAATATACAATGAACTTCTACAACTCAATAACAAAAGGATAAATAACCCAATCTAAAAATTGGCTAAGGACTTGACTAGACATTTCTCTTAATAAAACATGGAAATGACAAAAAAAAAACAACCACACACACAGAAAAATATGCTTAACACCATTAGCCATTAAAGAAATGAAAATCAAAACCACAATGAGATGCCACTTTCCACCCATGAAGTGGCATTAATCAAAAAGACAGTAATAAATGTTGACAAAGATATGGAGAAATTGAAGCCCTTGTGCATTGCTGGTGGAAATGCAAAATGATATTGCCCCTGTGGAACACAGTCTGGCAGTTAATCAACTGGTTAAATGGTGAAGTTACCATATAAACCAACAATTCTACTCTGAAGTATATACTCAAGAAAATTGAAAACATAAGCTTACCCCAAACCTGTACATAAATGTTTCTAGTAGCATTATTCATAATAACCAAAAGGTAAAATGATGCAAATGTCCATCATCTGGTGAGTGGATAAACAAATGTGTTATATCCATATAATGAAATATTAATTGGCCATAAAGATGAATGAAGTACTGATACGTGCTACAACATGGATGAATCTTAAACAAGGTATGCTATGTGAAAGAAGCCAGATATACCATGTCACGTTTTCTATGATTATATGTGTTTATATGAAATGTCCAGAACAGGCAAATTTGTAGAAACAGAAAGATATTAGTGGTTGCCAAAGGCTGAGGGAAGTGGAGACAACGGGAATGACTGCTAATGGACATAGAGTTTGGTGGGGGGATTAATGAAAATGTCTGGTATTAGGTGGAGGTGAGCAATGCACAACTCTGTGAATATACTAAAAGACACTTTAAAAGGTTAATTTTAATTTTAAAAAAGGGTACAAATGAACTTATCTGCAAAACAGAAATAGAGTCACAGATGTAGAAAACAAATTTAAGATTACCTGTGGGGAGAACAGGGGTGGGGGAGGGATAAATTAAGAGATTGACATATACATACTACTATATACAAAATAGACAACTGATAAGAACCTACTGTATAGGACAAGGGACTCTATTCAATACTCTGTAATGGCCTATGAGGGAAAGTGAAGTGTGCAAGTCTCTCAGTTGTGTCTGATTCTTTGTGACCCCATGGACTATACAGTCCATGGAATTCTCCAGGCCAGAATACCGGAGTGGGTAGCCTTTTCCTTCTCCAGGGGATCTTCCCAACCCAGGGATCGAACCCAGGTCACCTGCACTGCAAGCGGATTCTTTACCAGCTGAGCCACAAGGGAAGCCCCTATATGGGAAAAGAATCTAACAAAGAATGGATATATGTATATGTATATGTATGTGTATAACTGATTCACTTTGCTGTACACCGGAAACTAACACAACATTGTAAATCAACTATACTTCAGCACAAAATTTTAAAAGGGTGAATTTTACAGGGAATTTTTCACCTTCAGTAAAGGGTGAATCTCAATAAAGCTATTTATTAAAAAAAAAAAAAAGACAATGTCTAAGATTTGGGCTTTTTTCACTTCCCCATTGCCCATTCCTCACTTTCCCTGTTTTCTCAATTATGTCTGATTGTGTACTTTCATTCTTACTTTCCAACTTCCCTCTTGAATCTGAAGAGACCCAGTATTGGAACATTCCACCCATGATTGGTTCAGCGATGGACACACGACCCATGTCAGGCCAATTAATAAAACTCAATTTAGGGACTTCCGTTGCTCTACCGGGAAAGAGAACTCCACTGCTGGATTAGGCATTGTGAGATCGAAGGTACCAGGGGTACCTTCTTCTCTAGGGAGAGCCTGAAAATAGAAACCAACCCAGAGGAAGTATCTCTGATGGTCTTGGTGAAGTAATCTGCCTGTGAACTAAGCCATGTGTGAAGTTGGCTCTATGCCTGAACTTACTAAGCTTATGGTAAGCTATAAATCACCCGTTTGGCTTAAGCAAGTTTGGGTCTTTTTTTTTTTTTGTCACTTGCAGTGAAAGAATCCCAAATGACATAGGCTGTTTTTCCTGGGGTCCAATCCCCTTAGGACATGATTTCAAATCATCATGTCTCATAGGACCCTGCCTCTTAGGCCTAAAATGACAGGTTCCTGCCTACTAAAGGAGGGACACCAGTCTACAGCCATACCACCCTGAACGCGCCCCATCTCGTCTGATCTCAGAAGCTAAGCAGGGTCGGGCCTGGTTAGTACTTGGATGGGAGGAGGGACACCAGACAGCTCCCGTAACACAACACATGTAAATTGGATTTTCACATAACATGTAAATAAACAGGCATCAAAACAGTTTGATTACCCCATAACTGAAAAGTTGGCGGTATATAAAGTTGACTGGTGGTCATATAAAGCAGAAGGATGATACTGGAATCTTTCTTGCTTTGTATCCAAAAGCCAGAGAGGTTATGCCACTGAGGGGAGGGCGAGCTAGGAGTGTGGAGAACTCAATAACCTGGAAAGTGAAAGTCGCTCAGTCATGTCTAACTGTTTGCAACCTCATGGACTATATAGTCCATGGAATTCTCCAGGCCAGAATACTGGAATGGATAGTCTTTCTCTTCTGCAAGGGATCTTCCCAACCCAGGGATTGAATCTGGGTCTCCCACGTTGCAGGCAGATTCTTTACCATTTGAGCCACAAGGGAAGTCCAAGTATATTGGTGTGGGTAGCTTATCCCTTCTCCAATAGATCTTCCCAACCCAGGAATCAAACTGGGGTCTCCTGCATTGCAGGTGGATTCTTTACCAACTGAGCTATCAGGGAAGCCCCAATAACCTGGAGAAAGAATAAATAAATAGGTGGGTCTCTGATAATTAAGCTAGCAGAATCCTCAAGCAAGGAATGCCATTATCTATCTCTGAGAATCAACCAAGAAAGTGTCTGTATGTGTGTGACTTGAGGTTGGAAAACATGCAGAACTCAAATCAAGGCAGTCATCTCCAAGAGACCAAAATGGAAAATGACTGCAAATAAGTAACCTGAAACTCAAGTATTTATGCCCCTGCACCCAACCTCATGCTGGGCACATGGCAGTTTCAGTAAATATTTGTTGAATGAATGAATAAATCTATATGAGCAAAAGGGTCAACAGACTGGAGGGAAATTTACTGAGCCCGAAGCAGGCAGCCATCCTCCAAGTGGTGTCCAGGGGACAGAGTATCTCACATAGATACACACATGGTTAGGAACATGATGCAGCTATGGATAGAGAAAACAGAGACTTGGCTCTGTGTGCTTGGTTAATGTACATCCACCCCTGGACTACAGACCCTCTCTCAGTGGGGGGACCCAACCTTGGACTCTACCGTGTTGAACAAGGTAAATTTCACCTATTGTGGCCTCTTGGCAGCCAGCCAGCTGGCTTTTATCTAGTGATAACCTCTGCCTTTGTCATGACCTAGGCTAGCCTTAGCACAGTGACTACTTTACCCTATGTACCAACCAGTGAAATATGCAACCATTGCACCAGGAAAGATGTTTAAAAAGTGGAAACCATGCTAGATAATCGGTATATGTAGCTTTTGTTGTGTGATTCCTCTTTCCACAATCTTACATTGGGAGCACTTCAGTGAGGACTGGCTGAGAATATCACACAAGAAGAGTTCTAGGCCCTTTGTGGCACCTGAGAGAAGGTTCAGTAAGCCCTTCCCTAGCTCCATCAGGGATATCACAGTCACATGGATACTGCCACAACTCTCGTTCTAGGTAGAAACACATTCAAGATAAAAAACTAAAACAAGTTTTCCATTTCTAATCCCAGTAGGTCAATGCCAGGCCTTGCTCTCCTCCATTGTGTGGTAACACTTTCTTATCAAAGTAAAACAAAGGGGCCTCATTGAGTTCTCTGTGTCAGTCATAACTGGAGAAAGGGAGTTTGATTCCTACTTGATTTATTCTTCCTTTTTTCCTTTTTTGATCAAAAGTTCAACTAAAAGTATTTGCTCAGATAGAAAGGATATTATGTAAATAGTGAACCCATTCCAAGATTATCTTGTACATATATATAGTACAATAGAAGGATTGAAAAGGGACTGGAATTTGCAGTAGGGCTTCTTTGAGAACTAGCAACTGGCTCTACAGTTATGCTCACCTATAATACATGATGAATGGATTATATGGGCTAGTGCAAGACCCAGACCTGGATTTTCAACTTGGCGAAGAATTAAAAACCTGTGAGGGAGAACTACAGGCTAATATCGTACTGAACTGAACAGAATCTCTTCTTTTTTAAAAAACTTATTTATTTTTTAATTGAAGGATAATTGCTTTACAGAATTTTGCTCTTTTCTATCAAACCAGAATCTCTTCTTTATCAAACGAGCATTACTGGATTATGTAGACTCCCTGGGTCCTTGGTGCGTACGCCAATTCTTCTGTGTGAGAAACTGCAACAGATCATTTCTGGGACAGCCAGGTAAGAGTCTGCTCAAAGTCATACCCAGGGGCATCTAGTCAGGCTCATTTTGATGATGCTTTCTTTCTCTGACTTTATAGGCTCAACTCCAGCTTTCTCTGCTACGATTTGGTCTCCTAAGGCTATCTGAAGCATCAAAAGGTAACAATGCTAAGATCTATACCTGACCATTGACCAATGTCTCTATTCCCCTTAGATGCAAATGGAAGTATTTTTATGTTGTTGCTGATGTCTTTTCAGTGTTTTTCTCTACTTTCAAAGAAGACAGTGATGATTGATAAAGATTGAAAATATCAGCCATGAGGATTTTGAGGGTGTCCAGGGTCGCCGATAGATAGTAGGAGTGAGCCTTTTGTGGGAGGTTGTGGTGGAATAGCACCGATCAGTGAGCTAGCTGCCAAAGAAGTGTCTGACACCCTTACTTTGTTCACTACCTCCGTAACCAGCTCTGTTCCTAAATGGTTTCAGGTATCTTTGATTTAAGTCCCCCAGGCCCGATGCTTGATACTCTCCTTCCAGAAGGGCCATTTTGCTAGCCTTGATTGTAAATCACATTTCCCTCTTGGATGACTTCTTTTCTCTCTGTTCCAGATCAACACTTTCATTGATCCAGAAACAAAAGCAAGGCAAAGTTGGAGGGGGAAAGAAACATGGACAAAGACATTTTTAGCTCACATGGAGGCTCTGACGACCCAGGCAAATGACGCAGATTCAGCTGCCGCATACACGGGAGCCCCGCCTGCCATTCAAACCGTACTCGAAGATGCTAATCTTGATGCAAGTAGTGGGGGAAATGTGGGGCAGGAAAGCATAGGTCCAAGAGAGAGTGATGAGGTGGAAAAAATGTCCAACCTCAGTCTGTGTCTGAATATGGAAGCCGAGGCCCCACGACCACGGGCAGCTACCAATCACACTACATGGCAGACGGCTAACATCAGGGGACGCATAGGGAAGAAAAACAGCCGTAAAAGGAGGAATAGGAAGGAAAGAAAGATGGTGTATTTTCCTTGTCCTCTGACGCTGTGGACTCGAGCATCTTCGGCAGCCCCAGTTCTGGGTCACGCTCCTTTCCCGGGGCCTCTGTTAGAGGATGATATAGAAGTCAGTGTGGAGGATGAAACCTGGGAGCAAAGGGAGAACGATGAGGGTGTAAAGGCATCCACTCTCAGCCAGTCTCGGATGGCACCAGCTGGTGCCCTGTTGCCAGCAGCAAGTCCAACTCAGTCATCTGCTGAGTGGGACTCTCTGGTGGACAACCAGGAGATAAAAGTAGAGCAGGAAAACAGCCATAAAGGGAGAAATGAAAAGAACAAGATCATGCGTAGCCCCTGGCCTCTGACGGTACAGGCTTGGGCATCTTACATGGACCCAGGTCCATTACCCACAGCTTCGTTACCCACGGCTCCTGCTGGGGCTTCAGCAGTTGCCGACGATGGAGTCATAATGGGGCTTCAAAGCAGGGATCGAAAGGAGGAGAAAGATAAAATGTTGCTGGTTACTTCTTATCAGAGTGCTCAGGCTGGCAGCCCGTGCTCAGATGTGGCATCGGGCCACAGCTCACTGGAGGAGGTTTCCTTTGCTAACGATAGGTTGAACGTAGGGGAGAAAAGTGGGTGTATGAGGAAGGATAAAAAAGACCAAAGTGTCTTGTCTCCTTCTTGGCCTCTGACAGCCCAGGCTTGGACCTCATTCAGAGCCAAAGATGCAGTTCAGACTCTCTTGCAGGGTGAGTCTTCCATGGCAAGTGTAAGGATGAATATGGGCCAGAAAAGCTGGCCTCAAGTGGAGGAGAATAGTAAGGAAGAAGCAAAGTCCATTCTTCCTTGGCCTGTGAGGGTCCAGGCAGATGCCTCCTTTGCAGCCAAAACTCCAGGGCAGGATTCATTTGAGGGGACTTCTGCTCTGGAAGACCTATTTTCCAAGCTGAGTCAAAGCAGGAGGAGGCCCCAGCAGGGAGAGGAGAGCCAAGTGCAGGGCAGTGCACAGTTTTCTCTGGAACCTTCCCAGGATTGGAGAAATACAGAGAGATGCCCAGGGGATAAGGATTTGCGGGAGTGCGAGGTGATGAATATTGCTAGGCAAGTCGACTGTTAATGTGAGGAGCTTTGCTCTCAAGAGAGGATAGAGACTTTGACCCTGACCAAAACCCACACCCACAGGAGTTCTTCGGTGATGGGGAGGCAGGGACAACGGAGAGAGAGGGCTGAATCTCAGATACTCTGGATGGGGAAATGGGAAGATTTTTAAGATGTAGGAGAGAAAAGAAAGGGAACTAAGAAGACTCTGGGCCTAGGAAGTGTGACCATCTGTCTCTGCTCAGGGGAAAGATGGGTTTAAAATGCTACTCCAAAGAAAGAGAGGCTCGCTACACAAATGGTCTATCCTATCCTGTTATACTGTATCACCGCAATCCATCTCTTGATGGGAGACTGGTCGCCTAAGTAAGTTTTATTTTTTTTTCTAAATAAGTTTTAAGTTTACAGGTGGTAGATGCTATATGGTTGGCACATACAGGCTAATGTTTTAGAAAAGCAAAAGTCCTTATGCTGTCTATCCTTTTTCCTATAAGATTTTTCACATCCTTGGGAGAGGTCTGTTACTTATGGCTGGGAAATGGTGTTATGAGTCTAGAGTGTAAACCAAGGATAGAAGGTATATTGTATCCTAAGAACACTACTCTTGACTGGAAAACATTACTGCATGTTGCATATTAGATTGTAAATTGCCTTCATGGTTGCAGGGAGCTCCTGGACTGGCCAGTTTACAATTGCTGAAAGCACAGACTCTAGAGTCACAATGCCTGGGTTCAAACACCAGCTTTGACACTCACCCCCTGTGTTCCTCTGATCAACTCACTCCCGTCTTCTGGCTCCCAGGTTCTGCTTCTATCACCTGGCAATAAATAATAACCCTTGCCTTGTAGAATTGCATGAGGATTAAATGAGTTAATACATGTGAGCCTTTAGAAGAGTACTTTGCAAATTATAAGCCGCCAAACGACATCAGCTATTATTACTTTATCTTGCAGCATTAAATTTCATGGAAGGGCCTGGCATTAGCAGGGCCTGGCCTGTAGCATTATGTGTCTTACAAGTTATACAAACAGCAGTATAGACGTAAGACAGACGATGATTCCTCCACTTAAAAAATCAGGGTAACAACAATTCTTAAAGCCATGGACATGCTGTTTAAGCAGGAAACAAGTGATAAAATAGTAGCTATGATTTTGAAGTGGTAAGATTTCAACCATGTCAAGAAAAGTTGCTGCAATAAACTCTGGAAGAGAAATACACTACTATGTTAATATTGGTTATTGCTGGATGAGGGGGATCATGCGTGAGGATGTTTTTCTGTTTCTTCATTCTTTTCTGTAACTCCCAAGTTCCTACACTACCATGCCATCAGCAAATGATAAAAAAAAAATTAATGAGGGGAAGAAGAAGACTTCTCCACAGTGAACTTGTTAGAGGGGAGTCAACTGACATGAGGGGACCAGACCTTCCCCAGTGAGCACTCCCCCAGCCTGCAGCTCTGGAAAAGAGATTCAGGTGCCTTGGCCTGGGGTTGAATAGAGCAGAGACAGCAACACTATGCGAGGCGGTGGCGGGGGCGGGGGGAACTTCTATATTTCTCGAACAACCTGTGGGAACAAGGGAGGAGTGCTTACTCTTCTGCTGTAATCAGCCATTGCCTAACTTGGCAGGCGTTGTGCTGCTCTGGCTATATTATTGCTGCCATCTGTCATGTTTGTTGAGAACTTATCCGGAAGCTTAGCTGGACAATGTAGCTTAGTATAGGGTGAGATTAAAAGGTAAACTTGTTTTAGCCTTCTGTATAGCCTGGCTTTGGGGATCAATTTAGTTAAAACGATATCCTGATCATTCCCCTAACAACACTGAAGGGGTAGGTATTCAAGGAAGACTCGGGAGGTGGGATCAAATGCCCCTTTCATGTGTCCCCAGTGCTCTTAGCAGGGGTTTGGAAGCTTTCTGATGCCCATGCATCTTCCTGTCTTGAGGTCCAGCTACACTCTGATCCCCCTTGAAGAGGACAGTAGAACCCTCGGCTGGTCATGTGCCTTGCAGTAAAACCCATGGCCTTAACCAGAAGAGGGACTGGGTGTATGTGTGTTGGACAAGTGGCCACATAGTCTAATTACCTCTCACTGTAATCTCAGGAGTGGGCTCTCTGATATACATCAAGATCAGAATATAGGGAAGGAAAGGCTGCCAGTGGAGCAGGGCTTTGGAAGGGCAAGACCAAAGGGCTCCATGCTTTCTCCCAGGTAAGTTTTCCCGTCCACCGTCTCCCACATTAGTAGGAAATTCAGTGCAGGAAAGCTAAGCAGAACAAGGGGAGGAGCAAGGAAAAGGAACTGAGAGACTGTTCTTGATCTGGTTCAAGTTTGAAACTATAAAAGAGGGTAAGAGGGCTCTGAGGTTTCTTTGCTGTCCAGCTCAGCTCACTTGGGTAAGAGAATCAAAATGAATTTGAGGCAAAAGCCTATAACTGTTAGTAAAGACAGTTTGCTTAATGTATTTGCTGGGTCACATTAATCTTGGAAAACTTCAAGTACAACAGCAGGCAGCTGACAAGAGTCTGGTACAGTGTGGTGGAGGGAGTCCAAGCATCTGAAAAACACAATTAGCCTTGTGGTTGTCCTTGCTTTATGCTACTGTTGCCGCCTCTTGTACTTAAAAGAGGTGGGAGCCAGGAGGACTGTTCCCCTTTGACAAAGGCAACATGATGGAATCATAGGATGAGTCTTTGACCCTGAACTTTCTAGTCCCAACACATTCTTTCTTTTTAACTTTTTTTTTAATTGAAGGATAATTGCTTTACAACAGTGTGTTGGTTTCTGCCATACATCAACATGAATTAGCCCTAGATATACATATGTCCCCTCCCTCTTGAACCTCCCTCCTACCTCCAACACATTATTTCTGTCGATTTCAAATCTAAATCCTTCTGCCTGCCTGTCTTCCCTAAGAGTACTTAACATTTCTAGCCCTGTCTACTGCTGCTCCCCATAGGAACCAGCTACTTTAACCATGCTGGTCACATGAGTGTCCCCCAAATATGCCATGGATATCTTCACCTGCAGGCTTTTTGCAAATTCTCACCTATGCCTGGCCTTTCTCCCCTGGAACACATTCCCTGCTCCTATTTCAGAATGCAGAGCTCCACTAGGCCTTCCCCTCAGCTCACTGATGCATTTTCATTGTTTCATTTGAGCCTTTCTTTTCACCTGAGCCAAAGCTGTTTACTCTGTTGCTTCAAGGGCTCAGTGAAGTTTTGTAATAAGAAGTATTCCTGCAGGATATATAGTGTTATAAAATTCAGTCTGCCACTTCTGGGGAGGGGGGGATCATTTCTTGTATACATTAAGTGGGTCAGGTGCACAAGGGACTATACTTTAATTCCACAACTAGGTAAAGAAATTGCTGAACATTATTCATTTCCTACTGGTAACACAAATGGGCTCCCTGGGGTGGGGGTGGGGGACCCCTGAGAAACACAATAGCTCTTTCCTGGGTCCTGCCTTAAATAACAATCCTACAGTACCCAGAGTTTGTATAGGCCTTAGCTTCCAAGAGGTCCACAGTGGTCCTCAATATCAAAATATACTATCCATAGTATATGAACACATCAATGAACCATTGGTGGTGGACGTGCACTTATAGGGGCTTCCCTGGTGGCTCAGTGGTAAAAAAAAAATCCAGCTGTCAATCTAGGAGATGTGGGATACTGGACTTGGAGTTGTTTTACCAGTAGAGGTGAGGTTGCACTCAGTCTTTTAGTCTCTTACTCCTTGTGACCAAAGGCAGCCATTTTCCAGCCATGGATGGGCCTTGGAAGGGAGTAAAGTTAACTGAGACACAAAGTCCCCTCCCCTGGCCTGGAGCTCTAACCACCTCAGCTCACCGGCCAGAAGCGCTTCTGTCCCTTAAGACCTGGTATTCTTCAATTCCTCACATGACTCCAGGAGTGTGAGCTCTGGAGTCTGATCATCTGAATTCAAACCCTGACTCTTCTTACTAACTTGGGTAAATTGCTGAACCCTTCTATGCCTCAATTTCTTCAACTGAAAATGAAACTAATAATAGTACCTACCTTTTAGATGGTTGGGAGGATGGAGAGTGTTCATACCTGTCAAGTACCTAGAGTAATGCCTGGCATGTATTTAAGTACTCAGTTCATGTTAGCTATTAATGTTATTCATTCTTCCCCAATGAAGAAACCAAGAGCTGAAGTATTTTTCCCTGCAGGCTTTGGTTTTCCCTACAACCTGGTGCCAAGCTCTTCATCTTCATTTGGTTATCAAACTAGATTCCTTGGCAACCACGTTATACCTTCCCACAGCCCTCACCCACTGCCCATCCTGACAACATTATTTAACTGCTTTTTTGACACTGCCATGGGTGTGTCAAAGAAACTTCAAATATTGTTTCTGCCCTCAATGAGCTCAAAATTTACCTCCAAAGGTGGGCCAAAAGGAAAGTGACTTTTGCAGCATATGCACCCTATCACAGTGGGCACAGCCCAAACCCATTGGGTTTAGGCACATTCAGGGCCAGACCCAGAACAAGTTTTTAACCCAAAGTTGGGAAAGCCACAATAAAAGGTCTGGGAGATGTCTTATAAGACACTCCTGTTTGGGGGTAAAAAAACAAAATGAGAGGTTTGGTTTCCTGACAAGGTGAGCAAAATCTACATCTGTTAATCATCCACAATTATGCTGCATACTGTGAGAATATCTATCTATCTATCTATCTATCTATCTATCATCGGCCTATCTACCTACCTGTTTCTTATTTAAGCAGGGTACTGGATCCTTGAAGAGTTTCCAATCTAGCAAAAATCTTGAAAAAACTTTTAAAATAATGCAACAAAAGGACAAATGTATGATTCCACTTATTTGAACTACCTAGACTAGCTAACAGAGAAGGCAATGGCACCCCACTCCAGTACTCTTGCCTGGAAAATCCCATGGACGGAGGAGCCTGGTAGGCTGCAGTCCATGGGGTCATGAAGAGTCAGACACAACTGGGCAACTTCATTTTAACTTTTCACTTTCATGCATTAGAGAAGGAAATGGCAACCCACTCCAGTGTTCTTGCCTGGAGAATCCCAGGGACGGGGGAGCCTGGTGGGCTGCCATCTATGGGGTCGCACAGAGTCAGACACGACTGAAGTGACTTAGCAGCAGCAGCAGCAGACTAGCTAAATTCATAGAGACAGAAAGTAAAATAATGACTACCAGGGGCTAGGGGTGTGGAATGGGGGTACAGAGTTTCAGTTTGAGATGATGTAAAAGTTCTGAAACTAGACAGTGGTGATGGTTGCAGAACTACGTGAATGCACTTAAGAATACAAAACTATGCACTTAAAATTGCTAATATTGTAGATTTTATGACATGTGCCTTTTAACAAAATGTTTAAAAATAATGCAAGATGGTAAAAAAGAAAAACTCACATGCTAAATTATGCTAGCTATGCTGAGAGTAATTTCTGGTCATACTGAGCTCATAATAAGGAAAACTCAAAGAGGACTGGAGTAGCTCAGAAAAGTTTTCTAGAAAAGTCAAGATATATAAGCCAGGTTTAGATGGAGGGACAGTCTGGAAAGGGGAGAGTGAGAGGAAAATCGCAGCAGCAGAGGCCCAAAGATAGTGATGAATGTGCCCCCCCCAAGGGGGCACAATCAGCTCACAGAAAAAGATGTGTTGCTTAACAAGCAATGGGAGCTGTGGCCGCTTGAGTGGGGTGGAACCTGACCACAGAGTGACTTGAACTGCAGGCAGACACTTGAATTGGAGGCCTTGGGTACTAGACATTCATTGTAGTGTTATATAATTTAATTTTTTACTACTGAAATCTGAGCGACATCTACAGTCTAATTAATTATGAGTCTGGTTTTCATAATATGTTATAATTATATAAGATGTCACCATGGGGGGCGGTGGGAATCAGGGTGATAGGTATTAGAGACCTCTTGGCACTCTTTTCGCAACTTCTTGTGAGTCTATCATTATTTCAAAATCAAAAGTTAGAAAATCAAGAGGAGGGGATGGGTATGACTATAAAAGTGTCACATGAGAGAGCCTTTAGTGGTCACGGAATGGTTCTGTATCTTGATTTCTGTGGTAGTTGCATGAATATATGTATGCCGGTGCTAAAATGGCATAGAATTAAAACACACAAACATTATACCAATGTCAATTTTCTGGTTTTGATTCTTTACTATAGTTACCTAAGGAAGATTGAGTGAAAGGTATATTGAACCCCTCTGTACTATTTTTGCAACTTCTTATAAGTCTATAATTACATCAGAATAAAAATGTTGAAAGTTGCAAAATTGTATTAAGTTAGAAAATGAATGTTTGAAAAATCAACTTATCTATGTGCACATTGACTTGAAAGGAGGTAAAATGGACACAGGATGAGAAAAAGTTATTCCAAGCATGTATTTCCTCACTTAAACATGGTTCACTCAGAGAAGTGGTTGGCCTTGGGTAAACAAAATGTTCCTTTGGGTTGTTCAGTCAAAGAGAAATTTTTTTTTAGTTTATTGGATTTATGAGCCAAACGTGTTACTGGATGAGGAGGTTTGGTCTTGGGAATTTGGAGTTGAAACTTTCTAGTCAGCCATCTGGAAGTGAGTCAGGCTGTGACAGGGCAAACAGAAATCTGCTTATAAAGAAACTGTAAATGCAACTTATAATTCATCTGCTCAGATGTTGAACCAGCTAAGCTAGAGCTTATTCTCTAAGAATAATCAATCTTAAAGGAAATCAAGCCTGAATATTCATTGGAAGGACTGATCTTGAAGTTAAAACACCAGTACTTTGATGCTGAAGCTCCAATACTTTGGCCACCTGATGCGAAGAGCCGACTCACTGGAAAAGACCCTGATGCTATGAAAGATTGAGGGCAGGAGAAGAGGGTGACAGAGGATGAGATGGTTGGATGGCATGACCAACTCAAGGGAAGATGAGCTTGAGCAAAGTCCGGGAGATACTGAAGGACAGGGAAGCCTGGCGTGCTGCAGTCCATGGGGTCACAAAGAGTCAGATATGACTGAGCGACTGAACAACAACAACAAATTCTCTAGAAAAATAATGGAAACACCTTTACAGGTCTGTAGCCTACAGCGAAGGCATTGAGCTTGGTACAATCTTCTTTTGGTAGCAAGTGAGTGGGTATCTGGCTGTACAATAGACCCATCAAGTGATGGAGGCTCAGAAGTCCATCATCCAAACATCATCTGCTTGTCCAATCAAGCCCACTCAGCATCCAGAGTCTACAGAGGAAAAGGCTGAATGCCAACATGCAAATTTTCTCCTTCTTTCCCTCCTGTATTTCTTTTCAGAAAACAGACGTCAGTTGGGGTGGACAGTGAGTGAAGGGACAAGAGTTGGAGGGCAAACTTCCAGATTGTCACACATCCTCCCTCTGCCCCTCGCCTGCAGCTGATTGGGACCTCGGATGAGGCTCTAGGAGTATATCTGGCCAGCTGGTTTCAGCTGGTTGCCTGGATACAAGCCAAAAGTGGAGTGGGAGGGTGATGAGGAGGAACTGGAATTTCTCTTTCCTGTTTTTGTCTTCCACTTGCCCTTCCTAAAGTTTGCACCCTTCCATCCCATTCGGCTTCATGCTTCAGCATTTCTTTCTGGGGGACAAGGCTCCTGCTACTGGTTGAGTTTGTTTTCTGCTCTGCACAGTGGCTGACTTCCTTCATGTCTCAGAGGTACCTCAATTATCCTGATTGTTTCAGTTGGCGCTCCTGAATTAAACCAGCTGCTCATGAATACCCAGAGGATTTATCACTTAATAACTGAACTGCTTAGGTCATTAAGGAAAAGTAGAGAAACAGTCAAGTGATTGTTAATCTTGCAGAACATGTAACAAGGAGATGGCCATTGGCTTCCTGTTGAATCCTTTAAGGTTCCTGTCTGTGAAAGGAGGGCTTGTTTTCCCTTTTTGGCCTTGGGGGTCGGAAGCACTGTTTGGGGTGAGGTAAAGGGCATAGCAGGCTGGAGGGCAAGCAGAGACCAGGACTTCTGGGAGCAAGCTGTGGACTTTTGGTTTTTGCATATCTCTTCAGACTAGTCTCCTATAAGGTGTGTTCTAAAGGCATTTGCATGATTTCCTGGGCAGGTATTTGCATTCACCTGAATAGGGAGCTTAATTCCAGTCTTTCCCTCTGCCCCTGTGTGACTCTAGGGACAGGGCAGGGGACTCAAAACTTCAATGCCTTCCCTCATCACATCCCGAATTCTGTTCCCATTTAGCTGGATGAGGATCCTTGACCTTGACATATGCCAGTACTCCTACAAAACAGAACATTTACCCCAAGGCATATGCACCAGGCCAACAGAGTCACTTTTGACTCTCAAATTGTGTGCTGTGGCTGGGGGTGAGAAAGAAGGGCTTTGGAAGTATGGGAATTCCTGGAGCACCTCCTAGCCATTGACCGAGTAATTTGCCCTGCTCTCAGCCTGTGTTCTTTCTTCTGCGAATACCTATGGTGAACCAGGAGGGCTATGCAGCCCACTAGGGAAGGAGGTGAGTGAGTATCAGGAAAATCCCATCTGAAACTTCATGAAGGTGCTTCTCTAAAAGTTCCCAAACTCTGCTAGGCCATCTGGGACACATAAAAGGGGCACTTGATCCCCATCCTGAGTCTTCCATGAATATTCACCCCTTTCATGTTGTCAGAGAATGCATCAGGACATTATTTTAACTAAATTGACCAGAAAGTCAGGCTATACAAAAGGCCAAATCAAAAATTTCCTTTTTAATCTCAACCTGCACCCATGACCTATATACTACGTAGTATAGTCATGGCGCAGTCAAGCTTCCAGATAACCCTTCAACAAGTGTAGCAGCAATAATATAGCCAGAGCAGCATGGTCCCTGCAAGATGAGGCAATGGTTGGTTATAGCAAAAGAGTAAGCACCCCTCTCCCATGTTGGGTGACTGTCCTTCAACAAGTCCAAGGCTCCCCGGGCCACTCAGATGGTAAAGAATCTGACTGCGATGCTGGAGACCCAGGTTTGATCCCTGGGTTGGGATGATCCCCTGGAGAAGGGAATGGTAATCTACTCCAGTATTCTTGCCTGGGAAATCCCATGGACAAAGGAGCCTTGCGGGCTCCAGTCCATGGGGTTGCACAGAGTCAGACACGACTGGGCCACTAAACACATTTTCTTTCTCCTTCCCCTCCTCCTCCTCCTTCTTTTCTCCCTTAATTAATTTATTTTAATTATCATCTGATTATGTGGCAGTATAGAAATTTGGGAGTCATAGAAAATAATTAATAAGCAGAAAAACATCCCCATGCATGATCCCACCATCCAGCAATAACCAATATTAACACAGTAGCATATTTATCTCCTAGCCTATGTTGCTACATATTTTCTTGACATGGTTGAAATCCTGCTACTTCAAAATTATCACTACCTTATTATTGCCTGTTTCCCCCTTAATGGCTTTAAGAATTGTTACCACAATTTTAAATGGGGGCATCATCTTCTGTTTTACATATGCACTGCCATTTGTACAACTTTGGGGAGAGTAATTCTTAACCCTTTGGCTTTCAGCACTAAATTTCATAGAATAAGTCTGGTGCTGTGGTATTACGTGTCCTAATAACCCCTGGGGTCTTTGTTGAATGCCAAGATTTACCTACACCCATTCGCTGAAGCTGAAAAAACCTGATCCTGAAAATTTTTGCTGTCACCCTCATGTTTAAAGTTGAAGCATCTTTAGCTGTGTGGCTTCCACGTTCTTATGTGGCAATGCCTAATGTTGTCCATTCCATGCTTCTCACATGCAGCTCTGTTTCCTATATAATAGGATGTCCAATTCATCTAGGTTTGACTATGACTTTCTGGTTTTAACATCAAAAATCCCATGCTGGACAGATCTGAACAGCAGAGAGACTGTATTTTAGCACTGAGAAGTCCAATATTCCCAGAAACCCTTCACTCCCAGGCAAACATATATATTTGGTCATTCTCTATAAGATTCCTTAAGAAATTGGCTGATGGCACTCCTTTTACCAGGGGTATTTGCTTTTTAATACAGAAAATTTCTAAATCGTGGATGAACAATCCAAAGAAATGAATGTTTAATAGTTGAATCACAGTTACTGGGAGAAGTTGGTATGATAGAGACATTCCTCCTTTCCCATGCCTTTCAGTTCTCATGCAGGTGACTGCATACTCTGCCAGTTCCTTCCAGCAGGCAACCTGCAGTGCTGTATTACAATTGTTGTGAGTCCTTATCCCACAGGACATGGTTCTCAAACTTGAGCTTAAATCAGAGTCACCCAAGGGGCTTGCTTAAAACATAGATTTCTGGGTCCCATTCCCATAATTTCTGATTCAGGTGGTCTGGGGTGGAGCCAAGAATTTGCCTTTCTGAAAGTTCTCAGGTAATGCTGATGCTGGAGGTCCTATGATCTTACTGAGAACCACAGTATATTAATTAGTACAATCTCTGTGGACCAACTGCATGAGTTTGAATCCTTGCTTTAATATTAATCAGTTTCACAGTCTTAGCTAGTTACCTAACTCCTTGTGCCTCAGTTTCCTCATTGGTAAAAGTGGAAGTAATAACAAGACCTCTTTCATTGGATTATTTGAGGTAATGAAGCAGTACTGGGCTATAGTGAGCTATGTATGTGTGTATTATCACTACCCTCAAGCTCATAAGAACTGATCTGCTATTTTTTTTTCATGCCCGGCCCCTGGGTAGGATTTGCAGCTGCCCTGGTTCTCCCAGATGTTAAATGCCCTTCTGGAAAAGTTTGGCTGTGCTAGCATTTGATATTCTCTCTATCCCACCCTGCAGGTTTCTAGAGAGCTTCCAGAATGTTTCCAGGAGAATGTCCATCAGTGTATCCACAAAGCAACCCGAAGTATTTGACTAACTCATGGCCCTATAAACTCCGTAGACAAAGCCTTAGTTGTTGAGGAAGCAAGACCGCTTAGTTGAAATAGATACATGCAGACTTCCTTGTTTAAGGAGGGATGAGTTTATAACAGGATGCAAATATTCAGTGTCTATATATATCTAGATATGTGTATTTTTTCCCTTCTGTGTTTTGTTGTTGTTGTTTAGTTGCTAAGTTGTGTCCAATGCAACTCCATAGACTGTAGCCCACCAGGCTCCTCTGTCCATGGGATTGTCCAGGCAAGAATACTAGAGTGGGTTGCCATTTCCTCCTCCAGGGGATCTTCTCAACCCAGGGATTGAACCCACATCTCCCATGTCTCCTGCATTGGCAGGCAGATTCTTTACCACTGAGCCCCCAAGGGAAGCCCCTATTCTCTGTTAAGAGGGGTCATTTGGCCCATTGTCCAGCAAAAGTGTCCTTCCCCAGGAGAAAGGACACATCTCTCTTCTCCCCTGCCAAAACCTAGGCAATTGAGTTTTGTGAACACTTGAAACCCTTCCTTGACCCCCAGGGAAGATAAGCCTGTTTTCTGTTGCCAATGACTGGGACTCAAGTTTTAGAAGAGCCACGGAGGCTCTTCCTGGTGGACCCTGAAGGGCTTTTGCTGGAGTCCATGAAAGAGAAGTGGATCTGCTGGGGACAACAGCCAGCCTAAGAGTGCATGACAGATTTTAAGGGGGCAGACACAGTCAGAAGAGACAGATATTTGCCAATTAGAATTTGGGCCTATGTTGCTGTATTTTGAGACTTTAAAAAGGAACAAGAAAAAGAAGCCCCAAATCCAGCTTTTTAAAGACAATCTCCTTTTTTGTTTTTTCTGCTGTGCCACTTGTGGGATCTTAGTTCCCTGACCAGGCATTGAACCCTGACCACAGGGGAAATTCTGAAATCTCTTGATTTTTAAATATTGTCAACCAATTGAAAACTTTTTAAAAAACATCATGTAAGCCAAACAAATATGTTCACAGCACATACTTGCTGCCAGCATATGACTTCCTGGTCATTATGAGAGAAAAGACACTAGGGCTTTTAGTATGGATGGCAAATGAGGTTAGCAGCAGGCAAGCAAGAGAGGCTGGGTAGGTAGAGCAAGAAGGGAACAGGAGCTCTGAGTACGGTCCTTGAATGGGGGTGAGCACTGCCAGCTAGCTACCCAACCTTCAGTGGGTAGGAATAACAACTAACATTTGTTGGACACTTAAACTGTGCCAGGCATTGTTTTGAAAGTTTTACTTGTGCTGCTTAATTCAATCTGCACAATATCCCTGGGAGGTCGGTCTCATTAACCCCATTTTACTTCATTTCACCTGCACCCCAGGCTTGCCCCAGTTGACTTCATGGACCAGGAGTTTTGCCCTGTCTGGACAAAGTAGCCTACAACCCAGTGCACTGATATGGGCAGAATGCCCAGTTGGTAGGTACCATGGATATATACGCAGCAACACCACCTTACCCTAAGAAACTTAGGACTCCTGGCTAGGCATCACAGAGGAACTCCTGAACCTGTTGACTGGGGCCATGAACTGAGTATGCCAGAGTTTAGACAGTGGGAATTAGCTGCATTATTCTAGTCTTATCTCCTGTAGCAGGACACTGAGGGAGTGACCTACAGGACACATCAGCTTTGATGGGAGAGAGAGCATGAGCTCTCTATGCCTTGGAAAGCTACTTCATACAGGACATTGCAGAGTGGGGGAGGGGGCACAATTTGGGGGACTGGAGCAAAACTTGAAGATACTGATAACCTAGAGCAGAGAGTAGTGTAAAGGAAGGCTAGAAGGAACAAAGAGAAAGTCAGCCTACTACATGACTTTTCCAAGGGCCAGTCTTGAATGGAGGCCATTAACCTGGCTGGGAAAGAACTGCAGAAGGAAATGAGGTTAGGAAATTCAATCAGTCCAAATGTTGGACTAGAGCCCCTGGTCTCTTTGAACATTTTTTCCATTTCCTTGCATAACTACATCCACAGAAGTGGGGCAGGGATTGTGAATTTGGCCTAAGGTCCTGGTTTATCATTATCTAAATATATATTTACCAAAGACTTACCAAACAGGGTTTTTTAAAAAGTTCCGGGTGATGTCCTTCCTGGTATTTTCTTAGGGAAATGAGATTGTTGCTTCATCAAATGATGGGTTATTTATTGATGGAGAAAAGTAGCCAGCAAGGCCATTTCCTCATACTGCTTAGTAACTTTTACACACACTCATAAGTCATATTTGTATATTGGCTTAACACTGCTGCCTGCTGCTAGTAATTACTAAATAACAGGAAATTCCTAAAAGGTTTCGGTATATAGAAGATATCAAAATTTTTTGACTACACAGTTTCATGTTCACTTTATGATGTCAAAGCTGAAGTTGTGGGCTTTCCTCTCTCAGCTACTACATATGATTACTTTGTATCCACTAGTTACTTGGTCATTCAGTAGCATCTCTTGGGCATTCTCTGCTACCACCATTGGGCCTGGTAACAATACCTATCACTTACTGAGCACTTGCTATTTGCCAAACATTTGGCTAAATTGATTATCTCATTTAACTGTAATAACCACCCTCCTCAGTTAGTATTGCTACCTTCATTTTACATATGAAGAAACTAAGACCTAGAGGAGTTTAAGTAACTTGCCCAGGACAAGAATACAAGCCTAGGTCTCTCTGCCTTCAAACTCTGTTAAAATCTCCTAAACTACAATAACAACCACTACATCATCAATGACAAAGATTGATTTTTATTGAATACTTTACATTCCAAACATAGCACTAAGTGTTACATATGCGCCATCTCATTTAATTCTCTGAATGACTTTGTGTGCTCAGCACTATTACAGTTAGCCCTATTTTTCATTCCAATCCCAAAGAAAGGCAATGCCAAAGAATGCTCAAACTACTGCACAGTTGCACTCATCTCACATGCTAGAAAAATAATGTTCAAAATTCTCCAAGCCAGGCTTCAACAGTACGTGAACCATGAAATTCCAGATGTTCAAGCTGGATTTAGAAAAGACAGAGGAACCAGAGATCAAATTGCCAACATCTGATGGATCATGGAAAAAGCAAGAGAGTTCCAGGAAAATATCTACTTCTGCTTTGTTGACTATGCCAAAGACTTTGACTGTGTGGATCACAACAAACTGTGAAAAATTCTTAAAGACATGGGAATACCAGACCACCTGACCTGCCTCTTGAGAAATCGGTATGCAGGTCAAGAAGCAACAGTTAGAACTGGACATGAAACAACACACTGGTTCCAAGTTAGGAAAGGAGTACATCAAGGCTGTGTATTGTCACCCTGCTTATTTAACTAATATGCAGAGTACATCATGGGAAATGCGGGGCTGGATGAAGCACAAGCTGGAATCAAGATTGCCGGGAGAAATATCAATAACCTCAGATATGCAGATGACAAAAAGCTAAGAACTAAAGAGCCTCTTGATGAAAGAGAAAGAGGAGAGTGAAAAAGTTGACTTAAAGCTCAACATTCAGAAAAACTAAGATCATGGCATCCGGTCCCATCACGTCAAGGCAAATAGATGGGGAAACAATGGAAATATTGACAGACTTTATTTTTCTAGGCTCCAAAATCACTGCAGATGATGATTGCTGCCATGAAATTAAAAAACGCTTACTCCTTGGAAGAAAAGCTTTGACCAACCTAGATAGCATATTAAAAAGCAGAGACATTACATTGCCAACAAAGGTCCATCTAGTCAAAGCTATGGTTTTTCCAGTGGTCATGTATGGATGTGAGAGTTGGACTATAAAGAAAGCTGAGCACTGAAGAATTGATGCTTTTGAACTGTGGTGTTGGAGAAGACTCTTGAGAGTCCCTTGGACTGCAAGGAGATCCAACCAGTCCATCCTAAAGGAAATCAGTCCTGAATATTCATTGGCAGGACTGATGCTGAAGCTGATACTCCAATACTTTGGCCACCTTATGCAAAGAACTAACTCATTTGAAAAGACCCTGATGCTGGGCAAGATTGAAGGCAGGAGGAGAAGGGGGTGACAGAGGATGAGATGGTTGGATGACATCACTGACTCTATGGACATGAGTTTGAGCAAGCTCCGAGAGTTGGTAATGGACAGGGAAGCCTGATGTGCTGCAGTCCGTGGGGTCGCAAAGAGTCAGACACAACTGAGCCACTGAACTGAACTGAACTGCACCCTATTTTGCCTATGAAGGAAATGAGGCTCAAAATATTAATCTGCCCAGATTCACACAGCTGGTGAGTGAAGGAATTATGATGCAAAATAGCTCCATGTAACTCCAGAAGACAACTCAAAGGTCACGACCTCCAGGAAGATTTCTGTAAACCCTCTAAAATGTTTTAGGTGTCTATATTCCCTGGTGGCTCAGATGGTAAAGCATCTGCCTGCAATGCGGGAGACGCGGGTTCTATCCCCGGGTCGGGAAGATCCCCTGGAGAAGGAAATGGCAACCCACTCCAGTACTCATGGCTGGAAAATTCCATGGATGAAGAAGCCTGGTGGGCTACAGTCCATGGGGTCGCAAAGAGGTGGACACGACTGAGTGACTTCACTTTCACTTTTACTTTCATACCATGTTCACATTGCATCTTGCTTCTTCTATCACACAGTGACTATTAATACTAGCATTTTAATCTTTCAAGTGTTTCATGCAAATGCTATACACACACTATCTTTAGACCTCACAATGGTATGGGGGAAAAAAAGCACTATTCAACTTATTATCTGGGAAACAGGTTCAGAAAAGTTAAGTAACTTGCCCGAGATCACACAGCTAGCAGAAATGGATCTGGAATCCAAATCCAAGTCTGTTGGCCTCCATTGAGTCAAAACCCACACTCTTCCTATCAAACAATGTTACCTTCCTTCATTTTTTAATTGAAATTATGTTTATGTATCTGCATGCCCCGTAGACCAGGAATCAACACACTTTTTAGATAAAAGCTCAGGTAGTAAATATTTTAGGCTTCACGAGCCATACAGTCTCTTTTGCAACTACTCAAGCCTTCTGGTTGTATCAGGAAAGCAACTATAGACAATATATAAACAAATTAGTGTGTCTGGGTTCCAATACATCTCCATGCATGCTGAAATTTGAATTTCATATAATTTTCATGTGTCAAAAGATATATATATTCTTCTTTTAATTGTCTTTTCAACCATTTAAAACCATTCTTTGCTCACAGGCCATAAAGAAACAGGCAGCAGGCTGAATTGTGCCAATGGGCCCCAGTAATAGACTGGTAAATCCTTGAGGAAAGAGGTTGGTGTTATACATCACTCTTTTCAGAATTTCGCCCAGTGCCCTCAGTTAGGGTCCAGTAAATACTTACTGAGAGGCAATCTAGAATAATGTTTGTTGAGAGGTGGATTTCAGCCAGAGCATAGACTCTAGGGACAATTTACGTTGTTTCAAATCCTGGCTTTCTCATTTTCTAACTGAGTGACATTAGACAAACCACTGTGGGGTTACGCTCAGTTTCCTCATCTAAAAATGGATGTAGTAACAGTACCTCTGACACAGTTGTTGTGAGGATTGAATGGGTTAATAAAGCACAGTGGTATCTAGCAACCTAGCATTTATATTAGTATTATTGAAAGGAAAAAAGACAATCCCATTCCTATCTTCAAGGAACCTATAGTCTCACCTGCCAGTTAACAAAATACAGCAGAAAGTAAGTGTGAAACCCTTTGCAAACCAGCATGACGACAACAAAAGACTTGGCAGCAAAATCCTATTTCTGAAAACTTCCTGTCTCCTGTTATTGCCTGAACTCTTGGGTGACTGGGCTTCCCAGTTGGCACAGTGGTAAAAGAATCCACCTGCCAATGCAGAAACCGCAGGAGACCAGTTCGATCGCTGGGTTGGGAAGATCCCCTGAAGGAGGAAATGGCAACCCACTCCAGTATTCTCTCCTGAAAAATCCTATAAACAGAGGAGCCTGGGAGGCTACAGTTCAAAGGGTCGCATAGAGTCAGACACGGCTGAGCATGCACCCTGTGAGCACACACCTATGAGACTATAAGAACTCTCAGGAAGCCTTCTAACAGGGGTCCACAGAAGATGTGGTTCATTTTCCTGCACAGTATTCTGCTGTTTGCTTTTGTCTTTGACTTTAATATATTAAGGTACAATGTGTGCAATCCACGTCACTATGGGCACTACTGCTCTCTACTGTTTTAAACTCTCAATATCTCTGTTTAGCCCTTGAAGGTCTTTGAGTTGGAAAGAGTCAGACACAACTGAGCAACTAAACAAATAGTGAGTACATAGATTACTATATTTGATATCAAAATCTTGACTGTAGTATTTTTCTATTGTTTTTAATTGCAAACTTTTAAAAGCTTCTTCCAAAGAATAAAGGTTAAGCATGAAAAAACAAAACAAAACCAAACAGCTGCCCAGGAGAGCTGTTTGAACTAGATCTGCCTGTGACATGAATGACAAACTTTTATTGTGTTGAATCACTAAGATGTGAGGGTTGTTTCTTACAGCAGCTAGAAATAATTACCTTGATTAATATGTCTTCCTTATGTCATATGACCTAAAGTATTATTTGCTCAGTTGTGTCCGACTCTTTGCAATCCCATGGACTATAACCTGCCAGGCTCCTCTGTCCCTGGGATTCTCCAGGCAAGAATACTGGAGTGGGTTACCATCTCCTTCTTCAAGGGATGTTCCTAACCCAGGGATCGAACCCACGTCTCCCGAATTGTGGACAGATTCTTTATTATCTTAGTCACCAGAGAAGGACCTACAACCCTGATAGTGACTGCTTATTTACTCATCTTTACTAGTCATTAAAATGTAAGCTGCAGGAGTTCTGTCTGTTTTGTTCTCTACTATGTCTCTAGCACCTAGGGTGCCTGGCACTTATTCATTACTCGTTAAGTATTTGTTGAAAAAAAATGAATGAGCATCTTATTTCTTTTAAATCCCACATTGAAAGAGTAGAGGGAGCCATACCATGCCATCAAGGCCATTGTACTCAATGCTGCCTGAGGCAGTAACTGCCTTGACCAGTTGATAACATTTTAGATCACAGCTCTGGAACCAACCTTATGGGGATAATCCTATCATCTCTTATGTTTTTGTTAACCTCAGCCATTGCCAGTCTAACCCTACCACCCCCCACCACCCACATCCCAAAACATTTTGTCAAGGTGACTGAAGACTTCCATGTTACCAAATCTAATAGGGTCCTTTTTGTTCTCAACTAATTTGATCTTTCAACAGTGTTCAATACAGTTTACTACTCTCCTCCAACAGTCTCCTCTCTAAGCCACTGTAACACTATAAATTAAAAAAAAAAAAAAAGCTCCTGTATCTTTGACTGTTTTTTCAGTCTGTTTTGAAGTCTCCTCCTCTAGCCAGTGTCAACAATTTGGAGTGCCCCAGCACCAGTTCCTTGTCTTTAGCTGCACTCTCTCCCTGAAAGTGAAAATATTAGTCACTCAGTCGTATCCAACTCTTTGTGACACCATGGAAGCCTGCCAGGCTTCTCTGTCCATGGAATTCTACAGGCAAGAATAGTGAAGTGGGTAGCCATTGCCTTCTCCAGGGGATCTTCCTGACCTGGGAATCGAGCCCAGGTCTCCTTCATTGCAGGCAGATTCTTTACCATCTGAGCCACCAGGGAAGCCCTACCTAAGTGATCTCTATTCCCGTGGCATTAAATATCATCTGTAGGTTGATTTCTTCCATATTCATATTCCCAACCCAAGCTCTCCTCTAAATGCTAGACTCACATCACCCATTGTCTAGAGATCTACTTGGAGTTCTCAGAGGCAACTCAAACTTCAGCTGTCCAAAGAAGACCTCTATTAGTGCCTTCTTCCCTACCCTTTCAGTATAACTGTTCCTTTCCATCTTTTCCATCTCATCAAAATGAATCACCGTTTACCAAGTTATTGAAGCCAGAAACCTGTAAATCGTTCTTGATTCTGCTGTCTTCCTCACCTCCAACATCTAATCAGCAAGTTCTATAGTTTCTAGCTCCAAAATAGACCATGTACCATTGTCCTTTATTTCCACAGTCAACTTTTTAGTCTAAACCACTATTACTTCTTGCCCATACTACTATAATATACTCTTAACTGGTTATCCAACTTACACTCTCCTTCCTTCTAGTCTAGTCTCCACATATGAGTCAGAATAATCTTATAAAAGGGTTTTCCTGGGACTTTCCTGGCTGTCCAGTGATTAACTCCATGATGCCAATGCAAGGGTCATGGGGGTACATTTGCAATGCCTGGTCAGGGAACTATGATCCTACATGCCACAGGGCAGAGCAAAAAGAAAAAAAAGGGTTAGGGAGCTCTCGCACTTGAAGTCCATACTCTTTCAATGGACTTCAAGTCTCTGTGTAATCTGGCCTTTACCTACTCCCATCTGCTCTCTAATGCTACTAGTCTAGTCTAGTGTTAGTTAACTCAGTCATGTCTGACTCTTTGTGACTCCATGGACTATAGCCTGCCAGGCTCCTCCATCCATGGGATTCTCCAGACAAGGAGTGGCTTGCCATTTCCTTCTCCAGGGAATCTTCCCAGCCCAGGGATTGAACCTAGGTCTCCTGCATTGCAGGCAGATTCTTTACCATCTGAGCCATCACTGTCTCCTTTCAGGTTTATTAATAACACAAGCACCTTCCTGTCTCAGGACCCTAAAACATGCTAGGCCTTCTGCATGGAAAACATTTTCTTTCCTCTACTCCTTGCTGTTCTTCAATCAGTCTAACTACTTAATAAAAATATCTCTATATACAAGTCCTCCTTCCCTGACCACAATTTCTAAATATGCTCCCTCCTCATTCTTTACAACTGCTCTTCTGTTTTCTTTATTCACCTAACACAATTTGAAATTACCTATTTATTGCTTATTTAACAATTGTCTATTTTCCCCCACTGTGCTTTAACTTTATAAGGGCATAGACAGCATCTGCTTTATTTTATCAATGTACTACATAGCACCTAGCACAGTGCTTGGCACATAGTAGTTACTGAGTAATGTGTATTGAATGGAATAGCAAGCATTTCCACCTAGCATGTGGGATTTGAAGAGGATGGTGAGGTAGCCGCCAATCCCATTCTAAAAAAACTCTCTCTCAAGAATTCCCTGCTCTTTTGTTTCATTTATTCCCTTATCCATTAAGGAGTTTATTCTCTGCTACAGTCTTAGGGCCCTAGGGGACCCCCAGAGCCATTGCCAAGGTAATTTAGGGGGAAAGCCCTATATAAACATTCTCACGGACCTAGGTAGGGAGAGTCTGATATCCTGGTGGTTCAGTGGTTAGAACTCTGTGCTTCCACACAGAGGGCATGGGTTCCATCCCTGGTTGGGGAAATAAGATCCCATATGCTGCATGCCAAAAAATAACCTCTCTCTCTTCCATCTCATTCAATTTATAATAACATGTATAATCCCCATTTGAATTGATTGTCTAGACAAGGCACTAGTTGACAAACTACAGCCCACTGGCCAAATCTGGCCTGCCATCCGAGAATCGTTTTTATATTTTTACATAATTTAAAAAATTCAAAAGAAGAAAACTATTTCATGACATGAAAATTACATGAAATTCAAATTATTTACTTATTGGAACACAGCCACTCCAATTTGTTTATGAATTATGTATCACTAATGTCATGTTATAATAGCAGAGTTGAATAGTGGCAGCAAAGACTACATATGGCCCTCAAAGCCTAAAATATTTAGTAGTTGTTCCATTCCAGAGAAAGTGTACCAATCCTTGGGCTAATCTATTGAAAGGTCCTATTAAAATATGTTGCCTGATAAAAGTAGCTGAGTGAGCCATTATTGATCTGCCATCAACACTCAAAACTTGGATTTGTCTATCTGATCGCTTTCAGTCACCCAGAAGGGGCCAAGGAAAATGGGTTACAAATCAGGAGATATTTTGTTGGGGAAGAGAGGAAGACAGGTCCAAAGCACGTATCCCTGACCTTCTTTGGGGACAAGAGCCACATTTAAGTTGTCCCACAGTAGAATCACTGCAGATAGTGATTGCAACCATGAAATTAAAAGACGCTTACTCCTTGGAAGGAAAGTTATGACCAACATAGATAGCATATTAAAAAGCAGAGACATTACATTGCCAACAAAGGTCCGTCTAGTCAAGGCTATGTTTTTCCAGTGGTCATGTATGGATGTGAGAGTTGGACTGTGAAGAAATTTGAGCACTGAAGAATTGATGCTTTTGAACTGTGGTGTTAGAGAAGACTCTTGAGAGTCCCTTGGACTGCAAGGAGATCCAACTAGTCCATCCTAAAGGAGATCAGTCCTGGGTGTTCATTGGAAGGACTCCAATACTTTGGCCACCTCATGCGAAGAGTTGACTCATTGGAAAAGCCCCTGATGCTGGGAGGGATTGAGGGCAGGAGGAGAAGGGGATGACAGAGGATGAGATGGCTGGATGGCATACCTACTCGATGGACATGAGTTTGAGTAAACTCCGGGAATTGGTGATGGACAGGGAGGCCTGGCATGCTGTGATTCATGGGGTTGCAAAGAGTCAGACACAACCGAGCGACTGAACTGAACTGAACAGTTTGAAGTCCTGAGTGGGGACCAGGAAAAGGGGACAGTAGTACCTTTGGATGAGCCTGGTGAATGGACATTGTTGGGGGGGGGGAGGGTGATGTCTGTCCTTGGACAGTGGGAGAGAGGCAAAAGAGTATCTTCTTGCCCACATCTCCTCCTCTTTGTTTGACACTGAAAGTACCTAGGAGCTACAGAGAAGGTAACCCAGCAGAAGCTAAGAACCTGCCATGGAGTAGGTCAGGCTTTCCACTCAGTAGAAATTTATATCACAGTTTCCACCGTGATGAACACACGGAGCACCATCAGCCTGAGGGGAAGAACTGGGCCAAGTTACTCCAAGGAGCATGGAGCAACAGGAAAGCCTGGAGTCCCAGCAGGCTCAGGGAAGGGATAGGACTGAAAGTCAGCAGCACTTCATTCACTGTTTTACTCTTTGCTCTCCTTCATACACATCCTTCAGATTTAGGTTTCTAATCACTAGGCTCTGAGAAACCTCATCACTGTGAAGTCTTCTGTGACCTCTTTCCCTCAAACTCAAAACATGACAGTTGGGATTAGGGCAGGGGTTTTTTACCCTCTCCAACTTCTTTCTTACAAGAAAGGGATGTCATGCCCCTGGGCCTCCAGGGCTTTTCTCAGGGAATTTCACTTATCTGCAGGGTTAGCTGAGTATGCTACCACCTGGGAAACTGCCCTTCTTACTCACACACTGGCCCAACTCCCTCTCCCTCCCCTACCAGGCAAATTATTCCTACTGCTCAGCATGAGTCACCACACAGCAAGAGCTACCACAGGGCCAGGGGCCCCAACATGCTGTTTTTTCACAGAGGGTGGGGACACAGGAGGCAGGGAAAGAGAGAGGGCAGAAATGGGGAATGGAACAAGGCGAGCAGACCGCAAACTGAAGGGGTATTCTTGTCCTTGACTTCCTATTGGCATGGCAGGCCCTTTGATGTGTTAGGCAATCTTCCCCTTGCTACTCGGTTTCACTTCCCTTGCTCTTTTGTTCTGTTTATTCCCTTCTAGGATAAGGAATTTATTCTTTGCTACAGTGTTAGGGTCCAAGGGGGACCCCCGGAACCATCAGCATGGGGATTTCCAAAAAGAGCCCTGTATGAACATTCTCACAGACCTAAGTCAGTTCAGTTCAGTTCAGCCACTCAGTCATGTCCAACTCTTTGCGACCCCATGAACCACAGCACGCCAGGCCTCCCTGTCCATCACCAACTCCTGGAGTCCATCCAAACCCATGTCCATGGAGTTGGTGATGCCATCCAACCATCTCATCCTCTGTCATCCCCTTCTCCTCCTGCCCTCAATCTTTCCCAGCATCGGGGTCTTTTCAAATGAGTCAGCTTTTTGCATCAGGTGGCCAAAGTACTAGAGTTTCGGCTTCAACATCAGTCCTTCCAATGAACACCCAGGACTGATATCCTTTAAGATGGACTGATTGGATCTCCTTGCAGTCCAAGGGACTCTCAAGAGTCTTCTCCAACATCATAGTTCAAAAGCATCAACTCTTCGGCGCTCAGCTTTCTTCACAGTCCAACTCTCACATCCATACATGACCACTGGAAAAACCATAGCCTTGACTAGACAGACCTTTGTTGGCAAAGTAATGTCTCTGCTTTTTAATATGCTGTCTAGGTTGGTCATAGCTTTTCTTCCAAAGAGTAAGCGTCTTTTAATTTCATGGCTACAGTCACCATCTGCAGTGATTTTGGAGCCCAGAAAAATACAGTCAGCCACTGTTTCCACTGTTTCCCATCTATTTGTCATGAAGTGATGGGACCAGATGCCATGATCTTAGTTTTCTGCATGTTGAGCTTTAAGCCAACTTTTTCACTCTCCTCTTTCACTTTCATCAAGAGGCTCTTTAGTTCCTCTTCACTTTCTGTCATAAGGGCGGTGTCATCTGCATATCTGAGGTTATTGATATTTCTCCCAACAATCTTGATTCCAACTTGTGCTTCCTCCAGCCCAGTGTTTCTCATGATGTACTCTGCATATACGTTAAATAAGCAGGGTGACAATATACAGCCTTGACATAACTCCTTTTCCTATTTGGAACCAGTCTGTTGTTCCATGTCCAGTTCTAACAGTTGCTTCCTGACCTGCATACAGATTTCTCAAGAGGCAGGTCAGGTGGTCTGGTATTCCCATCTCTTTCAGAATTTTCCACAGTTTATTGTGATCCACAGAGTCAAAGGCTTTGGCATAGTCAATAAAGCAGAAATAGATGTTTTTCTGGAACTCTCTTGCTTTTTTGATGATCCAGCGGATGTTGGCAATTTGATCTCTGGTTCCTCTGCCTTTTCTAAATCCAGCTTGAACATCTGGAAGTTCATGGTTCATGGACCTATGTAGGGAGAATCTAATCCTACAAAGTTAAAGGTACTGTTGGAACACTAAACATAGTATTGAAATCCAAGGTCAACATAGAGAACTCGTGACCATAGTAGGACAGGGCAGGCTGAAAGAGTTCTTAACCCTGGTAGTAATAGTATTAATAAGTTATTATTAAAACACTGTTTTAAGACACAATCATATATACACACACACATATACGTATATAATGTGTTTAATAACACAACAAAATGAGGTATAATACTGTAATTAATGCCATATCCCAATGAGAAATTCAAGGGCTCTCAAGTAAGGCAATCACCCCCAATGTTTCTAGGCTACTAAAACACTGAGCCAGAATTTGAGCCTAGGGTCTTGGCACTGGAGTCCATGCCCTTAACCACTAGATTGCTGCTCAAAGCCATAGTGCTTAAATATAAGCAACCCTAGATCTAGATCTGAAAAGTCCTATGATCAATCCTTTCCTTCCAGGGTAGACATTCTGACATATAGCTTTGGGGAGAGAAAGGGAGGGAGAGAAGGAAGTAGAATATGAGATGTTCTGCACTGCCACTTGCTCCTTGCCCCCTGTCTTCATACCGAGGCGCATGCTTAGCTTTGGATAGGATTGGCAGAGTCTAGCCTGGCAAAAGCATTTGAGTGAAACCTTCACACTGCTTGTGTTTCTTTGTGCCTGTATCATGGATTTGTTGCTCCTTGCCACCCATCATTTCCTCTCATATGCATGCTAAGTCACTTCAGTCATGTCCGACTCTTTCCGACCCCATGGACTATAGCCTTCCAGGCTCCTCTGTCCATGGGATTCTCCAGGCAAGAATACTGGAGTGGGTTAGCATTTCCTTCTCCAGGGGATCTTCCCAACCCACGGATCGAACCTGTGTCTCTTATGTCTTCTGCATTGGCAGGCAAGTTCTTTATCACTAGCGCCACCTGGGAAGCCCCCTCCTCTCATATAATAAGGTTTTATGGGGCCACTCGCTCTCTCGGATGACAGCATACACATTTTGAGCTTTAGGAGGGAGGCTTTTTGGTAAGAGAGAAAAAGGAAGTGACTCACAACTGAAATTTTTCAGCTGGTCAGAACATTCTGTCTGATGCATTTGACCACTGATTAGAACAAGAAACTAGCGTATCATTCCCATCTTCAAAAATGAAAGCTGCCTGGGGTAACTATCATGCTTCCCAGTGACAGAGAGTTCACCATCAGAAACTTTCTGGGTTTGACTCCTAGACAAAATTGCAGTGGTATGTGCCCAGAATCACATTGTAGGCTTAAGCTGTAATGAAGGACCCTTGCTTTACCAGCAAAATCCAGAAGCTGGGTTAAATATTCAATGACAGGTCAGGTCCTGGAACATAGCCAGTCTACTTGTTAAGAAACAATAATCATCTAACAAAGCTTCTCCAGGATGGAAAATAGATGGCTGTCCCATATTCACACAGCTGCAATATGATAGATTGAAGTGGGATAGCCACAAGCAAGGTAGACAGAAATATGGTCTAAAGATGTACCAAGTCATGACTTTAAAACACAGACTGCAGTGACTGGGGAACACTGCAAAAGGTGGAATACTAGGTATGCCACAAGTCAGATGAGAGCCTCTGCTCTTTCTAAGGAAGGGCATTGAGAAGAGCAGGGGACAAAGAGCTTCAGGCTGAAACTATAGTCCAAACGACAACCTTTAAATATGCAGTATATGGAGTGTGGATGATACTAATTGTCATGGCTATAGATCTGCATGTATAACTATATAGGGGTAGAGTAGCAGCTTGTAAGACCTAACAGTGATTACTTTAAAGAGCATTAATGGTTAACATATGTAGTAATACTTAAATTATTTAGATTAAAATGCTTACTGACCACCAGCTATAGACCTTCCCAACAGAGGGAAGTGGAGAGGAACAGAGGAAAATAACAGATGGAAATGTTACAAAGCAGCAAGAAAGACTTCTGTTCATCTTTAAAAAGAAGAGAAGGAAATAAGACAAAAAGGTGGAAACTGAGACTGTGAAGCCAGGTTCTTTCAAAATGGAGCTTTGAAAAAAAGATAACTTTAAAAAAAAATCTCCATTCACCTAAAATTTTCTGCAAAGAATTTTACAGGTTTATTAACTATCTGAATAGTTGCCCAACCTTTAAGTCTTGTGTGACAGAGGTAACCCGGGGTTTAGAAAGCCTGTGAAACCCATGAGGTTATATGCAGAACTCAGTGTGTTTATGTGTATATTTAAAGATGTGTGCATATTTTTCCATAAAGAGGGATTTCCCCCTTTTTTTACATTGGCTGGGCAAGGTTGAAATTAGTTGATATTTAACATTAGTATAATTAAGATATACATTTCTGACTTCATGGGAGAAGACGTTTGCAAATGACATATCTGACAAGGAATTAATATTTCAAAAATACAAAGAACTCATACAACTCAACATCAGAAATACAAATAACTCAATAAAGTGAGCAGAGGACCTGAAGAGACATCAACACAAGATGGTGCCCAACATCACTAATCAACTGGGAAATGCCAATCAAAACCACTCTGAGATATCACCTCACATCTGTTAGAATGGCTTTTCTTAAAAAGACAATAAATAACAAGTGCTGGTGAGGATGCAGCGAAAGGGAACCCTTATGTACTGTTGGCAGAAATATAAATTGATGCAGCTACTGTGTAAAGCAGTCTGGTGATTCCTCAAAACATTAAAAATAGAACTACCATATAATCCAGCAATCCGTACAATCCATACAATCCACTTCTGAGTATTTATCCTAAGAAAACAAAAACACTAATTTGAAAAGATACATGTACCCCAATGTTCATAGCAGCACTGTTTACAATAGCCAAGATATGGAAGCAGGCTAATGTCCATCAACAGATGAATGGATAAAGAAGATGTGGTATATCATTTTGAAATGTATAGAAATATCAAACCATTATATAGTGTTGTGGGTCAATTATACTTCAAAAACAAACACAAAAACTCAAAGGAAGAGAAGATATTTATGGTTACCTGAGATGGGGTGGAGGAGGGGGAATTAGACAAAGGTTGTCAAAAGGTAAAAACTTACAGTTATAAGATAAATAAGTACTTGGGATGTAATGTACAACATGATAAATATAATTAACACTGCTGAATGTTATATATGAAAGTTGTTGAGAGCAAATCCTGAGTTCTCATCACAAGGAAAACATGCTTTTCTATTTCTTTAATGTTTTAGCTATGTGAGACAGTGGATGTTCATTGAAACTTATTGTGGTAGTAATTTCATGATTATGTAAGTCTATTCATTATGCTTAAACTTATACAGTTCTCTATGTCAATTATATCTGAATAAAACTGAAAGAAAAAAAGATATACATTTCTGGACAGAGTAGTACCCATGGGGTACCCATGGGGGGAAAAACACAGAAGATACAGACTAAACAGTTTCTAGAGTATTAGGCTGATATCTGGATCCCGTGACTCAGTAAGAATCTCACTATATGGTTGCATATCATATATGGCTGGGAAAGAAAGAAGAGGAAACTACACCTAAAAACACCTATTATGTGCCAGGCACCACCATTCATTTATTGAGTCAACAAATATTTACTGAGTGCCTGCTGGCTCAGATGGTAAAGAATCCACCTACAAAGCTGGAGACCTGGGTTCGATCCCTGGGTTGGGAAGATCCCCTGGAGAAGGGAAAGGCTACCCGCTCCAGTATTCTGGCCTGGAGAATTCCATGGACTCTATAGTCCATGGGGTCACAAAGAGTCAGATATGACTGAGTGACTTTCACTTTCACTACTATATTTACATGTATATTTTCTTTCCTAAGCCCCACACTGTAAGCATCATTTCCCACACTTTATGGATGAGGAATCAAAAGTTCAGGGAAGTTAATTAATTGCTCAAGATCAAAGAGGAAATGTTAGAGTGGGGATTTGAACCCTGGCCTTCTTGGACTCAAAACCTGAGTTGCTACCTTTAAATCCAAGTGACAAACAAAAATATTGAGACCTAGAGAGTCAAAATGCTTGACAGGGTGTAACAAGTAGCAAAGTGATGGGAAGAACTCAGGGCTGCCTTAGGCTTCTGCTCTCTGGGTAAGACCATCTGAGGAGCCAGTACCTATGACCTGCTTCTGGGACTCCGCCAAGCGACCTGGCACTGCTCAGGTTGGCTTCTCCAAAGCAGCCTTGCCCCTATGCTCTTGTTTCCAGCAGAACTGACGCTATTAGATTACAGACTTCCCTGGGAGAAGTGACAAATGGCTTTTCCAACCTTCCAGCTGCCTGACTGAATCCCCGGAGGCAGTCTCTCCTCACAGGGAAAACTCTAAAGAGTCAGCTATTGGTGACGCTATTGTTTGACTTCACATTTTGGCCTACCACCAGCTTGCGGTGACAGAGGCTGACTTTTGGCTAGCCAATCCTGATTTGTAATTGATCAGTCTCTCCCCTTTAACTCCCTTCAGAAACCTTAGACAGTATTTGATATCTGTTTCTTAAATTAGGGCTGCTTTTTGTCCAAGTCACTCCTCCTCAGACCAGATCTGTTAAAGGATATTGTCCTTGAAGATCAAAGATCCCATGAGTTCTTTTAGGACTCAGGAGCACTCATGATGAGGAAATAGAAGAAAATGCTTCAGGGGATCCCTGAGAATATAGGAGCTATATACTGCTTCGGGGCTTCCCAGGTGGCGCAGTGGTAAACAATCTGCCTGGCAGTGCAGGGGACGCAAAAGACATAGTTTCCATCCTTGGGTCAGGAAAATCCTCTGGAGTAGGAAATGGCTACTCACTCCAGTATTCTTGCCTGGGAAACCCCATGGACAGAGCAGCCTGGCAGGCTACAGTCCACTGGGTCACAAAGAGTCTGATAAGACTGAAGCGACTGAGCGTGCATGCACACACACACACACACAAGTACACTGCTTCAGCAATCACACAGAGCTGTTAGACCCAACTTCCGGAGGCTAATGGTGAAACGCTTGACATAGCAATCACATACTTTAGGATCAGAGTCACATGCCCAAACTCACACCTACACTTCTAATGTTTCCATGGCAACAGTGAAGGCACAAAGGCTCTTCTCTCTCTTACATATGATAGCAGTCCCAGATTGCCCAGTGCTAGTTCTCTGTTTGTGCAGTTCCCTGGAGTCTCCTGCCTCGGTTTTCCAAACAACATTCCGGGAGAATGTAGAAAGGAACTCAGGACTTTCTGGTGGTCCATTGCAGGGTGGGGTGGTGGTATGGGTTTGATCCCTGATCAGGGAACTAAGATCCCACATGCTTTTCCACTCCATAATATGAAACAAAAATAGTGGGGGTTATTTAGCAATACCTACAGTTAGTTTGCCCAGGGCCCTGTATTTCCAAAAGACTGAACTTGAGCTGCAAGAGGATTCTGAATCACAAAGCAAATAATGAAAAAGGCAAGAATTGGGCATTTTCAGGGTTGAGGACATTATTGGCACCCTTTGGAATGCCAGTGTTGATCAATTACAGTATCATTACCATCAAGATAAGAATATCCTATTACTGTAGCATATTCTTTTTAACTCTAAGATTTCTCAGAATCATCACTATATGGAACCACTAGGTATACTTCATTGGAAGCTTGAATGACCCAAGTCCACCTTTAGCTACATGACAACCTTGAAAAGTCCAAAATGATCTATTTTTAGAAACCACTGCTGTCCATGGGATTTTCCAGGCAAGAATACTGGAGTGGGTTGCCATTTCCTTCTCCAGGGGATCTTCCTGAGCCAGGATCGAACCTGAGTCTCCTGCAATGACAGGCGGATTCTTTACCACAGAGCTACCAGGGAAGCCCTGATTTTTGTTTTTTAACACCAGAGACCGCAAGTGTCTTTCAAGTAGAAAAGCTTCATAAAATAGGAAGGTATCCAGTTTACCTCATCCTACTATTTTGCCAAAACAAAGGCTTCTTTGGAAAGCCAGGGGAAAGATCAAATGCCTTCTGGGTAAAGCTCCTTTAGAAGTTCATTTTTGGCCATGCTCTTTACTTTTGCAAGATCATTGTGCAATCCTGTAATTCAGGAGAGGTGGTTGTTGGAGAAATGTTGTAGGGCCTCACTTGAATGTGTGTGTGTGGGAGTTCCACTTGGTGTATCCAGCTCAAGTTCCAGAAAGGAAAGAGGAAGGAAAGATGCCATCACTCAATGAAATTCCATTAATATGTAAGCCTAGACTTCAAGTTCAGAGGGAAAACTGAATCATAAAATAATGAGCACTAGATGCTACTGCAGCCTCCCCACACTGCCAGTTTTTTCTCACTTTTTAAATTTTTCTGATGACTCCTTGATGTAAGGACTAGGGAGCAGTCAAAAAGAGATATCCTTGAAAGATGTACTCACTTGAAACACTTCACTTTCCCTCTTTCTCCATTCTCAGTTCTAAGCAAACCCAGAAAGTTATGGAATAAAACCATGAGTCACCTTGAAAAGCAGTCCTTTAGAGGGTCCTTAATGATATCTGTGGCTCAAACCAGTTAGGTCACTATATTCAGAACCATGGCTAATTTAGAAAACTTTGTTAGGTCTTGTGACTCGTATCTTTCTTGATAGCTCTTGAGCAGATACTACTCATGGCCTGAAGCACAGAAGCTCAAGTTCATGGGGCTGTCTAGGTACAAAAGAAGGCAAAGAATTTGTCCTGTTCATTATTCATTAGAGTCCACAAACCATTCTCTTCTCTTTGTCCAGAACAATTAGCATCTATGCCAGAATATTTCTTCATTGCCATATCACCCCCAGTTCACTGTGGGCCCACATACCCTTCCCCAGAAGGAAGTATGTTTATTCAAAGTGAATGTGGCAAATAAAGATGAAGAAGCCAAAGAAAGTGAGGGGCTCTCATGGAAGATGTTGCAGGAAAAGAGAGTGGGGTATGAGAGGCTGGTCTTGTCTCAGGTCTCAGGTCTCAGGCCCTGGGATGACCGCCAAGGGTGGATTCTTGGCTTTGTGCAGGAAAGAATTCAAGAGTGAGCCATAGTAAAGAGAAATAAGGTTTGTTCAGGGAGATACACACTCCACAGACAGAGTATGGACCATCTCAGAAGACAGAAGAGGTGCCAGGGTATGGAGTTGTCAGTTTTTATGCACTGGGTAATTTCATAGGGTAATGAGTGGGAGGAGTATTCCAGCTATTTTGGGAAGGGCTGGGGATTTCCAGGACTTGGGCTGCCTTCCACATTTTTACCTTTATGGTTGACCTTGGAACTGTCAAGGCACCTGTGGGTATGTCATTTAGCCTGCTGACGTGTTATAATGAGCGAATACCGAGGCTCAAGGTCTAGTGGAAGTCAACTGGTCCACCATCGTGTACCTAGTTGGTTCTAAGTAGTTTATGTTGTGTCCTCAGGCTATGTTATCCTTTTAAGGTTGTGTCCTGCCCCCTTCTTGTCTCAAAGGGGTCTCATAGAGCAAGGGTAGGGAGGACTCAAAGAATGGGGAGGATGCCATAACCTAGCAGTTAACCTCAACTTAGCTATTAACTATAATGTATTTATGAGCAGATGGATCTTTCTTTTTAACTCCAGTTGATGAAGCCTCCAGCTTCTTTGCCCACCCTAGCTTCACTCCACTCTCACCCCACCCCTACTCCCATCCCATCAGCCACCTGGACTCTGCTACCTAGTAGCAACTCCCAGAGTGCAGAGGTCAGAGCGATCATTCTATTAGCCATACCCTAGGGATGGTTTGGATCACTGCCATTTCAGAAAACCTTACCTAACAGAGGGGGAGGGGTTGGAAAAGAGCTACAGAAGACTGTAGAAAGAGATTAAGGGCACAGGAGGGGGAGGTGTTGCCATATGGCAGAAAGGAGTCCTGATTAAAAAGATTAGCTGCCCTTCAATCAGAAAGGCTGGGGTGGGAGAGATGCGTTAGAAAGCTATAAAATCACAAAAAGCCTCATAGAGTGAGCAATGAATTCTAAAAGAGAAAAAAGGAAGAACCCCCTTCAAGTATATTAGGTAAGTTTAAGTCGAATTGAGGGAAGTCTGATTTTACACAGTGAGGAGAAAATTTAGAGAATCCATTACCATGAGGAATGGCACAAGCTGGCAATCATCCCGCAAAACGCAAAGAAAGATGCACTCTTAACAAACCCGCAATGAATTATTAAAGGAAAGGCAGTAACATCAAAGAGGCCAACCTCAACCCATCTGTGGGAGCCCCTGCAAAAGATAAGAGCCAGGGGCTGAAGAAGGGGGCTGGCCTAGCCTTTTCCATTCTTTGGTTCTTAGGAAACATAGTGAAGATGGGTTTGCACTCCCAACACCTTTGGTTTCTAGATCTTCCATCTGGAGAAGAATCAACCTACTGAAAATGATACCTTCTATATGTCTTCTAAAGATTTTCCAAATAAAATTTTATAGTCTACCATGTTGTAAATAACTTTGAACTTGGAGCCATAAACATAGCTATAGAAACATCTTGGCCTAGGTCATAAAAGTAATTGTCTGAGCCCAAATGAAATCAGGCTCAAAGACCTAAGAATCTGAGTACAAGTGGAAACCTTCAACACACTTCACTTTTGCTAAAGTGAAGGGAAGGACTGGGGCAATTACTGGGCTCTTTGGAAAACTCCATAGGCATATTTGAGCAAGGCTGACTCGGAAGATTAGCTGCTCTCCTCAGGAAATTGTCATGTCTTTAGGTCATAGGGTGGTAAGCAGCAAATGGAAAGACAAAAGGAGAGACTTATTCTCACCTAGCCTCTCTGTCTCTATTTGTCTCTCTCTCTCTTACATACACACACACACACACACAAAATGCTTAAGCATGTGGGAATAATGCAAACATACTCAGTGAGAGATTGACTACTTATAGAATTCTACCTTGTGGACTGATGCTGAAGCTGAAGCTCCAGTACGTTGGCCACCTGATGCCAAGAACTGACTCACTGGAAAAGACCCTGATGCTGGGAAAAGATTGAAGGCAGGAGGAGAAGGGGATGACAGAGGATGAGATGGTTGGATGGTATCACCGACTCAATGGACATGAGTTTGATCAAGCTCCAGGAGTTGGTGATGGATAAGGAAGCCTGGCGTGCTGCAGTCCATAGGGTTGCAAAGAGTCAGACACAACTGTGCAACCGAACTGAACTGAACAGGTAATCCTAGAAATATGTCAGCCAGTCAACCAGATGGCACTCAAACTTCAGAATGACCTCACGCAAATACAAGATGTTTATGATGCCCTTTTAGGGTTGACCACACTAGAACAACTTTAAGATGTTACAGAAGAATTTGAGTATTTTCCTAGGGAGCTTTTAGACTGGCTAAGACATTTTTTAATCACTTGAAGTTGCTGCCAAAGGAGACATTAAAAATGGATGGATGGTTTTGGGTGATTTTTAAGGAACTGGCAGGGAATTGCCCTGTTGAAAGGGCAACTTTACTTTGCTCTTCAGATTTATTGCCAAAGGCAATGCTATTACCTTTACTGGAAACAAAAGCAGTTAGTTTTGGTATCTGAGGCTAAGCAAGCTATTAGGAACAACACCTGAACATTGTTGCCAATGTTGGGGAAGAAGAAATTGTCCTCTCCCCTTCTAGGTTCTTCTGGTTGGTCTAAGAATTCAATTAACATGAGACAGATTATCAGGGGAAAATCCAACAAAAGTTTAGTGACATGTATATATGGGAGAGACCCAGAAGAGCTGAGTAACTCACACAAATGGCAGAAGCCTTCACTTTAAACACCCTTCTCAGCTAAAGAGAAAGTTTAAGGTGGGAAAAATCAGTTACAGGAAGTTACCAAGAAAAGCAGATTTAAGTAAGTGCCTTCTCCATTGATGACAGTTTCTATAGAGTTGGTATTCCTCCCCCAAACATGGTTGTTGTTCCTCGGTTGCTAAGTCGTGTCCAACTCTTTGTGAGCCCATGGTCTGCAGCACATCAGGCTTCCCTGGCCCTCACTATCTCCCCGAGTTTGCTCAAACTCATGTCCATTGAGTCGATGATGCCAGCCAACTTTCTCATCCTCTGTTGACCCCTTCTCCCTGCTCTCAATCTTTCCCCAAACACAGAGAGCAGTCATCCTTACAAACAGAAATTTCTCTTACAAATATAAATATTTCTTTCTTAAGGGCAACTCTTCCATGGTTTTCAGAGCACTTCCCAAGTTTGCTGTTTCTCGAAAGTAACCTGCTTAAAACAATATGCCAAAGAGACATATTTTAGGGTGACAAAATTCTGCTTCTTTACACTGAGAAATTAGAATTTTTAAGAATTCCAGGAAGCCAAGAGATTTCTGAGTAATGTATAAATCATAGAAGAAAAATCTACTTTTTTCAGGCCAAATGTTGCCTCTCCAGTGATGCAATAAGATCAATAGGGCATGAAGCCTTTGTTCTCCTCATGCAGCTTTAAGTTGTCCATATTTTCAAAATACTGTATTTATCAGAAATACCCTCTCTGTCACCCTCAAGGAACGAGTAGGAGTAGGGACCCTCCACCCTTGGATCAACACTATTAAGGAGCCACCCTCTAGATACTTTCTCCAGGAGAGAATCCTGACTCTTCATGAATGTCCCCAGACTTCTTGAAGCCAGCCTTTTTCCTAGTATAACTGAGCAGGACCCTATGGGGCCTTACTGGGACAGACACCACCACCCCCCCAACCCCCAGCCACATGCTCTGCTTCAGCTCCTCTCTGAAGCACCTAGACAATAGTATCTGATGCTTATTTCCTGACTATTTCAGATGCTAACACCTTCACCAAGTGGGAACAATTAACTAGTACACAAGTACAGAGCCCCCAGATCTGGCGCCTAAGGGCTGATCACCATCAACCAATCAGCGAATTGTGCACAAGCTCATGATAAACTCTGGGGGATACACCCTCCCTCACCTGACCTTTAAAAAATCTTTGCTGAGGGACCATGTGGGCTTCCCTGGTAACTCAGACAGTAAAGAACCTGCCTGCAATACAGGAGACCTGGGTTCAATCCCTGGGTTGGGAAGATCTCCTGAAGAAGGGAATGGCTATCTTCTCCAGTATTCTTGCCTGGAGGATACCATGGGCAGAGGAGCCTGGTGGGCTACAGTCTATGGGGTCACAGAGAGTTGGACACGACTGAGTGACTAGGCTACCATATACATATATATATTCCCTGGTGGTCCAGTAGTTAAGAATCTGCCTTGCAGTGCAGGAGACACCGGTTTAATCCCTGGTCAGGGAACTAAAATCCCACGTGCCATGCAACACAACTAGAGAGTCTATGCACCACAAAGAAAGATCCCACATGACAAAATGAAGACCATGTATGTCGCAGCTAAATAAATAAAGATATTAAAATAATATAACATTTAAAAAAATAGTTTGCTGAAACCCTTCGAGGAGTTTGAGCCACCCATTTTCCTTGTATTAGTACCTTCACAATATGCTGCATTTCCCTTCACCAAAACTTGGTGTCAATAGACTGGCTTTACCACATGTGTAAAGTTTGGCTCAGTAACAGGGGCATCTTGCATTACAAATGAAGCTATATACACCAGAAAATGCATTTCTGTTGACTTCATGTCTTCACATCTACTGCTGATATCATCCTTATCATCATCAGTAACATGGATACTTAAGTTAAAAAATAAATTATGTGATATATATAGTAGCTGTACAAAAAATAGGTAAACATACACACAAAAGGTACATGGACAAAACTATAAAGAAGAAAATTCCAAGTAACTATACCCTCACCCCTCCATGATCACTACCAGGTACCATGCAGCAGTTTTCATTCTTCCAATATTACCAGCTATGCTCTTTACATTTCCTTCCCCCCATGGGGTGGAAAGCACCCTAGTGCCATCTCAATCTGATCCATGATATTGTAGGAACTTCTCATGAAAACAGGCCCATTCAGTTTCTTAAGACTTAGTTCCATTTGTTTCGCAACTTTAACCTTCTATTTGATTTTAAGCTCCCACTCCCTCTCAGTGCTTCCTGTCCTGCCTTCTTTCTGGTGCTTACCCTTCTGGTATTGGGGTTAAAAGAAGAAAGAGAAACTGATCTCAGTGAGGGAGCAGTGAGCGCTGGTGTGAAGCGAGATCTACTCTGCCCAGGAATTGAACCTGGGTAGCCCGGATGAAAACCAGGAATCCTAGCCCAACAAAGGCTAGAGGATAGAAGCTATTTTTCCCTGGATCTTTGCCCCCAGTGAAAAAATGCATTTCTCACGGAGGCAAAAATCTGTTCAAAGTTTATTACCGAAGACATAGCACGACAAGTGGGAAAGCACACAGAGAAGTGGTTTGTTTGGTTAAGACAGAAGCAAGGAAGAGATGCACATCTGGAGAGAAAAGGTGTGGGTGTCCCACATAATGAAGGTGAAAGTGAAAGCCGCTCAGTCCTGTCTTACTCTTTGCGACCCCATGACAGTCCATGGAATTCTCTAGGCCAAGAATACTGGAGTGGGTAGCCTTTCCCTTCTCCAGGGAATCTTCCCAACCCAGGGGTCAAACCCAGGTCTCCTGCATTGCAGGCGGATTCTTTAACCAGCTGAGCCACAAGGGAAGACCCCCTAGTGAGGAGGAGTGCAGTAAGAGGCAGTTAAGTCATTTATATAGGACAGTTCTTCTGGGTCTTTGCTTACCTTTAGTCAATTATCTGGTTTCTTTTTCCACACTTGACCTACCCTGGGACCTTCCCCAACATGCATGCACAACTTCTTTCCAAGATGGATTCCAGCCCAGAGGCCTAAGGGATCACTTATTGGCATCACATATTATGGGGTGGTGCCCCCTCCTTTTGACCACCAAGGAGCCTTTCTGTACATGTGAAATGCCTCCCTTGTCCCAGGGATAGGAAGTATATGAACTCTTAATCTTTTTAAAAAATTATTTGTTTATTTATTTATTTTTGCCTGCACTGGGTCTTTGTTGTTACACATGGGCTTTCTCCAGCTGCAGAGAGTAGGGGGCTACAATCTAGTTTCGGTGCTTGGGCTTCTCACTGTGGTGGCTTCTCTTGCTGCAGAGCAAGAGCTCTAGGTCCATGGGCTCTAGAGCACAGGCTCAGTAGTTGTGGTATATGGGATTAGTTGCCTCGAGGCATGTGGGATCTTCCTGGACCAGGGATTGAACCTGTGTCCCCTGCATTACAAGCTGGATTCTTAACCACTGGACCACCAAGGAAGCCCCTAAACTCCTAACCTTTTAACAGGGCTTATTCCCACTCTGTCCCTGCCATTAAAATGCCCAATGTCTGATTATTTACCCTATTCACATTGCTAGTTTTTTGTTTTGTTTTTTTTTTAAAGAATTATTTATTTATTTGCCTGGGCCATGTCTTAGTTGTGGCATGTGGGATCTAGTTCCTGACCAGGGATTGAACCTGGGCCCTTTGCATTGGGAGTGCGGAGTCTTAGCCACTGGACCACCAGGGAAGTCCCCATATTGCTAGTTTTTATATCAAGGTGTAGATCTCAAAATATAGACTGGAGTCCAGTCATAAATATATATTAATAGTCCTGGAGCCCATTTGTTTCTTGCTTCAAGAAATGTAAACAGGGGCTGGTGATGAATGGATAGCCTGAAATTCATTGTCTTTCTCACCGCAGGAGGTGTGAACCGGAGGCCAGTTGTAAATGCCTAGCCTGGAGCCCATCTACCTCCTGCTTCAAAACTATTATAGTTGAGCACTTTGGATGATACCACTTGATACCTCCCCTGAGCAATTCTGCAGTTGCTTCCCTTCTGAGGAGCTAGGTGTTGTGCACACCCACCCCCTAGACACTGATATTCCCGGCATCTTCCAACTGGTAATCCTTCTCTGCATTCCTCTTGAAGCACATGCCTCTTGTCTCCACAATATGCATGTGCATGTGCGTGTGTGTGTGTGTGTGTGTGTGTTGGGGGACCTATAGCTCCCAATCTCTTCCAAGGCTCTGACCTCTTGGGAAGGAGAAATTCAAAGAGAAGTTATTTGCTCCCTTTTCACCTGGGAGTCCCGTCATTCCTTGGATTCTAAAAGTCTTGACTCCTTTCCAGTGATACCAGGCCTGGTCTACAGAGCAAGACTGGTGACTAAGCAAATGTCTAAGCACTATGGTTCTGAGGCCTCCCTCCAGTGTGTATGCTGAGCCAACTCAACCCAGCTCACATACACGGATTGGTAAATTTTCAGAAAACACTTTAGCCATTTGACATCATATTGGTACCTTGAAATTGGCCTTGGCTGGAGTGTTTACACTCCAGAGATGCCTCCAGTGTGCTGTAATTAACCAGCATACCATTGCCTCTTTTCCACCAAGGGGAGGGGAGTTGGAGACGGAGAGAGTCTCTCACCATCACTGCAGTCCCCAAAAGGCAACATTTGTTTTCCTTTCAGTCCAACTTTAGATGGGTGGAGGCGGCTGGCCTCAAGAACTAGGGCTATTAGATTGTTTTTATTGGCTGCCTGCCATTTCATTGTCTCATTGCACCATGATTTTTGTAAACATAAATCTTTGTGTTTGATGACGTAAGCCTTCAATAAATGTTGGCTCTTATAAGGAGGATGATGATGATGATGACTTTTAAGTGGGGTTATCAGGCTCAGCACAGAGCAGGGCAATACTAAACAGCCCCTCCCCTTCCTCTTTCCCATCAACACCGTTAATGCTGGCTGTCTTACTCCTCTCTGCTCCCGCTCCCAGGCAGGAAATCAAACGGTTCCTTTCTGGGAAATTTGGCCTAGGAGAAAAGACTCACAGATATGGATATTCAAATGAAATGGCCAGTTCCACATAAGAATGTAAGACCCACTAGTCAGTTGTCCTAATACACACACACACACAACACACAGCTTTTCAGTTGCCTCACTCCTAAATACAAATGAATAGTTAAAGATAATCAAACACTGAAGAAAAATCTTTAATAGAAACAAAGAAACTAAAACAGACGCTGAAAAAAGAATCTGGTAAGAAATAGAAACAGTGCAGGGAAAAGAAGAAGCTATATACTTAATATTCTCAGAGAAATGCATGAATGCACTGTATACATGAAACATTCATTGATGGTAGAAACAAACAAGAACATTCTGAGCATGAGAATGATCTCTTGAAAATTCAAACTATTAGAAGAGAATTGTTTCTAATTCAGCAGAAAGAACATACATTTAAAAAAATCTCTAGAATGCAGAACAAAATGACTGAGAGGTAGGTAATAAAGACAAGATAGAAGAATTAAAGAACCATTATCCAGGAGGTCCCAGAGAGAGAACAGAAAAAATGGAGAGGAAATAATCAAATAGAGTAAAAGAAAGCTTTTCCCCAAAGGAAATGAGTTACCAACTTTAAAGGCTAAATATCTAGAATAAGACTGTAACACACATGCTGAGACACATTGTCATAAAATTTTGGACTATGAGGGAATAACCTCTCAAAAACAGTACCTCCCATGAACCCTTTTCAAGAAGCTATTGGAATAAGTGCATCACCAAGACAAAGAAACAAAGGATCCAACACAAAAGACTAATGAAGAAAAGTCCCAGGGGACTTCCCTGGTAGTCTAGTGGTAAAGAATCCGCCTGCCAATGCAGAGGACATGGGTTCAATCTCAGGTCCAGGAAGATTCTACATGCCTTGGAGTAACTAAGCCTGTGTGCCACAACTACTGAACCCTGCCTAAAGCCTGTGCTAGGCAGGGGCTGGCAGGGGCTAGTTCACATGCTAGGCATGTGAAGACTTTTCTTCATTAGTCTTTTGTGTTGGATCCTTTGTTTCCTTGTCTTGGTGACGCACTTATTCAATAAGTGCCTAGAGCCCATGCTCCTCAACAAGAGAAGTTACCATAATGAGAAGCCTCTGCACCTAGAGAAAAGCCCATACAGCAGTGAAGACCCAGCACAGCCAAAAACACACAAATATATAAAAAAAATTTTAATTCCAAGATGAAGGTGAAAGGAAAACAGCCATGTTGTAGGCTAGAGACAGATAGATGGAAGGTTCTGAAAGGACATCTCCAGAAAAAAATAACCATCAGATTTTTTGATGTGTTGATCTTATTGAGAAGAGTTTTAGATCCTTTGAGGAAGTCTGAGGTTGAATTAGTAATGACAACCACATAAATACTAAGCTAGTGAAAAAGGAAACCATTATCAACTCCAAGAAAAATAGGACAGTTGTGTATATATAATGAAGGGGAAGGGTTGCAAGAGAAAATTAAATCATTATATTCCATATAGGAAATGAATTGATAATGCTTCAAGTTGAAAAATCAAGAAATAGCAGTAAAAGCTGTAATTTAGGAATTTAGAGTTGAAAAACAAAGGCCCAAACCAGCCACAAGACATGAGAGTGGTTTCCTCTTAGAAGATGGATAGAGGATAATTAACACACTGTAGAGATGGCAAAAAAAAAGAAGATGGATACAGGAATTGGGAAGAGTAAGGGTTGCTGTTTCTTTTCAATATTAGGGCTACTAACTGTTCAACTGTGTGCATGTATTGCTTTGATAATAATAATAACTGCTGAGAGGGGTTTTTGTGGGGTTTAAGTAATATAACACAGATAAAGCTCTCAGCATACTACTTGCAGTGTACATGTTAATTGAAAGTCCCTGTTAAGTACAAAGTTGTTATAATATTAGCCGCAGAAAGCTGTAATCAGGAAGGTCAATCAGCCATATATTGTATTTGAAGTCATGTGACTCTTGGTCTTGCAGGCACTTGGGAATTTTAAAACTACTTCCTATCTTCTATTCACACACAAATTGGAGAGCTTTACATCTGTTATTCTCCTTCCTTGTAAGTCCATTTCCTCCATTGTTAGGAGACAAAGAAGATACCTCTGTTTTTGTCCCTCTGACGTTTAGCCTCAGAAGTGAAATGCACTACAGCAAAATAAATAATGTGACTTTGTTCAGTAGAGCACATGAGACCTTGATTCTTTAAAGTAAACATCTCAGACCGGATGGAGTATTCTCAAGCATTGCAAATGTGCTGGTGGCCAAAGACACAGGCTCTCCCTGGTATCTGAGCCATCAGATCTCTGGACTCTCAGGCTAAGAGAATGGAATCTGAACGAACGGCTGGAAGTGTAGCTGGGGAAGTTTTTTTTCCCTGAGATTCCTCTCAACTTGAAAGCTTTTAACCCTGTTATATTTGTTGTTTCATTGGGTTTTTTTTTCCTCCTTCTATTTAATGGCACACTAGAACTGTGGTCTAAGACAGTCTGATTTTCATCAAAGATCTAATCACACCACAGTCAGGATAACCTTTCTTATACCACACTTAGTAGAAAGTTTACAGAATAAAGCGAACATATGGGTGGTGTGATATCTGATAAAAGCCCTGAATCTGGAGTCAGATGAACCTGGGTTTATCTCAGTTTATTCTTTCACTGTCACCTTAAGCAAGTAACCTAACCTCTCTATGCCTCAGTTTTTTCAACTGGTAAATGGGAACAATAATAACATCCACTCTCTTAAGAGTCTCACGAGGACTAAGTAAGAAACAACACGTGAATCACTTCACCTCGTGCCTGGGGCGTAATAAGCCCTGGAAAAATGCTAAGCAGCTGTCTATTCATCATGCCTCCTTGGGAAGTGACGTAAGTTCCTTTCCACTTGAGATATGGAAATCGAAAGGTACTTAATCAACCCTAGAGTTTCCACTTTATCATCCAACTGGAAAGGCACAAAATCTAAAAGAAGCCCCAAAATGATCAAAAATACTTTTCATTTCTCCTAATCAAAGGGAAAGCGCTTTCATAATTTCATTGATGATTTGTCACTGCACCTCTGGCGCCCACTAGTGGCAAAATGCACAAAATTTCCTCAATTGTCTCTCCGGTGATTTTGAAAGTAACAATGCATTCTGTGAACTTCAAATTTGAAGTGGAAGAGAAGTCTTTAAACTGCCGTTGTGGTGTTTGTTGTTTAAATCACGACTCAAACCAAGGTGCCACATATTTTAGGTGCGTTTGTCGGTAAGCCTCTTGCCTGTGGATGCACTTTAAATTGGGATTCTCTCTATAATCAGAGATGAAAATACAGGATGACCTAATAAAGAACTGACTAGGTTCAGTAGTTACAACTTTAGAAAATGCCAGGCTGCATCAATAGGATCCACACAAGGACTGTGAAACTCAGACTGCAGGTTGGCTCCCAAAGATCATGAATGGCTGATGCAAGAAAATTGCGTTTTATAACCTGCAATTAGGGACTTCTGAGAAAAGTCATTCAAAGTGATATTAACTATAAGCAAATTATTTTTATATTTTATTTTAAAACTGAGTCACTTACACGGGCTCTTTCTAACTGAATGCTTGAGAAAGATTTCAAAGAAATGAAGACAGTATCAATTAAAACACAATCACATGTACAGTATTATTAACTAAACTATAGATTTTATTCAAATTTCACAAAATTTTATGCTTGTGTACATTATTTGTTTTCATACCTTATTCAAGATTGCCTTTAGCTGCATTGGGCAGCTTCAGCTGCATGCAACAAATTCTGGTAAATTCTCTTTTCATTTTAATTTTGTTACAAGTATTTTCTAATTTTTCTTGTTATAGCTTCTAAGATATACCCATCATTTGAAGGTGGACATTTAATTTCCAAATACATGGTTTTTTTTAAGTATCTTTGATATTAAATTATCATTTTGATATTAATTTCTCATTTAAATGTTTTCTTCTCTGTAATCATCCTCTGTGATTTTTCTCTTTTTTTTAATTAATTTTTTTAAATTTATTTATTTTTCATTTATTTTTATTAGTTGGAGGCTAATCACTTTACAATACCGCAGTGGGTCTTGTCATACACTGACATGAATCAGCCATGGAGTTATATGTATTCCCCATCCCGATCCCCCCTCCCACCTCCCTCTCTACCCAATCCCTCTGGGTCTTCCCAGTGCACCAGGACCGAGCACTTGCATGATTTTTCAGACTTTTAACTTTATTGAGGCTTTCAATGGCTAAGTCAAGGACCTCTCTTGGTAAATGTCACATTGCACTTGAAAATATGTGGGTTATTTTAAAAAATCTTTTGATATTGATCTAATATAATACTACAGTAATAAAAGAATAGACTTTGTAAGATTTCAATACCTTTAGACCATGACATTTTTGCAACTTCTTTTCTGTCCCTGGATATGTTCCAGTGTTTCCTAGTTTATAGTCTATGGGAACTGAGTAAAATTTGTATCCTACTGCTGTGTGAAAATTGTATAAGTCTTAATTATGTTGAACTGGTTCATGGTGCTTTTCAGGTCTATTGCATCCTTCTACTTTTCTGTATATTCATTCTATTGATTTTTGAGAGTTTGATATTGAAACTCCAACTAAAACTCTTAATTAATCTACTTTAAAAATAACTAATGTATAGTGGAACTATATGTGACTTTGTTCTGTATTTTCCAAGTCTCCTGTAAATGTGTTATCATAACTCTATAATTGAAAAAATAAAAAATAAAGAGGATAAAAAGACAATCACATGACCTAGAGGGTGGAATGGAGGGAGTGGGATGGAGGCTCAAGAGGGAGAGGAATATGTGTATACATATGGCTGACTCACGAAGTTGTACAGAAGAAACTAACACACCATTGTAAACAATTATATTCCAATTAAAAGCGCACACACGCACAAAGATAATCACAGAACCTTCTAATTTGGATCATCAGGCAACATCCAGTCTGAGGAAAAAGGAAAGGACATTTCTGACTCCCAAGGCTTAAGTAATTTCTTGTGTCAAAGTTCTATTAAATGTTTAATCAAAAAGAGCAACTCTAATGTTGCTTCCTGTATTTCTCTATTTCTTCCTTCTAGTATTTTCCTTCTTTGTGTCTCTTGCTGTTTCTGTTGCCGCCCCTTTCCTATACCTCCCTCAAATCAATTCAGCTTTATTTCACAAGAGTTGGGTTTAGGAGTTAGAGTCCAAGTTTCCTGAGACACCATCCCCACACACCATTTAATTAACATCATCACTAAATAGTATATTCCAGAAAATGTGACTAAATAACCAAAGTTGTCATGGTTTCAGAGCTTCTAGGAAGGGAGCTGCCTTTCTTGGGTTGGCTCATGAAATATGCTACCAAACATGCCCAATTTTACTTTCTCTTTGTTTGTTGGACAATGCAGCCTACAACATACTCACTACAGCTGCCACGCTGCCTAAGACCTCAATCATTGTGATTTCATCTACAGCTCTGCCTATTTATCAAGTGAATATAATGTACCCAGTAAATAGTGTCCTTGTACCCATCACTTGTTGAGCACAGAACGCAGAGGGGAGTTTTAATGAGGCACAGAAGAAACGTTTTAGCAGTGGTAGTTCACCTGAGGAAAACCTTCAGCTAGTGAGCTGAGAAGCTTCTGTGATGGCAGTTTTTAGAACTGATTTTACCATTTGAAATATGAACCCGCCAAAGCCCTACCAAAATGTCCTACTACTCTGCCTGCCATGGATCCTAATGATGACAGACACAACTGAAAAAGGAAAAACCAACAGAGACAGATCCTAGGTCTCCCAAAATACAACTGGAAAAAAGCTAGAAAATACAAAGGCATAAAACTTGCCTGTTGTAAAAATCGACGCTTACTCATAAAAGATAACATTGTGAGCAGAAATCGCATCTTCAGTATACATTTTGAGCCTTTGGTATCCTCGCCCACAGCCAGAAAAGTGTTCAAAACCAACTCAAGAGAGAGTGGACAGGATATGTTGACTGACCCTCTCAGTTTAAGGAAAAGTAATAGCTTCTGAAATGATTGTGAAATTTGGGGACCAGTTTCAACCCATTTCAGGCTGAGATCAGCCCACTTTCCTAGAATTCCTGCAGCACTTCAACTGTTGTTTATAACAAGGGCAAGACCTTAACGGGCTTTCTGAACTCTCAAAGAACCAGCCATGCTTAGTAGAATTTTAATGTTAAATATATTTTATTGTCTTCCTATTCTTCTTAAGGGGCTTAAATTGGTAATTATCATAAAGGACACAAGCACTTCCAAGCTTACAAATACAGCCGGTTCCAAAAAGTTCTTAGTAAATAGTAATATGGAATCTGGATCCCATTTTCCCAGGAATCAATGACACAAATGAAGGTTTGGTTTCAAGTTCAGCCCACAAGAGCTTATTCAACATTCAGTGTTAGTGAAATGCTGGATCTTAACCAAAGAAGAAACAAAAAGTGGTTGCAGCAAAATCAATAATTACATGAGACAGAAAGAAAATTGAATAATTATTTTGCTTTTTTTTTCTCAAATGATAGTGCTTGAAGTCTAGTTACAGGAGGATGAGGAAATAGGTGGATTTGTGGGGAAGCTTCTGGGCTTTAAAGGGGATATGGTACTTGCTGGCCCTGGTGCCTTATTATGTTTTGTTGCTGTTGTTTAGTTGCTAAGTTTTGTCCAACTCTATGTGACCCCATGAACTATAGCCCACGAGGCTCCTCTGTCCATGGGATTTCCCAGGCAAGAATACTGGAGTGCGTTGCCATTTCCTTCTCCAGGGGATCTTCCCAACCCAGGAATCGAACCTGCGTCTCCTGCTTGGCAGGCAGATTCTTTACCACTGAGCAGCCAGGGAAGCCCTTACTGTGTTTTACTGTTCATCCTTCTCTAGGATTTCAGGGACTCCCCCGGTGGTAAAGTGATTAGGACTCCATGCTTCCACTGCAGTAGCCCCAGTTCAATTCCAGGTCAGGGAACTAAGATCCTGCAAGCCCCATGGTGCAGCAAAAAAAAAAAAAAAAAAAAGGCATAACAATGAAACCCTTCCTCTGGGATTTCAGAGTGAAATTCATGGTACCCAAGAATTGTTGCAATTCCTTGTTTGAACAGCTGAATGAAATTATATAAGTGAAGGTCTCTTGTACAGCATGGAGCCTGGAGCCCAGACAGGTGGAAAACAATTTAATGAACGCTGGGTGACTCTGAGCTATAGAACAGGTGTGAATTCTGGATTTGGGCAGCATTTCCCAATGGCTGGTTCACAAACCTACAGTTTCAGGTCACTAAAGGCAGTAATGGCATCTTTTTTCAATTTCTGTTTATAAAATCAATATTTTTAAGTGTTTAATATTTATTTAAAAAGAGAACAGTTGAGTAACTTCTAGGGCAGAGGTGGTGACCTCACATGGCAGTCAGTGGATCTTGGATGATGATGGATCAAACTCATCACTCAGCTACTTCATCACTTAGCTACTTACTGAAGGCTAGTCTGTTGGTTTGATCATTATATGGTTACAAATTGGTTTTGTTGACAGTCATACATTGTTCCATTTTTGCCTGCAGTGGATGGCTGACTAACAGATGCAAAGCTTAAGAAAGACTGCTTTTGAAATATAAGTGAATAAGAATAAAAAGGTGGGTGATCACACCAACCTGATTATCTGGGTTGTGAAGATCTTTTTTGTACAGTTCTTCTGTGTATTCTTGCCACCTCTTCTTAATATCTTCTGCTTCTGTTAGGTCCATACCATTTCTGTCCTTTATTGAGCCCATCTTTGCATGAAATGTTCCCCTGGTATCTCTAATTTTCTTGAAGAGATCTCTAGTCTTTCCCATTCTATTGTTTTCCTCTATTTCTTATACTGATCACTGAGGAAGGCTTTCTTATCTTTCCTTGCTATTCTTTGGAACTCTGCATTCAAATGGGTATATCTTTCCTTTTCTCCTTTGCTTTTTGCTTCTCTTCTTTTCACAGCTATTTGTAAGGACTCCTCAGACAGCCATTTTGCTTTTTTTGCATTTCTTTTTCCTGGGGATGGTCTTGATCCCTGTCTCCTGTACAATGTCACAAACCTTCGTCCATAGTTCTTCAGGCATTCTGTCTATCAGACCTAGTGCCATAAATCTATTTCTCACTTCCACTGTATAATCATTAGGGACTTGATTTAGGTCATACCTGAATGGTGTAGTGGTTTTCCCTACTTTCTTCAATTTGAGTTTGAATTTGGCAATAAGGAGTTCATTATCCAAGCCACAGTCAGCTCCAGCTCCCGGTCTTGTTTTTACTGACTGTATAGAGCTTCTCCATCTTTGGCTGCAAAGAATATAATCAATCTGATTTCACTGATGGCCATCTGGTGATGTCCATGTGTAGAGTTGTCTCTTGTGTTGTTGGAAGAGGGTGTTTGCTATGACCAGTGCTTTCTCTTGACAAAACTCTATTAGCCTTTGCCCTGCTTCATTCTGTATTCCAAGGCCAAATTTGCCTGTTACTCCAGGTGTTTCTTGACTTCCTACTTTTGCTTTCCAGTCCCCTATAATGAAAAAGACATCATTTTTGGGTGTTAGTTCTAAAAGGTCTTGTAGGTCTTCATAGAACCGCAAATTTGGAAAACTCAGCAGTGGCCATAGGACTTGAAAAGGTCAGTTTTCATTCCAACCCCAAAGAAAGGCAATGCCAAAGAATGCTCAAACTACCACACAATTGCACTCATCTCACATGCTAGTAAAGTAATGCTCAAAATTCTCCAAGCCAGGCTTCAGCAATACATGAACCATGAACTTCCAGATGTTCAAGCTGGATTTAGAAAAGGCAGAGGAATCAGAGATCAAATTGCCAACATCCATTGGATCTTCAAAAAAGCAAGAGAGGTCCAGAAAAACATCTATTTCTGCTTAATTGACTATGCCAAAGCCTTTGACTGTGTGGATCACGACAGCCTGTGGAAAATTCTGAAAGAGATGGGAATACGAGACCACCTGACCTGCCTCTTGAGAAATCTGTATGCAGGTCAAGAAGCAATAGTTAGAACTGGACGTGGAACAAGACTGGTTCCAAATAGGAAAAGGAATATGTCAAGGTTGTATATTGTCACCCTGCTTATTTAACTTATATGCAGAGTACATCATGAGAAATGCTGGAATGGATGAAGCACAAGCTGGAATCAAGATGCCAGAAGAAATATCAATAACCTCAGGTATGCAGATGACACCACCCTTATGACAGAAAGCTAAGAAGAACTAAAGAGCCTCTTGATGAAAGTGAAAGAGGAGATTGAAAAAATTGACTTAAAGCTCAACATTCAGAAAACTAAGATCATGATATCTGGTCCCATCACTTCATAGCAAATAGATGGGGAAACAGTAAAACCAGTGGCTGACTTTATTTTGGGGGGCTCCAAAATCACTGCAGATGGTGACTGCAGCTATGAAACTAAAAGATGCTTACTCCTTGGAAGGAAAGTTATGACCAACCTAGACAGCATATTAAAAAGCAGAGACATTACTTTGCCAACAAAGGTCCATCTCATCAAGGCTGTGGTTTTTCCAGCAGTCATGTATGGATGTGAGAGTTAGACTCTAAAGAAAGCTGAGCACTGAAGAATTGATGCTTTTGAACTGTGGTGTTGGAGAAGACTCTGGAGAGTCCCTTGGACTTCAAGGAGATCCAACCAGTCCATCCTAGAGGAGATCAGTCCTGAGGGTTTATTGGCAGGACTGATGCTGAAGCTGATACTCCAATACTTTGGCCACCTGATGCAAAGAGCTGACTCATTTGAAAAGACCCTGATGCTGGGAAAGAATGAAGGGAGGAGGAGAAGGGGATGACAGAGGATGAGATGGTTGGATGGCATCACCGACTCAATGGTGATGAGTTTGAGTAAACTCCAGGAGTTGGTGATAGACAGGGAGGCCTGGCGTACCGTGGTACATGGGGTCGTGAAGAGCCGGACATGACTGAGCTGAAGGATGAAAAGAATGACAGCAGTTTTGGACATTTGTCCTTTATGGACTGAATTGTGTTCCCTCCAAATTCGTATATCTAAGTACTAACACTCAGTACTTCAGAAAGTAACTGTATTTGGAGACAGGTTCTTTTCAAGTGGTAATTCAGTTAAAACGAGGCCATTCGGGTGAGCCCTAATCCAGCATGACTGATGTCCTTATAAAAATAAGAGATTAGGACACAGAGCAAAGAGCATCTGAAAACACCAGTAGAAAATGATCATCTACAAGTCAAAGAGACAGGACTCAGAAGAAATCAATCCTGTCACAATTAAATCTTGGATTTCTAGTCCTCAGAACTGTGACATATTTCTTTTGTTTAAGTCACCTGTTACTTTGTTATGACAACCATAGCAGACTAATACTCTGTCTGAAACTGCATTCTACCAGATTCTTAAGTGACAACCTCTGATCCAAAAAATGTACATGGTGCATTAAGCTGTCAGACTTCAAAAGTCAATCACAAAATTGAATGTACAGTGACAATTATGTGTAGTTAGGTTCTACATTTATTGGGGAAATATTTTAAATGTTTGCTATATTATTTATGTAGAAGGTGTGGAGAAATAGCAACACCATTTTCTAATGTCATCACTTAGTAACAAAATACTAAAATTATGTAAATAAGCAAATTTATTTCTATAGTACAAAATGTAAGAACTCCAAACATCACATGAAAGCAGTTTTTATTTTTTGATGCACTGCACAGTTAAATTGCTTTCAACATTTTAATATACATTCAGTCTCCAAACAAAACACCGTAATGTCTTATTTAAATGCATTTGTCAACAAATCATGTTTCATTTTGCATAGCTTAAACAGCATGCATCACTCCAGATAAATAATTTTCCTGCATTTTGAATAATATTAAATATTGTATTGAAATGTGCTTTAAATTATGATCTTTGTGGTAGGTAGGAAACCTCTGAGATGGCCCCCAGTGATCCCTGCCTCCTGGGATTCAGGCCCTTGTATAATCCACTCCCCTTAAATATGGGCTGTACCTAGCAACTTGCTTCTAACAAAGTATGGCAAATGTGGTGGTATTTCACTTCCAAGGGCGTGCATACTCAACCGTGTCTGACTCTTTGCGACCCCATGGACTGTAACCCACCAGGGTCCTCTGCCCATGGGATTTCCCAGGCAAGAATAATGGAGGGAGTTGCCATCGCCTGCTCCAGGGGATCTTCCCCACCCAGGGATCAAATCTGCATCTCCTGCTTGGCATGAAGATTCTTTACCTCTGTGCCACCTGGGAAGCCTGGACCTCTTCTTAAGGCAAGTCAGATTGAGCAAGTGAGAGAGAGAGATTCAGTGAGAGTAGAATAAGCAGGGGACAGTCAGATTCTTGGGCTTCCCTGGTGGTTCAGTGGTAAAGGATCCGCATGCCAATGCAGAAGACATGCGTTTGACCCCTGATCCGGGAAGATTCCACATGCTGTGCTGCTGCAACTATTGAGCCTGTGCTCTAGAGCCCAGGAACTGCAACAAAAGTCACTGCAACCAGAAGCCTGGCACTGCAATAGAGAAAAGCCCATGCAGCAATGAAGACCCAGCACAACCAAAAGTAAATTTAAAAATAAATTAAATTAAAAAATAGAAAGAAGAAGTCCACGTGGCAAGGAACTGATGGTTTTGGTCAACAGTCAAAAGGAACTGACCCCTTCTAACAATCACTTGAGTGACTTTGGAAGCAGACCCTCCCCTTGTTGAACCTTCAAAGGAGACCACAGGCCATGGCCAATGTCTTGATGGCAGCCTTGTGAGAGACCTTGAGCCAGAGGGAACCAAAAAAGCCAGGCCCAGATTCCTAACCCACAGACATGTGATGGATGACAATGCTGTTTTAGCTGCTAATTTGGGAGTAATTTATTTTGAAGCAATAGGTAACTAACACAGTCTTCAATAATATAATGATCAAAAATAAAAATATTTGTTCCTCAGAATCACTCTTTGCTATACATTATCACAAGAATGAGAAAATATTTCAACAGTTTCCAAAAGGGATTTACGAGATTGTATATTGATATTAGGGCTTCCCCTGTGGGGCTAGCGGTAAAGAACCCACCTGCCAATGCAGGAGACACAAGGGACACAGTTTCCATCCCTGGGTCCTGGGTCAAGAAGATCCTCTGGAGGAGGGCATGGCAACCCACTCCAGTATTCTTGCCTGGAGAATCCCAAGGGCAGAGGAGCTTGTCAGGCTCTAGTCCATAGGTCGCAAAGAGTCAGACACGACTGAAGTGAGTTAGCACACACACATATTGATATTAACACAAAAGAGCTATAGAAACTTGCAATGGATTAAGCAATGCTTTCCTTCTCTGGAGAATCTTTGGGTTGTACTGGCCAAGAATGGTTATGATGGGAGTAATTTCCCCTGGGCCAGAGCTCTTGGGGTTGCTGACTAAAAATGCAGATTTCTGGTGCCCATCAGGAACTACTAGATCAAAAGATCTTAGTGGGCTGGGGTGTATAAATTTGCATTTTTATCAAGTCCCACCCCACCAAGTGAATCCAATGTGTATTGAAATGTGAGAATTATTGTTTTCCAGACAGGCTTGGCTTCTTAAGCCTAGCTCTGTGCATCAGACTTATCTTGGGAGTTTATTCAACCCTGTGTTCTTCTCAAGAGGTTCTGAGGATGGGTCAAAACTAACCAGACAGACTACAAAATCTGTCTGGCTAGTTTTGAAAGACATTCCCAAGGACCAGCTTGGTTAGGCTAATATTTGTCACTAGGCTAGTAAATGTCACTTCTTTGGCTCATGCTATCCACCTGACCTGTCCTAATACACTCATTTGGAAAACTGCTTATACTAAGTATCCCAGATCTTATTGGTCCCAGAGGAACCCACCCACACCTCGGCCACGTGCACTAGGAGAGAGAACAAGAGCCTGGCTTTTGGGGAAAGGTCCATGAGTTACAAGTGACGAAACTCCATGATGGCTGGTGGGAGTAAAGCACATAACTGAATATTCTACAAATCCCATCACAGTTCTGAGGCACCCACAACTTGGGTCTCATGGAGCATGGGAGAAAACAAGGACCCTGTTATAAACAGTATCTGGAAATCAGTGTTCTCAAGCATGGCCTGATGAGGCTCTGGAACCAGATGATATGGCCTGTGTAGTAGTTGGCTACTGGTCTTTTCTTCCTCAACTATATCTCAGTGAGCAGGCTGATGAGATCTGTGATAGCAACAAATTCGAGCACCATTTCTGGACTCTTGCTCCAGTCAAATCTTATGTTAAAGACTTATCATGAAGCTGCTCATTCAATACTCATGATAACCCTGTGAGTTGAGTCCATCTATAGTCTTCATTTTATACACTAAGGTTCAGAGAGGTTGAGTAGCTTCCCCCAGGTCATGAAGCTAAAAAGTGGTAGAACCCACATCTGGCTGGCTCCAGAAGCTGAAACCTTAGCTGAGACTAGATTATTTGTATTTATAAGATGGTACTACTTGTCCCCTTTGGCTAAGGCCTTTACCACTGAAGCTAACAGCAACTAAAACTTGGTGGTGAGTGTTGTGCATAGTCCAGCTGCAAGGTTTTCCAGCTGGCTCTCAGCCCTCCTATAAGCTCCTTTAGATAAGAGTGACTCATTCTCATAAATCTTGCCTGTTGGGGATGAAAGGCTCCAGAGTAGCCTCTCAACACTTTTTGAGCCTGGGGGCTCAAAGGCCCCCATCACAGGACCTGCTTCCTGGTAGGTTGGCGTTCTTGAGACCCTAGGTCATTTAAGTACAGTAGCAGCTGGCTCTGAGATAACCAAGAACTTGGGTTCTCCATCTTAGTTAACTATTTGTTCCAGGAACAAGCTGAGACTCATAATAAGCTCTGATAGCAACTCAGAGGCCATGGCTGGCCACTGCGTAGGGGCCTTAAAGAACAGGGTGGGGGAGAAGATCTTTCCTCTGCAGCATTCGTGGGCAAGTAGCTCATCCACTAAGAAGCTGACTCTGGTAGCTCCATCCTGGGCAGGGAAAGGAATCACCCTACTGGGCTTGGGGATCCTACCCCATCTCTGGCCTGCCCGTGGGATCTTCTCTGTTGGTCGGGGTCACAAAACTAGTACTGGGTGTCCTAGACGCAAGGACCCTGTCCTGCTAGACAGCCCTGGAAGGCTCTTTGGAAAACCTCTTCTGTGACCTTTGGAAAAGCCTCTCCTACAGGCTCAGGAGAATCAAGAACCTGTCGGAGAATATTTCAGGAGTTCAGAAACCCTTACACTTGGGGAACAGCAGTGTCCACAATAAAAAAGTGAATAAAGTGTCCACAATTGTTCACTTCCTGGGCCCTGGAAGGCAGAAGGTGCAGAAGATGGCTTTAACAGGGGCTGGAGGAGAGGCCCCTCAGACCTATGGGATGCAGGAGGCTGCCCTGACCTGGGAGCTGCCTGAGACGGCATCACCCACAACCACCTTCTTCCTCGGTTCAGAAGTGTGTGTGTGCTTCATGGCTCAGTTGTCTCCCACTCTCTGTGACTCCACGGACTACAGCCACCAGGCCCCTCTGCCCACGGGGATCCTCCAGACAAGAATATTGGAGTGGGTTGCCATGCCCTCCACCAGGGGACCTTCCCAACCCAGGGTTCGAACCCAGGTTCCCACATTGCAGGCGGATTCTTTACCATCTGAATTGGTCCCATGGGTCTAGGGGACTGGCTGACTTTTATATATAAAAGCCAACGCAAAGCAAGGGGTTCTTGAGACTTGGAGTTCACCAGGGTCTGTCCTCTCCCTGACAAAGTTCTTAGTAATTGGCTTTGGGACCTCAGGGACATTACAGAGAAATCATGGGGAGACTAAGGGCATCCTGGAAAGAGCACTCTGAAAATAGGATTAGGTCAAGTGTCCTAGGTCAGGGTCAAGCATCAGAGGCTAAAACTAACTTGGAGTGTCCTAAGCATTCTTTGCAAGCTTTGAGGCATCTCAGAGAGGATATAGCTCACTTCCTGATGGTTATCTGCAGCGGCAGGGGAGGCTAGCTTTCAGTGCTTTGGGGCCTGGACACTGACCCTCAGCCCCCTCACATTCTTCACACTTGATGCCCCCAAGTTGCTGTCAGAGGTAATGGTGAGAATCTCAGCTTATTTATGGGACAACATTTCTGAGGGAACAGACTGGCAGTAGCAACTCAAGGGATATCTACAGCCTGGGGGATGCAGGTGGGAGAAGTGAACAGCTACTATTCCCAGTGACAGCATTTCCAGTCTTTCTGGGTTGCCTTCAGATTGCATCTGGGGGGAAGCTCCCAAGGAGGCCATGGGGAAGAGGTTGGGAGGTAGCTAGATCTTGTGCTAAACCCTAAGTAATCCGGTCCCAGTGGTTCCAGTGTAGGGCTTGTTTGAGAGCAAATATCACACACATTGAAGTAAGCAAGAATTCATGTGCATGTTTGTGTGTGTGTGTGTGTGTGTGTGTGTGTGTGCGTGTGTATGCTCATGTAAGCACATTACTAGTTTCTATGTCCCCAACTCATGTGATGGTGACTATGGCAAATCTCAGTTAAAGCAACACCTTGAGTGGATGTAAGAACCATTTCCTACCCTCTTTTAGATAAATGTTACCTGCATGCAGAGTTGTAACTAAAACTCTCGTGGCTAACTTGTTGCTCTAGATTTACGGGATCTGGTTAGGGGTCCTCTTAGGTCTAATTGAAGTTTTATGGCTCCTAGGAGACCCACAGTGGTTCACACAGACTAGATCTTTAGAAATGCCCTCATGAATGTGCTTCTGGTTCCGTAGCACTGAAGACTCAGTTGTTTGCACTGAATGCTCCAGTGGTGAACATGTAGCCCTTGTACTTGTCCTTTCTGTCCAAAATTTCTGGTGGTTCAGTCAGTCCAGTTCAGTCACTCAGTCAGGTCTGATCTCTTTGCGACCCCAGAGACTGCAGCACGCGTCTTCCCTGTCCTTCACCAACTCCTGGAGCTTGCTCAAACTCATGTCCATCGAGTCAGTGATGCCATCCAACCATCTCATCCTCTGTCGTCCCCTTCTCCTCCTCCCTTCAATCTTGCCCAGCATCAGGGTCTTTTCCAGTGAGTCAGTTCTTCGCATCAGGTGGCCAAAATATCAGAGCTTCAGCTTCAGCATCAGTCCTTCCAGTGAATATTCAGGACTGATTTCCTTTAGGATGGACTGGTTGGATCCCCTTGCAGTCCAAGGGACTCTCAAGAGTCTTCTCCAACACCACAGTTCAAAAGCATCAATTCTTCAGTGCTCAGCTTTTTTTATGATCCAACTCTCACATCCATACATGACTAAGATGGACTTTTGTTGGCAAAGTAATGTCTCTGCTTTTTAATATGCTGTCTAGGTTGGTCATAACTTTCCTTCCAAGGAGCAAGCGTCTTTTAATTTCATGGCTACAGTAAACATCTGCAGTGATTTTGGAGCACAAGAAAATAAAGTTTGTCACTGTTTCTATTGTTTCCCCATCTACTTGCCATGAAGGGATGGGACCGGATGCCATGATCTTAGTTTTTTGAATGTTGAGTTTTAAGCCAGCTTTTTTACTCTCCTCTTTCACCCCCATGAATAGGCTCTTTAGTTCCTCTTTGCTTTCTGCCATAAGGGTGGTGTCATCTGCATATCTGAGGTTATTGATAATTCTCCTGGCAATATTGATTTTAGGTTGTGCTTCATCCAGCCTAGCATTTTGCATGATATTCTCTGCATATAAGTTAAATAAAGCAAGGTGATGATATATTATAGCCTTGACGTACTCCTGTGGTTACGTAACCCCTGTGGTTAATCCTGATGTAACACTGGTGGTTAATTTATTGGATTTCATCAGAAGACATGCCTCCACCAAAGAACCCATATATAGTTGCAATTTCTACAGCAGTCCCCACAACAGTGATTCTGTCTAGCAGAGCTCTGGGGAAATATTCCCTTCCAAAATCCCCCTCCCATGCAAACGGTGAGTCTTTAGGAGAGAAATTCCATCCCTATGTCTATTTTAGCTTTCATCAACATTGCTCTTTCCGGTTTGTAAACATTTCCCCCAGATGAGTAGTCTTTAACTCATATGACTCATGATTTAAGATCTCACATCTTCATCCTCTACACTGCTCCTAAACCACAGAAATGTTTAGTTGTAGTAAAGAAGAGTTACCAAGTTGTACCTTAGACAAAAATCTATTCTTTTCACTCCTTCTAATGAACTAAGACTTGTGTTACACAAGGAACTGGGTTAAGGGTGGTGGCAACCTACAAAAAGATATGCAAAACAGAAAGAGTCTCACAAACATAGAAAACAAATGTATGCTTACCAAAGGGGAACGGGAAGATGGATGAATTCCGAGTTTGAAATTAATGGATACACACTACTGTGTATATTAGTAAAATAGATAAACAACAAGGACCTACTTATAGCACAGGGAACTATATTCAATATCTTGTATTAAACTATAATGGAAAAGAATTAAAAAGAATATGCATATATATATATAATATACACATATATTAATACATATATATATATGAATCACTTTGCTATACTCCTGAGACTAAAGCAACATTGTAAATCCACTATACTTCAATTTAAAAAAAAGAATAAACTGTGGTCTTGACATTCAAGTTGGTGTGACTTCTTCACCAAGTGCAGTTATGGTATATTTCAACAAATGACAGTTCAGGGGGCAGTGTAGAATGAGGTGGTTTAATGGACTTGGGTATGAAATAGACATCTTGGCTCTGCAGCTTATGGTCCATGTAACATCAACCACATGACTCCATTTGCTCATCTCTAGAATGGGGATAATAATAGTTTTTATTGCATAGGGTGGTTGTGAAGAATACATGAGTAAATCTTGGCAGTCAGTGTTTTATAAATGTTAGTGATTTTTTTTACTTCATTCTCTCCAACTTATAAGAGCAGTATCTGTCTTCTATTGTGCTAAGACACAGGGAATACATGAAACATGAACTTCCAGATGTTCAAGCTGGGTTTAGAAAAGGCAGAGGAACCAGAGATCAAAGTGCCAACATCCACTGGATCATCGAAAAAGCAAGAGTTCCAGAAAAACATCTACTTTTGTTTTATTGACTATGCCAAAGCCTTTGACTGTGTGGATCACAATAAACTGTGGAAAATTCTTCAAGAGATGGGAATACCAGACCACCTCACCTGCCTCTTGAGAAATCTGCATGCAGGTCACGAAGCAACAGTTAGAACTGGACATGGAACAACAGGCTGGCTCCAAATTGGGAAAGGGGTACACCAAGGCTGTATATTGTCACTCTGCTTATTTAACTTACATGCAGAGTACATCATGAGAAACGCTGGGCTGGACGAAGCACAAGTTGGAATCAAGACTGCTGGAATCAATAACCTCAGATATGCAGATAACACCACCCTTACGGCAGAAAGCAAAGAGGAACTTAAGAGCCTCTTGAAAGAAGAGAGTGAAAAAGTTGGCTTAAAACTCAACATTCAGAAAACTAAGCATGGCATCTGGTCCCATCACTTCACGGCAAATAGATGGGGAAACAATGGAAACAGTGACAGACTTTATTTTCTTGGGCTCCAAAAATCACTGAAGATGGTGACTACAGCCATGAAATTAAAAAACACTTGCTCCTTGGAAGAAAAGCTATGACCAACCTAGACAGCATATTAAAAAGCAGAGACATTACTTGCCAACAAAGGTCCATCTAGTCAAAGCTATGGTTTTTCCAGTAGTCATGTATGGATGTGAGAGTTGGATGATAAAGAAAGCTGAGCACCAAAGAATTGATGCTTTTGAACTGTGGTGTTGGAGAATACTCTTGAGAGTCCCTTGGACTTCAAGGAGATCCAACCAGTCCATCCTAAAGGAGATCATTCCTGGGTGTTCATTGTTACGTCTGATGTTGAAGCTGAAACTCCAATACTTTGGCCACCTGATGTGAAGAACTGACTCATTGGAAAAGACCCTGATGCTGGGAAAGATTGAAGGTGGGAGGAGAAGGGGATGACAGAGAATGAGATGGTTGGATGGCATCACCGACTCAATGGACATGAGTTTGAGTAAACTCCAGGAGTTGGTGATGGACAGGGAGATCTGGCATGCTGCAGTCCATGGGGTCACAAAGAGTCGGACATGACTGAGCGACTGAACTGACCTGAACTGAAGACGCAGGGAATTCTGGAAGAAATCAGGCCTGGGGAAGCTGGGGCCTCACAGAATAAAACTTGGGACACATTTGCTATAGGCCAAGAGAAGAAATAGTGAGTGATCTAGAGGACCAGATTGTTTAAAATATCCCCACCCTTACAAATACCAAACTTTAAGAGGCCTTCTAGAATAGCTGCAGGACATGATGACAAGAAAAAAGCATGTGACTGAGTCAGGTTTCTGGCCAAGTTTCACCTGTCTCCTCCTCTCCACCACTCCTCACCTGACTTTGGCAAGGCCCAATCTCAAGCAAGGCTGGCCTGGAGGCAGCAGGTGGTAACAAGTAACCTTTAGCCAGAGTGACCAACGAACCAGCACACCTCTCTGAAGCAAAATCAATTCCCAGATGTGCCCTTGGAAAGATATAAGATTTGCTCACCACAAATTCTGCAAGTTTACATTGTAGGAGTGGATCTTCCAAACTTGCAACATTTTGAATAAACCTGAGTGGGGTGGGAGTCAAGAGTTTACTTTGAAATCAATAATCTCATGGACAGATTTTGTCCTTTCATTGCTCAAATTCTATGCCTGATTCAATAATGACTCCACCATTCAGTCCCTGTGGGTACTTTCAACCAACTTGGGTTTAACACTCTTCATTCCAATGAGATCACATTGCCAGAATGGATGCTGTCATTCAGTAAGTGGAAAACAGCTGTTTCCAGGTGCTTGCTTGGCCAGGATATAAAGTAGTGCTGTTGTCTGGTAAGAGGAAGTTGTGCCTCGAGGACATGTAAAAGGTGTCAGCACTGGTGAGTCATGGTATCCAAATAAAATATGCAAAAATAATATTTTACTCACGTTGTCTTCCTATAGTAGTGATGATAGGCTAATTTGATAGCTGAAAATAAACACATGTAGAAAACATTTAACTCCTATGTTAACTAATTTTCTTCCTCATGCATTTTCTATGTTCTATCTCCTCTTCTTTTAAAACAAACAAGTTCTCATCTCTTTTAACATTTTATTATTGAAAATTTCAAATATATGAAAAAGAAACTAGTATTATAACTCCTATCACCCATCTTTAACCATCATTACCATTTTGCCCTTCTTGTTTCATCTAGCCAACCCTCTCCCTAAATTAAAAATATATTTTTTTATTTTAAATAATTAAAATATTATAAATTAAATTAAAATTAAATTATATAAATTAAATTAAAATAAAATAAAAATTTAAATATTCTATATTATATATATATAAAAGTATTTTAAAGTAAATCTCAGATATTATATACTTTCGCTCATAAAAAATATCAGTATGTATCTTAAACAGTTTAGTTCTGGAGATGTAATGTTCAGCCTGGTGACTAATAACAGTACAGTTGGCTGTCTGTATCCATGCATATGGAACCCATGGTTATGGAGGGCCAGCTGTAAGGACTTGAGTACCCATGTATTTTGGTATCCAAGGGGGTCCTGGAACCAATCCCCCATGGATTTCAAGTGACAACTGAACTTTATTGTATATTTGAAAGTTGCTAAGAGGTCAGATCTTAAAAATTCTCATCACAAGAAAAAAATGTTAACTATGTGATATAATGGATGTTAAGTAGACTTATTGTGGCGATCATTTTGAATTATACATGTATATCAAATAGTTGTTGTACATCTTAAACTTATACAGTGTTATATGTCAATTATATCTCAATAATATTGGAAAAGAAAACATAATCACAATATAACACCTAATATAATTAACAGTAATTTCCTAAAACCAGTTAACACTTAGTCCAGTTTCAAGTTTCCCTGATTCACAAGCTCTATTCCAGAAGAGGCGTTTGAAATGAAGGGTTAGAGGCTCTGAGATGTGGCATGCTTTGCCCTAGGTCATACAGTCGGTTAATAAAAGAGCTATGACTAGAAGAATTTATGTCTCTTGATCCACTGTCCAGTGCTCTTTTTACCTTCTCTGTGTTTTTTTCCCCACTTTTTACTCTCCACTTACCACTGCTTATTGTCTTTCCTAACTTTTCCCCTTTCCATCTGACAAGACAGTCACCAATTTCTATTTGAGGGTGAAAAAAGCAACAGTAAGAAAAAGGACCATGATATTAGAAATCATGGTTACTGTATGTGCTTTCTACTGAAGATTTGGCAGCAAATCAATGCCAGCACTGATTATTAATTAGCTTAGATGACTTTGGCATCCTCCCATTCATGCATCAAAGCCAACGACATTCCAATGTCTCTGTCTGTACGTGTTTCCTCCTCTTCTGAGCACATTGCTTCAACATTTGGATATTTGGGGACTTTGCTAATACTTGCTGAGGATTCCAGTATATCTTGAATCAGTGGCACACCCTGGCACATGCAAACAAGGGGAAAATTGCAAGAAATAGACCCAATGCTCTGCAAAGATGCAGAGAGGATTAACAGCTAAAGCTCCAATAGCAGCTGCCTGTTAAGGATTGCTGGAGGGTGGGCAGGTGGAATGGTCAAAGGAATGGTCCAAGAAAAGCAGGACTGAACATGCCCTTGCATGAGTTCTGTGTAAAGATCAGTATAGCTACAGCCCAAGATCCATGTTAGAGAATCTGTGAGATTATGAGTGGGCAGAGACTAGAGTGCCAGCTATGTCTGGAGAGGAATTTGAATTTTTATGCTAACTCTAGACAAGCAAATAAGTAAATCAACAAATTACCAAGCCAACCCTTGATCAAATAGAAATGTAAAATAAAGTCCTATTGGGCCTTGGGTTTCTGTATCTTTTCTTTGGACAGCTATCTCCCTGAAACATTTATAAGATTTCAGTTTTTTGTCTCATTGTGGTATTAACATAAAAGAAAATGCCACTGTTGGAATCAAACCTGGACCAATTGCTTAGAAATCAGATCCGCCAGGACACCTCCTCTGCAGCCAGGCCATGAGATAGGCTCCAGTCAACCTGAAGGATGACAGGTGAGATTTGTGCAACACTGAATGTAGATGAGGAAGGAGAAGGCAGATTTCCAAGCTCATTGAAAGATGAAAATTAGACAGTAACAACTTAAAGTTATGTTCAAACAGTCTTGCTATCCTACAATTCCAAAGCCAAGCTGTTTCTCAGACCAGTTGTTTCCACCATTGCCAGTGTAGTATTGTTTTAGTCCGTTCTGATTATAATGCATTATCAGGGGAAAAATATGCTATTTACCACAAGTGGTTGTTAGTCTAGTTCCTATTGGAGTCAAGAATTTAGATTTCTTGATTCTTCATTCTTTCTACTATATAATGAGTAACCTCATTCTGCCTTAATTTCTTCATCTGTTATGTGAGATAATGATAGTTCCTTCTTCACAGAATTTATGTGAGGCTTCAAGGAGTTAAACATGTAAGCACTCAGTAAATGTAATTATTTATTCACTCATTTATCCATTTACTTAACAACTATTTGTTTACTACCTACCAAGTCCGTACACAAGAAGGAGCTAAGCCCTATGAGACAGTATAACAAAGACAGGCTCCTTCCTTCAAAAAACTTACAACCTTAGGGGAAATGCAAGACATACTTCATGAATCTGTGACACAATTTGCATTAAATGAGGAAAAAAACGATGTAGGCTATAAGCAATCAGAAGTCATGTTGTTATTCACTCACTAGGTCATGTCTGACTCTTTGTGATCTCATGGACTATAGCCTGTCAGGCTTCTCTGTCTTTCACTATCTCCCAGAGTTTTCTCAGACTCATGTCCACCGTGTTGATGATGCCATCAACCATCTCATCCTCTGTCATCCCATTCTCCTCCTGCCCTCAATCTTTCCCAACATCAAGGTCTTTTCCAATGATTCAGCTCCTCAAATCAGGTAGCCAAAGTATTGGAGTTTCAGCTTCAGCATCAGTCCTTCCAATGCATATTCGGGACTGATATCCTTTAGGATGGACTGGTTTGATCTCCTTGCGGACCAAGAGACTCTCAAGAGTCTTATCCAGCACCACAATTCAAAAGCATCGATTCTTTGGCGCTCAGCCTTCTTTATGGTCCAAATCTCACATACACAAGTAATTACTGGAAAAACCATAACTTTGACTAAAAGGACCTTTGTTGGCAAAGTAATGTCTCTGCTTTTTAATACATTGTTTAGGTTTGTCAAAGCTTTTCTTCCAAGGAGCAAGTGTCTTTTAATTTCGTGGCTCCAGTCATGGTCTAGGGTGATTTTGGAGGCCAAGAAAATAAAGTTTGTCACTGTTTCCATTGTTTCCCCATCTATTTGCCATGAAGTGATGGGATTGGATTCCATGATCTTCATTTTCTGAATGTTGAGTTTTAAGCCAACCTTTTCACTTTCCTCTTTCACTTTCATCGAGTCTCTTTAGTTCCTCTTCATTTTCTGCCATAAATGTGGTATCATCCACGGAAGTCATGACTACTAGCTCAATTTTCTTCTTCTCTAAATGCACCAGGTTCCACCTTTTCTAGGAAGACTTCCTTCCTTGACATCTCTCTCCCTCCAACCCCTAAGCTCTTCTCCATCTTTCTCCTCTGTTCTCCCGTAATATCCTAGGCATTATCCTCTCGTTCATGCTCTGAACTACTGTAAATGGCCTATTTCTCTGCCTCCCCCATGAGACCTTGAGTGTTTGAGAGCCAAAGTCATGGCTTATTCACCTCTATATCCCTAGGACATTTCACAGTGTCTGGCACACAACCGTGGTCAACTCTGTTGAATGAATAAGAATTTGCTGCCATGAAAATTTTGCTGGAAAAAGGACCATAAAACTTGGGTTCTGGTCACAGCCCTGCTACTCACCAAAGCCTTCTTGGCTTTAGCTTCCTCATCTCTGATACCTGAGGGTTGAACCAAATGAACTTCAAGAGCATTTCAAGCCCTATTATTCTAAAATATTTCTTCATTTAGTGTCATGGGATATCTGGGGGTTGAGCTATGACTGTACATCTCTTCCCTACATTGAATGTGGGTTACAAGTTGTAGTGAAAGGGACTTTAACTTTCTTTCCAAAATCCTTCCAGGCAGGGAGGGTTGGGGTGGGCAGAGATGAGTCATCTTTCCAGAGGACATTAGCAGGAAGAAGAGATAGGAGAACAATAAACATGTATTGCTTGTGGTGTGCTTTTTTTTTTTTTTTTTGAGGTATGTGAAAACATATGACTCTATTTGTAACAATGATAACAACAAAAGCAATATGTGTCTCCATATGGCCTTATTTTCCTTCCCCTTTCTGTAATACAAAGGCCTATCAGTGCCTTTCCTCTGTAGGCATTTTTAGTTCAGTTGTCGCCATGTTTCCCTTTTTATGAAAGAATTACCTAAGTATTGGAAAGTCATCTTGACCCTGAAAAACCACAAATCTGCCTTTGCTCCTCCCTCTGTTCTCTACAACTTTCTTTCCTTTCTCATCTGTAATCCATCCTCTCTGGTTCAGCTTCTCACACTCTTCAATGCCCCAGAGTCTTCATTCCTGACTCTTTCACCCTTGGCCTCATGAGCTAACTTTCATCCATTCAATGTATTTACCCATTTAGCAGTGTTCATTAAGTATCTGTTTTTTTTTTAAGATTGCATTTATTTATTTATTGTTGGTTGTGCTGAGTGAGTCTTCATTGCTGCTTGTGGGCTTTCTCTAGTTGTGGTGAGCAGAGGCTACTCTGGTTGCAGAGCACGGGCTTCTAATTGCGGTGGCATCTCTTGTTGCGGATCATGGACTCTAGAGCTCATGGGCTTCAGTAGTTGTGGCTCACAAGCTGTAGAGGGCAGGCTCAGCAGTTGTGGCACATGGGCTTATTTGCCCCATGGCATGTGGAATCTTCCTAGACCAGGGATCGAATCCATGTCCCCTGCATGGACAGGCAGATTCTTAACCACTGGACCACCCAGGGAAGTCCCAGTACCTGCTTTTTATCCAGGTCCAGAGCCAAGGAATGGATCTCAGAAAGTTTCTTAGAGAAAACATTTGAGTTAGATCTTGAAGGAGAATAGGAGTTTTCTGGAATGGGGTCGGGGATGAATAAGGAATTCTGGGCAGAGGAACAATATGTACAAAGTCAGTGGGGCATAAAACTCATAACAAATATAGGAGCCTTATAACCTGGGATGCCTATGGCACAGGAAAGTGGCAGTGTGTCCAACTCTTGCAACTCCATGGGCTGTAACCCACCATGCTAAGGGTTTGGATTTTATCAAACAGGCTATAGGGAGCCATTGAAAGTTTTTATGTAGGAGACTAAAAATCAGATTTACACTGAGAAAAATCTATGACAGTAGGATTAAATAAGAAATAAATAATTCCTTGGCAAGGAAGCCAACTGATAAGAGGATTCATCAGAACATTATTGAAATATTCTAGGAGAAAGAAAAAGAGGCCTGAGCCAAAGCAGTAGCAATGGGGATGAATAGTGATGAGTGACAAGGCACATGAATGGGATGTTTAGGAGGTAGGTGACTAGACTTAGTAACTGATTAAATGAGAGAGATGAGGGAGGTTTCTGACTCTGCTGGTCAGCTGGATGGCAATGCTATTTATAACAGAGGATACAGGAAAAGTCAAGGCCTGAGGGAAAATAATGAGACACATTTTGGATGTATCAGGTCTCTTTCAAATTCTGTTAGATAAACAGCACCTGAAGGAAAGGTGACCACCTTCCAAGTAGCTTAATGAGAAATTGCATTTTGTTTGGGTTCTGTATGGGTAACAAAACTGAAGATTAAGTTAATACCAATTATTTGATTTCTCAGTGAGAAGTCTATTGTATTTAGAAATCTTCATTAATTTAAAAAGCAATTTTAGACACCAAAGCTTTTCTAAAGCTGGAATGCATACAAGAAGAAAAAAATACATTATTGTGACCTTATTAAGTTTCTCCTGTAGAGCTTTTTAGCTGAGTTGCATGAAATAAGTTGGTCAGCCCTTCCCTCTTCATTATAAAGCCTTTTTTTCCAAAGACTTAGAGCCAACTCAATTAGCTATGCTGATGGAAAGGAGAATAGCACAAGTAATTGAAAACCTCAGACAATTCAAAGCTCCATGGACAACTCTTAAGAAAAATGTGGCCTCCTGTAGTTCTTTGGAACCCTGAGTTGGCCTCACTGGCAGATATAAATGGTCAGGCGGTGACCTTTATGGCAAGTTTATGTTCTAGAAAGTCTAAGTTTATAAATAAGAGGTAAGAAAAAACAGTGGGAGGAAGTAATAACATAATAACGATGAAGCGTAAAATTAACATTAAAAGACTGTTCATTGCTATTATCACACAGCTGTTGATGGGAGTTGGATTATTTGAAAGACTAAAGGGTGAAAACTGAAATATAATAGTAACTGAGTGACTAAGGAAAAAAGGATAGATCTACATGTTGCTTTTTTGAGTTAAAACTAGATGCAGTCTGATGTTTTCCCATAGTCCAAAGATCTGTAGAGAAATTGGAAATAAGGACAATTATTTATTTGTATTTCAGACCAAAAATCTAGAAGTTATACAAAACAGAAAGAGACTCACAGACTTAGAGAATGAATGTATGGTGGCTGGGAGAGGTTGGGGGAAGGATGAGGGGAAGGGATAAAGTTATGGAGTTTGGGATGGGCGTGTACACACTGCGATATTTAAAATGGATAGCCAACAAGGACCTACTGTATGGCACAGGGAACTCTGCTCAATGTTATGCGGCAACCTGAATAGGAGGGTGTTTGGGGGAGAATAGATACATGTATATATATGCCTGAGTCCCTTCACTGTTCACCTGAGACTATCACAACATTGTTTGTTCATCGGCTACACCTCAATACAAAATAAAAAGTTTTAAAAATAAATTATTTTTTAAAAAAGAACCAAAAATCTAGAAGTTATATCTGATTTCTCATTTTCCCTTACATGCTACACTCACTGAATTAGCATATCCTGATAGTTATACTTGGGGCTTCCCTTGTGGCTCAGCTGGTAAAGAATCCACCTGCAATGTGGGAGACCTGGGTGTGATCCTTGGGTTGGGAAAATTCCCTGGAGAAGGGAAAAGCTACCCACTCCAATATTCCGGCCTGGAGAATTCCATGGACTCTATAGTCCACGGGGTTGCAAAGAGTCATGTTCTGAATCTATCCACTCCTCTCCGTCTTCTCTTAGTCCAGGCCACCATCACAGCTTGCTTGGACTCCTGCAGTTGTCTTCCAGCTACTGCAATTGTCTCCCTGCCTCTCCTCATAGTCCAGTTCACACATTATTCTTCATCTGGCAGCCAACAACATCTTCGCAAAATTTCAACCAGATCGTGTTTTCCTTGCCTAAAATCCTCCAATGCTTTCTCATTGTGTTTAGGAAAAAAATCCAAATTCATTAAAACAGCCGGAAAAACAAACAAACAAAAAAAAAAAAAACTATGCTACCTAGACTCTATCTACCACTTTATCTCTCATCACTCTCTTCCTCCTCTGCTAAATGACAGCCATGTGTGGTCTTCTTTCTGTTCCTCAAATAAACCAAGCTCTCCCCACTCATAAAACCTCTGCACCTGCCATACTCCTTTTCCTTGCAAGCCATGTGAATAATTTAGTCATTCTTTTTTTTTTCTTCTTTTTAAATGTTTTACTCTCACTTCAAAATGAGTAGCAAAGTACTGTATCTCAAGCATTCTTGATACAGTTCTTTTTAAAAAATTGAGCTATAGTTCACATACCATACAATTCACCCATTTTAAAGTATGCAATTCCATGGTTTGTAGTATATTCACAGAGTTTTTGCAACCATCACCACAACCTAATTTTATACTATTTTCATCACCCTATAAAGAAACTCTTTCACTATTAAACCCCACCTGCCATCTCCTCCCCAGCCCTAAGCAATCATTAATTTGCTGTCTCCATAAATTTGCTTATTCTGGACATTTCATATAAACAGAATCACATGATATGTGGTCTTTTCTAACTGGCTCTTTTCCATTAGCATAAAAGTTTCAGAATTTATCCATGTTATAAGAGTGCTTTGATCTTTTTAATGTTAAGATATTATTCCATTGTGGGAAAGAACCACCTTTTGTTTATTCATTTATCAGTTGAAGGACACTGGGCACTTTCTACCTTTTGGTTGTCATGAATAATGTTGCTGTGAATATCTATGTATGAGTTTTTTTGAGGACATAAGTTTTCATTTCTATACATAGAGGAGTTACATTGCCTAGTCATGTGGCAACTCCATGTTTTGTTGACCTTCCCTGACCACTCCATCAAAAATAATCACCCCACCACCATCATAGCTCTCCATTACTTTATCACACTTTGTTTTCCACATGCCCTTACCACTGCTTAAAGAAATATTATTTGTTAGTATACTTATTTGCCAACTGTGTCTCCCCACAAGAACATCAACTCCACAGGGACAGAGACCTTGTCAATCTTTCTCACTGCTGTTCCCTCAGCAACTATACTCAGCATATAGTTGGAACTCCTAAAGTATTTATTGACTACTTGAATGAATCCATGGCAGGAACGTTTGGGATTTTTTTCCTTACCACAGGGCCTATCCACAAAAATATGTCTATTTTAGTGCTTTTCTATTTCCTTAACTCTTCTTCAGGTAAAGTCAAAATACCCATTTAAATTATAGAAAGAAGTGGCAAAAGCGAAGAACATGTGGATAATTTGACCTAGATTTGTACCTCCTATCTGCCCCTTCACCCAAAGTTGTGGAACCAGAGCCGTACGCCTTTAGTGGCAACTGCCTAAGATTGCAATAAATAGAAATGTTGCAGGAAAGAAACCCTGGTGAGTAAAATGAGTGAGATGCCCAACATAGTAAAACTGTAAATTGAGGCTTTCTTCTTTGAAAATGAGGCACTTTGCAAAATACCTGGACTTCCCATCCTTAGATACAAATTAAAACATGTTTTGCACTATTCCCATGTTTCTAAACTGGAGATCTTTCTAAAAGAGCAGTATTAGTCTGTTATATCTTTGTCTGGGGAATGGCAGAAAACTTGTGTGATATCCTGGTTTGACCTTAATCAGTCATTTGCATAAAATAAATGGTACAGTGTGAGGAGAAGGAGAGAGGGGATATTATTTGAGGGGTTTTATTTTCTCTTGGGTCTTAATAGGAAAATGAGATCAAGATTTATACACAAAATATTTGCCTCACTTGATTCAACGTGCCCCTGTTTGAGGGTGGAAACTTTTTAAAAATTGAGATGCAGAACTGAACAGGTGTAAATTTCAAGACGATAAATCATTAACATTTCAGAAGGAATCAGAGTTGCCTATGTAACATTTTCATATGCATGCTAATACCTTCCTGCACAACTTTGCATTTCAGAAATGTTAAAAGATGCCTTTTAGGAAGTGTTTGTTGTTTGAAATTTCTGGTTGAATATTTTTAAGCCTTGAACAAGCAAGTTTTAGGTACAACCTTTGGTGGAGTCTTGGGGCCTGGCAGGGGAAGTATGAGCGGGTTTCTAGCTGAAACCACACACCTGGTTTCAGGACTTAACAAAGATCAGGTTCTTTATGTCTTGGGGCAAAAGGAATTCAGTGAGAGGCAAAGTAATAGGAAAGAAGTAGATTTATTAATATCCTTTGTAAAGAAGTTGCAGGGAAATGGGGCACAAGAGAATGATCACATCCCAGGTCTCAGGTGAGTCCTTGGGACAGGTTACCAAGTGAAGGTCCTTGACTTCACACGGGAAACAATTCAGAAAGAAGTCATAGTAAAGTGATAGGAGAGATACACACGCCAAAGGCAGAATGGTGCAGTCCTTCTCAAAAGGTGAAAGTGGCCTTGGGGTGCAGGGGTGGTTAGTTTTTATGGGCTGGGTAATTTCATAGGCTAATGAGGAGGAGGACTATTCCAACTATTTGGGAGAAGAGGCAGGGATTTCTGGGATTTGGGCCACCGCTCATTTTTTGGCCATTTATAGTCAACCTCAGAACTGTCATGGCACTGGTGGGTGTGTCATTTAGCATTCTAATATATTACAATGAGATAATAAGGCCCAAGTTCTATTGGAAGTAATATCTTCTGCCATCTTGGGCCTAGGTGATTCTAGGAAGTTTATGTCATATCCTCAAAGGTTATGGAATTCTTTTAATGGTTGTGCCCTGCCCCCTTCCCTCCTATCTCAGTACAGCCCAGTACACATTCACAAAATGAGCATACCTGTGTAACCAGCTCTGTATCTGTAGTTCTGATTCTTAAGCTGAGTGGTGGGTACATGAGTGTTGGTTCTATTATTTCTACTTTTTATATGCCTGAAATATTTGATTTAAAGGTTTTTCTTTTAACTCCACAAGGGCCTCAAGTGGTTAGACTACTAATCCTTTAAATATCCTTCCAGTTTTAAAACATATGGAAATCCAATCAAAATAGGATCTCAGGGCAAAATGAATTAAAAAACCATAACCGGCATAAGTTATGTCATTTGTCATTTTATGCCATTTTAATGTGTATGATAATATCAAAGTGTAAAAAACTATAGTCACTTGTGTTAAAAAATTCAACCAAGTAAATTTGAAGATCTGTTTGGCCTTATTAGAAAATTCACAGATTGGGTAGCATCTGACTTGACAATTAGAAGAAGGCTTTGAGTAGTTGTCCAAAATGGAAAGTTCTTATCAGAAGAAGGACGGGGCAAGGGAGCTATTAGCAAATAAAAGAAATGATTATTTTTACATCTTTTGTGAGGAAAGGAAACTGCAAGGGTTTTATCATGCAAACAACATCTTTTTCCCCTGGGGGAAGGAGGGTGTAGAGAACCCATGTGGCAGATGACCTCATTGGTGCTAAAGAGAAAATTCCAGGCCAGTTGATGAAGATTACAATTCTAGTGAAGATCCAAACTGCAATTAGATTGCATATTAAATCTTCAGATTGCTATCATGAGCTTTAGCATAAGTGATACAATTTTACACCTGTGGCTTTTCTCTTTAACAATTGAATCCTCAAGGAGGGAAAAAATTTCCTTCTCCCATTTTAGATTCTTTGGTTGGCCTAATAATTAAGTTGACATTTATTTTCTTGGGCTCCAAAATCACCGTAGACGGTGACTGCAGCCATGAAATTAAAAGATGCTTGCTCCTTGGAAGAAAAGCTATGACCAACCTAGACAGCATATTAAAAAGCAGAGACATTACTTTGCCAACAAAGGTCTGTCTAATCAAAGCTATGGTTTTTCCAGTAGTCGTGTATGGATATGAGAGTTGGATCATAAAGAAGGCTGAGTGCCGAAGAATTGATGCTTTTGAACTGTAGTGTTGGAAAAGACTCTTGAGAGTCCCTTGTATTGCAAGGAGATTCAGCCAGTCCATCCTAAAGGAAATCAGTCCTGAATATTCATTGGCAGGACTGATGCTGAAGCTGAAACTCCAATACTTTGGCCACCTGATGCGAAGAGCTGACTCATTGGAAAGGACCCTGATGATGGGAAAGATTGAAGACTGGAGGAGAAGGGGATGACAGAGGATGAGATGGTTGGATGGCATCACTGACTCAATGGACATGAGTTTGAGTAAACTCCAGGAGTTGGTGATGGACAGGAAAGCCTGGCATGCTGCAGTCCATGGGGTCAGAAAGAGTTGGACACAACTGAGCAACTGAACTGAACTGAAGAAAGATTAATAGGAGAAAAACACAAACAAAAGTTATATAACATTTTTAAAAAGTTATATAACATGTATACATGGGAGAGATCTAGGAAGACCGAGTAACTTTCTGAAATAGTGGAAACCATTAGCTTAAATACCATTTCTGCTAAAGACAGAAGATATTGGGAATAGGGAGTCAGTTATGGGCAGTTACCAGGGCACCATAAACTAGTGTAAGGTTATTAAGCAAATTTAAGTTCTCGTCTTCTGCATTAATAAGATTTTCTTGAGACTGAGTCATCCTTCGCTTCCTGGTACAGCAGGGTGATACCCTTACAAGTGGAGATTTCCTTACAAGTGTAAATGTCTTTTACAAGGGGTAACTTTAGTTGATTTTCAGAGATTCTTCCACATCTGCTGTTTCTTAAAAATAATCAGACTAAAATAATCCTTATGCCAAGAGACATATTTTCGAGTGACAAATTCTGCTACCCTGGAATACCTGATATGAAACATCCCCAAGAAATTTCACAGTCCAGAAGGTAAATTGCTCCATCTCACTGAACCAGTCTCTTACATCTGAGAATTCAGAATTCAGCTCTGAAACTGCAAAACTCAGATGGGACTTGAACCCACGGTCTTTTTTATTTTTTCCTTTTTAATTTATTTTTTTATTGAAAGATAATTGCTTTACAGAATTTTGTTGTTTTCTGTCAAACCTCAACATGAATCAGCCATAGGTATACATATATCCCCTCCCTTTTGAATCTCCCTCCCACCTCCCTCCCCACCCCACCCCTCTAGGCTGATACAGAGCCCCTGTTTGAGTTTCCTGAGCCATACAGCAAATACCCATTGAGTATCTATTTTACATATGGTAGTGTAAGTTTCCATGTTACTCTTTCCCTACATCTCACCCTCTCCTCCCCTCTCCCCATGTCCATAAGTCTATTCTCTATGCCTGTTTCTCTATTTCTGCCCTGTAAATAAGTTCTTCAGTACCATTCCTCTAGATTCTGTATATATGTGTTAGAATACGATATTTATCTCTCTCTTTCTGACTCACTTCACTCTGTAATAGGTTCTAGGTTCATCCACCTCATCAGAACTGACTCAAATGCATTCCTTTTTATTCCACTGTGTATATTTACCACAACTTCTTTATCCATTCATCTATCAATGAACATCCAGGTTGCTTCCAAGTTCTAGCAATTGTAAATAGTACTGCAAAAAATAATGGGATACATGTGTCTTTTTCAATTTTGGTTTCCTCAGGGTATAGACCTAGGAGTGGGATTTTTGGGTCATATGGTGGCAGGGATCAAGACCACCCCCAAAGAAAAGAAATGCAAAAAGGCAAAATGGTTGTCTGAGGAAGCCTTACAAATAGCTGTGAATAGAAGAGAAGCTAAAGGAAAAGAAGAAAAGGAAAGATATACCCATTTGAATGCAGAGTTCCAAAGAATAGCAGGGAGAGATAAGAAAGCCTTCCTCAGTGATCAATGCAAAGAAATAGAGGAAAACAACAGAATGGGAAAGACTAGAGATCTCTTCAAGAAAATTAGAGATACCTAGGGAATATTTCATGCAAAGTTGGGCACAATAAAGAACAGAAATGGTATGGACCTAACAGAAGAAGGAGATATTAAGAAGAGGTGGCAAGAATACACAGAAGAACTGTACAAAAAAGATCTCATGACCGAGATAATCATGATGGTGTGATCACTCACCTAGAGCCAGATATCTTGGAATGCAAAGTCAAGTGGCCTTAGGAAGCATCACTATGAACAAAGCTGGTGGAGGTTATGGAGTTCCAGTTGAGCTATTTCAAGTCCTGAAAGATGATACTGTTAAAGTGCTGCACTCAATATGCCAGCAAATTTGGAAAACTCAGCAGTCGTCACAGGACTGGAAAAGGTCAGTTTTCATTCCAATCCCAGAGAAAGGCAATGCCAAAGAATGCTCAAACTACCGAACAATTGCACTCATCTCACATGCTAGCAAAGTAATGCTCAAAATTCTCAAAGGCAGGCTTCAACAGTACGTGATCAGGGAACTTCCAGATGCTCAAGCTGGATTTAGAAAAGGCAGAGGAACGAGAGATCAAATTGCCAACATCCACTGGATCATAGAAAAAGCAAGTAAGTTCCAGAAAAACATCTACTTCTGCTTTATTGACTATGCCAAAGCCTTTGACTGTGTAGATCACAACAAACTGTGGAAAATTATTAAAGAGATGGGAATACCAGACCACCTGAACTGACTCCTTAGATCTGTATAAAGGTCAAGAGACAGCAGTTAGAACTGGACATGTAACAACAGATTGGTTCCAAATCGGGAAAGGAGTACGTCAAGTCTGTATATTGTCACCCTGCTTATTTAACTTATATGCAGAGTATATCACGAGAAACACTGGACTGGATGAAGCACAAGGCTGGAATCAAGATTGCCAGGAGAAATATCAATAACCTCAGATATGCAGATGACACCACCCTCATGGCAGAAAGTGAAGAAGAACTAAAGAGCCTCTTGATGAAAGTGAAAGAGAAGAGTGAAAAGTTGGCTTAAAACTCAACATTCAGAAAACTAAGATCATAGCCTCTGGTCCCATCACTTCACAGCAAATAGATGGGGAAACAATGGAAACAATGACAGACTTTATTTTGGGGGGCTCCAAGATCATTGCAGATGGTGACTGCAGCCATGAAATTAAAAGATGCTTGCTCCTTGGAAGAAAAGCTATGACCAACCTAGACAGCATATTAAAAAGCAGAGACATTACTTTGCCAACAAAGGTCTGTCTAGTGAAAGCTATGGTTTTTCCAGTAGTCATGTATGGATGTGAGAGTTGGAATATATAGAAAGCTGAGCACTGAAGAATTGACGCTTTTGAACTGTGATGTTGGAGAAGCCTCTTGCGAGTCTCTTGGACTGCAAGGAGATCCAACCAGTCCATCCTAAAGGAAATCAGTCCTGAATATTCATTGGCAGGACTGATGCTAAAGCTGAAACGCCAATACTTTGGCCACCTGATGTGAAAAACTGACTCATTTGAAAAGACCCTGATGCTGGGAAAGATTGAAGGCAGGAGGAGAAGAGGATGACAGAGGATGAGATGGTTGGGTGGCACCACCGACTCAATGGACATGAGTTTGAGAACTCTGGGAGTTGGTGATGAACAGGGAGACCTGGCATGCTGCAGTCCGTGGGGTTGCAAAGAGTTGGACATGACTGAGTGACTGAACTGAACTGAAATAATGATGGTTTTATTCCTAATATTCTAAGGAATCTCCACAACGTCTTCCATAGTGGCTGTATCAATTTACATTCCCACCAACAGTGCAAGACCATTCCCTTTCCTCCACACCCTCTCCAGCATTTATTGTTTGCAGACTTTTGTAGATGGCCATTCTGACCAGTGTGAGGTAATATCTCATTATAGTTTTGATTTCCATTTCTTTAATAATGAGTGATGTTGAGCATCTTTTCATGTGTTTGTTAGCCATCTGTGTGTCTTCTTTGGAGAAATGTCTGTTCAGGTCTTTTCCCCACTTTTTGACTGGGTTGTTTGTTTTTCTGGCATTGAGTTGTATGACCTGCTTATATATTTTGGAAATTAATCCTTTGTCAGTTGTTTCATTGGCTATTATTTTCTCCCATTCTGAGGGTTCTCTTTTCACTTTGCTTATAGTTTTCTTTGCTGCACAAAAGCTTTTACATTCAATCAGGTCACACTTGTTTATTTTTGTTTTTATTTCCATTACTCTAGGAGGTGGGTCATAGAGGATTTTGCTTTGATTTATATCATCAAGTGTTCTGCCTATGTTTTCCTCTAAGAGTTTTATAGTTTCTGGTTTTACACTTAGGTCTTTAATCCATTTTGAGTTCATCTTTGTGTATGATGTTAGGAAGTGTTCTAATTTCAATTTTTTACATGTTCAGTTCACTTCAGTTCAGTTGCTCAGGTGTGTCTGACACTTTACAACCCCATGAATTGCAGCATGCCAGACCTCCCTGTCCATCACCAACTCCCAGAGTTTACTCAAACCCATGTCCATCAAGTTGGTGATGCCATCCAATCATCTTATCCTCTGTCATCCCCTTCTCCTCCTGCCCCCAATCCCTCTCAGCATCAGGGTCTTTTCCAATGAGTCAACTCTTAGCATGAGGTGGCCAAAGTACTGGAGTTTCAGCTTCAGCATCAGTCCTTCCAATGAAAAAATGTAGCTGTCCAATATTCCCAGCACCATTTATTCAAGAGGCTGTCTTTGCCCCATTGTATATCTTGCCTACTTTTCCAAAAATAAGGTACCCATAGGTGAATGGGTTTGTTTCTGCACTTTCTATCTTGTTCCATTGGTCTATATTTCTGTTTTTGTGCCAGTACCATACTGTCTTGATAGCTTTGCAGTATAATCTGAAGTCAGGAAGGTTGATTGCTCCAGCTCCATTCTTCTTTCTCAGAACTGCTTTGGCTATTCGGGGTCTTTTGTATTTCCATATGAATCGTGAAAGTTTTTGGTCTAGTTCTGTGAAAAATGCCATTGGTAATTTGATAGGGATCTCATTGAATCTGTAGATTGCATTTGGTAGTATAGTCATTTTCACAAAATTGATTCTTCCTACCCAGCAACATGGAATATCTCTCCATCTGTTTATGTTGTCTTTGATTTCTTTCATCAGTGTCTTATAATTTTCTGTGTACAGTCCTTTTGTCTCCTTAGGTAAGTTTATTCCTAGATATTTAATTCTTTTTGTTGCAATGGTAAATGGGATTGATTCCTTAATTTCTCTTTCTGATTTTTCATTGTTAATATATAGAAGTGCAAGTGATTTCTGGGTATTGATTTTGTGTCACTGATTAGCTCTAGTAATTTTCTGATCCTATCTTTAGGGTTTTCTATGTACAGGATCATGTCATCTGCAAACAGTGAGAGTTTTACTTCTTCTTTTCTGACCAGGATTCCTTTTATTTCTTTTTCTTCTCTGATTGCTGTAGCTAGGACTTCTATAACTATGTTGAATAATAATGGTAAAAGTGGACACCCTTGTCTTATTCCTGATCTCAGGGGGAATGCTTTCATCTTTTCACCATTGAGAATAATGTTTGCTGTAGGTTTATCATATATGGCCTTTACTATGTTGAGTTAGGTTCCTTCTATGCCCATTTTTTGAAGAGTTTTAATCACAAATGTGTGCTGAATTTTTTTCAAAGGCTTTTCCCACATTTAGTGAGATGATCATATGATTTTTATCTTTCAATTTGTTGATATGATGTATCACATTGATTGATTTGTGTATATTGAAGAATCCTTGCAGACCTGGAATAAACCCAACTTGATTATGGCGTATGAGCCTTTTGATGTGTAGCTGAAATTTCATTTCTGTTTGCTAAAATTTTGTTGAGGATTTTTGCATCTATGTTCATCAGTGATATTGGCCTGTAGTTTTCTTTTTGTGTGCTGTCTTTGTCTGGTTTTGGTATCAGGGTGATGGTGGCCTCATAGAATGAGTTTGGAAGTGCTCCTTCCTCTGCAATTTTTTGAAAGAGTTATAGAATAGGCATCAGCTCTTCTCTAAATGTTTGATACAATTTTCCTGTGAAGCCATCTGCTGCTGGGCTTTTGTTTTTTGGGAAACTTTTTATCACAGCTTCAATTTCAGTGCTTGTAATAAGGTTGTTCATAATTTATATTTCTTCCTGGTTCAGTCTTGGAAGATTGAACTTTTCTAATAATCTGTCCATTTCTCCCAAGCTATCCATTTTATTACCATACAGTTGTTCATAATAATCTCTTATAATCCTTTGTATTTCTGCACTGTCTGCTGTAACCTCTCCTTTTTCATTTCTAATTTTGTTGACTTGATTCTTCTTTTTTTCTTGATGAGTCTGGCTAAAGGTTTGTCCATTTTGCTTATCTTCTCAAAGAACCAGCTTTTAGTTTCATTAATCTTTACTATTGTTTCTTTCATTTCTTTTTCATTTATTTCTGCTCAGATCTTTGTGATTTCTCCCTTCTACTAAGTTTGGGGGGGGTGTTGTTGTTGTTTTTCAGTTGTTTTAGGTGTAAAGTTAGGTTGTCTATTTGATAATTTTTCTTGTTTCTTGAGGTAGGATTTTATTGCTATAAATTTCCCTCTTGGAGAACTGCTTTTGCTGCATCCCATAGGTGTGAGTTGTCATGTTTTCATTGTCATCTATTTTTAGAAATTTTTTGATTTCCCTTTTCATTTCTTGAGTAACCTGTTGGTTATTTAGAAATGTGTTGTTTAATCTCCATCTGTTTGTGTTTCTTACAGTTTTTTCTTGTAATTGATATCTAGTCTCATAGCGTTGTGGTCAGAGAAGATGCTTGATATGATTTCAATTTTCTTAGATTTACTGAGGTTTGTTTTGTGATCCAAGATGTGCTGTATCCTGGAGAATGTTCCATGTGCACTTGAGAAGATGTATTCTTCTGCATTTGGATGGAATGTCCTAAAGATATCGATGAGATCCATCTCATCTAATGTATCACTTAAGACTAGTGTTTCCTTATTAATTTTCTGTCTTGATTATCTGTTCATTGGTGTGAGTGGGGTGTTAAGATCTCCTACTATTATTGTGTTACTATCAATTTCTCCTTTTATGTCTGTTAGTGTTTGTCTTATGTATTGAGGTGCTTCTATGTTGGGTGCACAGATATTTACAATTGTTCTGTCTTCCTCTTGGATTGATCCCTTGATCACTGTGTAATGTCCTTCCTTATCCCTTGTAATCTTCTTTATTTTAAGGTCTATTTTGTCTAATACGAAGATTGCCACTCCAGCTTTCTTTTGCTTTCCATTTGCATGGAATGTATTTTTCCATCCTCTCACTTTCAGTCTATATGTGTCTTTAGGTCTGAAGTGGGTTTCTTGTAGACAGCATATATATGGGTCTTGTTTTTGTATCCATTCAGCCAGTCTGTGTCTTTTGGTTGGAGCATTTAATCCACTTACATTTAATGTAATTATTGATATATAATTTCCTCTTGCCATTGTCTTGCTTGGGGTTGATTTTGTAGATCTTTTTTCTTCTCTTGTATTTCTTGACTATGTAAGTCCCTTTAACATTTGTTGTAAAGCTGGTTTGGTGGTACTGCATTCTCTTAACTTTTGCTTGTCTAAAAAGCTTTTTATTTCTCCATCAATTTGAATGAGATTCTTGCTGAGTACAGTAATCTTGGTTGTAGATTTTTCCCTTTCAGTACTTTAAATATATCCTGCCATTCCCTTCTGGCCTGTAGAGTTTCTGCTGAAAGATCAGCTGTTGAATGTATACGGTTTCCCTTGTATGTTACTTGTTGCTTCTCCCTTGCTGCTTTTAGTATTTTTTCTTTGTGTTTTGTCTTTGTTAGTTTGATTAGTATGTGTCTTGGCATGTTTCTCCTGGGTTTATCCTGTATCGGACTCTGTGCCTCTTGGACTTGATTCGCTACTTCCTTTTCCATGTTGGGGAAATTTTCAACTATGATTTCTTCAAAAATTTTCTCATACATTTTCTTTTTCTCTTCTTCTTCGGTGACCCCTATAATTCAAATGTTGGTGTGTTTGATGTTGCCCCAGAGGTCTCTGAGACTGTCCTCAGTTCTTTTCATTCTTTTTACTTTATTCAACTCTTCAGAAGTTATTTCCGCCATTTTTTCTTCCAGCTCACTGATTCGTTCTTCTGCTTCAGATATTCTGCTATTAACTCCTTCTAGAGTATTTTTAATTTCAATAATTGTGTTGTTTGTCCCTGTATGTTTGTTCTTTAATTCTTCTAGGTCTTTGTTAATTGATTCTTGCATTTTTTCCATTTTGTTTTCAAGGGTTTTGATAATCTTTACTGTCATTATTCTGAATTCTTTTTCAGGTAGTTTGCCTGTTTCCTCTTCCTTTATTTGGACTTCTGTGTTTCTAGTTTGCTCCTTCATTTGTGTAGTATTTCTCTGCCTTTTCATTTTTTTTTAACTTATTGTGTTTGAGGTCTGCTTTTCCCAGGCTTCAAGGTTGAATTCTTTCTTCCTTTTGGTTTCTGCCCTCCTCAGGTTGGTCCAGTGATTTATGTAAGCTTCATATAGGATGATATTTGTGCTGAGTTTTTGTTCGTTTATTGTTCCTCAGATGGACAAGGCTGAGTGAGGTGGTAATCCTATCTGCTAATGATTTGGTTTGTATTTTTGTTTTGTTTCTTGTTTAGATGAGGTGTCCTGCACAGGGTGCTACTGATGGTTGGGTGATGCTGGGTCTTGTGTTTAAGTGGTTTCCTTTGTGTGAGTTCTCACTATTTGATACTCTCTAGGGCTAGTTCTCTGGTATTTTAGGGTCTTGGAGTCAGTGCTCCCACTCCAAAGGCTCAGGGCTTTGTCTCTATTCAGGAATGAAGAGTCTATATGTGGTTTGCTAAGAAGTCACTCTGTGGTTCTTGACCTCAGTTTTTTAGTGTTTGCATTCTGTGATCATTGTTCCCTCTTCTTCCACAAATGAGTCACATAGGTGACTCTAGACATTCAAACTGCTGGAGTTTCAGTTTCTTCTAGGATCACTTCCCTGATTTGTAGACCTCAAAAGAAGGAGGGGGATAACAGCCTGGAGCTGTCAGACAGAATAAGCTGAATCCACAGTCTTTTAATTGGGATCACACACCTGGTCTCAGGAATTAATGAAGTTCAGGTTCTTTATGTCACATGGCAGAAAGAATTCAGTGAGATACATAGTGATAGGTAAGAAGTGGATTTATATATAGAGAAACACACTCCACGGACAGTGTGGGCCAATTTCAGAAGGTAAAAGACCCTGAAATTTGGGGAGGTTGGTTTTTATGCTCTGGGTAATTTCACAGGCTAATGAGTGAGAGGGTTATTCCTACTATTTGGGGGAAGAGGCAGGCATTTCCAGGAATTGGGCCACTGCCCACTTTTTGGCCTTACATGGTTAGTCTCAGAACTGTCCTGGCATTGGTGGGTATGTCATTTAGATGCTAATATATTATGATGAACATATAATGAGGCTCAAGGTCCACCAGAAGTTGAATCTTCCACCATCTTGGATCTACTTAATTCTAACCATTTATGTTGTGAACCCAACAGTTATGTCATTCCTTTAAAGGTTGTGCCCTGCCCCCTTCCCTCCTGTTTCAGGTCAATTCAACTAAACAGTTATGTCATTTCAGAAAGTGGCTGATGTAGCTGGGCTCCTAAAGTTAGGCCTATATTGTGAAAGAAATCAGGTATTTAATAAGGCATTTCTGTGAAAACAAAAGAAAACCAAAATTAATGGTTGAAGAAAATTATGAACCTATGAAATTATGCCTGAGTCTTAAAAGTTGCTAGTCAAGATTTCTAGTACTAGTCTCAAAGTATCTGTAGGGAGCAAAATTTACCATCTCAAAATATTTCTCTTTGGCATGAGGATAATTTAGGTAGATTATTTTTAAGAAACAGAAGACTCAGAACGTCTTTCTTTTTACCTCTCCCTTAGCTGCCTAAAAACTTTAAGTAAAAGTCATGTTCTTGGAACAGAGCTATCACCAGAGATATCTGCAAAGAATATGGGCTAGATATGGTGGGCCTAAAGATTAGGATCCACTCTGCATCCCACTGTCTTTGCGTGGTCAAGCAAACATTTTTTTTTAACCAAACATTTTTTTTTCCATCTCCATGTCAATTTCCTTCTTCCCCTTTGAAGTCCCCAACCCCTACCCTCAACATCTTCTTTTATTTTTAACTGAAGAGGATATTTAAAGTGAGGATTTCAGCCATTTTCATGAGATTCTCAGGTTTCCTGGGTCTCTCTCTTTTTATACATGTTACTCAACTTTGGTTTGATTTTCTTGTGTTAGCCTGTCTCATGCCAATTTAATTCTTGTTTAAAAATATTTATTTATTTTTGGCTGCATCATGTCTTAGTTGTGACACCTGGGCTTCTCTCTCCAGTTGTAGCCTGTAGGCTCCAGAGTGCAAGGACTCAGTATTTGTGGTGCTCAGGCTTAGTTGCCCTGCAGCGTGAGGAATCTTAGTTCCCCAACCAGGGATCAAACCTGAGTCTCCTGCATTGCAAGGTAGATTCTTAACCACTGCACCACCAGAGAAGTCCCCATGTCAGTTTAATTCTTAGACCAACCATAAGCAATAAGCATGAATCTCCTTGTAACAGGACACAGTTGGAAGCTGGTTATATTACCAAAGCTTGATTTTAATGTCATATTTGAGACAGACAGACATAGATTCAGATATGATCGGACAGCTTAAGGAAACAAAAATTGACTTTATGGAGCCAATAAAGCCCCTTGGAGATATTGGTTTGGTACCTTGCTTACAGGGTTCCCAATAGTCTAACCATATGAGTAAAGAAGGTCGCTTCCTGGCAGGTTCCTGCTTATTTCATTTGAAAGTGAAAGTCGCTCAGTCAAGTCCGAGTCTTTGTAACCCCATGGACTATACAGTCCATGAGATTCCCCAGACCAGAATACTGGAGTGGGTAGCCTTTCCCTTCTCCAGGGGATCTTCCTAACCCAGGGATCGAACCCAGGTCTCCCACATTGCATGTGGATTCTTTACCAGCTGAGCCACAAGGGAAGCCCAAGAATACTGGAGTGGATAGCTTATCCCTTCTCCAGCGGATCTTCTGGACCCAGGATTTGAACCAGGGTCTCCTGCATTGCAGGCAGATTCTTTACTAACTGAGCTATCAGGGAAGCCCTATTGAATTTACACAAATAAATATATTCCATGAAAATAAGAACAATCACTATGAGTTTCTGAATTCTGGATGGATCAGGTAGGGAGAAAAAGATAAGTGTTTTAATTCTGCTTACAGAGGTATAATTTACCAAATTGCTGTAAATCATAGTTATCTTAAACTTCCCTGATTGCTCAGTGAGTAAAGAATCTCCATGCAATGCAGGAGACATAGGATTTGCAGGTTCAATCCCTGGGTCAGGAAGTTCCCCTGGAGAAGGAAATGGCAACCCACTCCAGTATTCTTTCCCGGAGAATTCCATGGACAGAGGAGCCTGGAAGCTTACAGCCCATGGGGGTCACAAAGTGTTGGACATAACTAAGTGTGCACACACACACACACACACACACACACACACAGTTATCTTAAGAGGAAAGGTATCCTTATATCTGGAAAACAAAAGCTTAAAGAAGCACCAATATTTCAAACAAAAAGTCATTAAAAAATTATACTCATCCTCCTCAGCTTCTTCAGTCCACATAATCAATTCTTGTTGATCTTAATCTTTTGTTAGAAGTTTTATGAAGCCATCGATTTCTCCATTATAGTTCTGTAAATTCTATGAAGCCATCATTTCTCCATTATAGTTATGTAAATTCTTAGAACATTTATCAGAAATCTGTGTTCAGAATTCTTTCTATGAGTCTTGTTCAAGATGAAGCACTTTTATAAAAGCATCAGAGTAAAGCAATAACCATAAATGACAAAAGACTTAAAAATGACAATAGTTAAAGATCTGATTAGACTTTGTTACAAAGCAATTGAAAAGGAAATTTGGTTATTTCCATAATATACAATTAAGATGATAACTAGAATTACAAATGATAACATTGTGTATAACAGGACATATTAACATTAAATTTTAGGAATTTCATACAATTTCCAGAACATTTCTGTTAATAACACATTCCTGTACTTAGTCACTCAGTCATGTCCTACTCTTTGCAGCCTCATGCTAGGCATGCAACCAAGCCCACTAGGTTCCTCCATCCATGGGATTTTCCAGGCAAGAATACTGCAGTGTGTTGCCATTTCCTCATCCAGGATATCTTCCCAACCCAGGGATTGAACCTGCATTTCCTGTATTGGCAGGCGGATTCTTTACCACCAAGCCAATAACGTAGTAAAGTGTTAGTCGCTCAGTCATGTCCAACACTTTGCGACACCATGGACTGTAGCCTGCCACACTCCTCTGCTCATGGAATTTTCCAGGCAAGAATACTGGAGTGGGTTGCCATTTCCTTCTTCAGTGGATCTTCCCAACCCAGGGATGGAACCCGGGTCTTCCACATTGCAGGCAGATTCTCTATTGTCTGAGCCACCAGGGAAGCCTAAGCCAATAACATATACTGACACAAATATAATAAAGGAACATTTAGCATCACTTATGTGACAGTGCTTCCTATGCAATTTAACATGCCAAATAAACTTAATTATTTAAATATCTCTCAGATATTTAAGGGGCCCCCTGAAAAATTCCTGGTTAGCTAAAGGTCAAAGGCACTTCGTTTAGAATTTGATTTTAGGAAGTTTGACAAAGATATCAAAAAGTTTGGACACTTGACTAAACAGGATCATAGATTATGAAATAATGGTGGTGGTGGTTTAGTCGCTAAGTCTATCCGACTCTTGTGACCCTATGGACTGTAGCCTGCCAGGTTCCTCTGTCCATGGGATTCTCCAGGCAAGAATACTGGAGTGGGTTGCCATTTCCTTCTCCAGGGGATCTTCCTGACCCAGGGATTGAACCCAGGTCTCTTGCATTACAGGCAGTCTTTACCGACTGAGCTACAAAGGAAGTCCTATGAAATAATACTCAGTTATCTATTTAACCAGAGTGACAATAAAAGATTTCAAAGACAAATACTTAAGGTTACATAGCGGTGAGCAAAATCAAAGACTTCATAAAGCACAGGAAATTATTTTCATAAAACACAAAATATTTGCTTTTTAGGCAGATATTACTTAAACGGAAAAGAAAAAAACCTTTCATAATATTTTACTATCAAGAACTGACCAATAGTACAGAAAAAATGTTATCTTTTTAGTAGATGAAAGAAAATTAAAATTTAGTTTTATATAATTACTTACTGATTTTAAAGCTCATTTTTAAGTACACACTATAAAACATATGTTTTATATGCCTAAAAGCTCTTATCCCAGTTACAACTATCTAAATAATTTGTTCTCAGCAATTATGTTTAGACTACTCACTAAAACTTCACGAGATATTAGACAAAGTCAGCAGTCATCTCAAACTAATTCTCTTGCTGATGAATTTTGTATAGATACTATGAACTTATTTGATGAATAAAACCAGCTGGAATAAAAGTTGCATGTCTGCATTACATTCTGTGTTGATAATTCTAAAGACATATCTATTTTAATTAAACCAACAAAATTAAATTGGCTTTTATTTACCAAAGTATCCTAGATCACATGAATTTGAAAAGGGATAAGGATAATTTTTATATTTCTGAGAGTTTCAGAATACCTGATCATTACAATCATTTGCCCCTTCAAGCTAACTAGAGTTCTTTTACAAATTAATTTTGGTAACACCATTCAGAGGTGGAAAACAACAACAACAAAAAAAAACCTTACAGAGTCAATATATAGACACACACAAATGTACAGACAAGCACTTAAGATTTTTCAGTTGCCCATTTTCCAAATATTTTTTCTTTTGATGAGAGTCATCTCCCTAAAGATTGCAGTTCAAAGAATGGCTCATGGGTCTTAGAGAAAATGGATAGGTAGGAACATCACAAAGGCACAGAGAAAGTGTCCAAGTTTTCTTCAAGATGGAATCTTGGGAATGTATTTGCCTATTATCGGAGATCTAGGATAACTACTATTTGGAATAGTTTTTGTTTTCTTTTTCTTAAGTGCAAGACAATTTTGTTTCCAATATCCCAATACCTAAAAGCATTCTGAGATGAATAGGGGAGGTCTGGGGCTTGGTTTGAATTGTCTTTAGGGCTTTACTTCTAGCCTTGCAGAGATTTGCAAGACAAAGACATTTGCTTCCAATTTCTCAAAGAATTGGTTGCAGTCTGCATATCTAAGAGCCGGCCCACCCATAAAAAATCTGCTGCTGTCCAGAGGACATGAATTCTTTGGGTGGAGGTCCATGACAGACGCATGAAGGGCATTGCATAATAAGGGCCTGAGTTTGACAGCCTGATTACAGAGCCCTAGAAGATAGGGGGAGTTATAAGAGACAACAAAACCTTATCACTCATCTCAGGTGCTTTTTGCTAAATTCCCTTCCTGGCTTTTAAATTTTTTCCAAATAAAGGTAAATAGAGTAGACTTGCTTGCGGCCCTTTAACACTGCAGGACAAGCGTGAGATCTCTTTGGTGCTGACAGTGCTGTATTTAAACCTTTGTTCCAACCCCATCAATGTCTGTTTAATTCATCCCATTTCTTAATAACCATCTAAAGATTCCCCAAAGAATTGAGCACTGAAGAATTGATGCTTTTGAACTGTGGTGTTGGAGAAGACTCTGGAGAGTCCCTTGGACTGCAAGGAGATTCAACCAGTCCATCCTAAAGGAAATCAGTCCTGAATATTCATTGGAGGGACTGAGCTGAAGCTGAAACTCTAATACTTTGGCCACCTGATGCAAAGAACTGACTCATTTGAAAAGACCCTGATGCTGGGTAAAATTGAAGGCGGGAGGAGAAAGGGACGAGAGGGGATGAGATGGTTAGATGGCATCGCCGACTCAATGGACATGAGTTTGAGAAAACTCCGAGAGTTGGTGGTGGACAGGGAGGCCTGGCGTGCTGCAGTCCATGGGGTCTCGAAGAGTTGAACATGACTGAGCAACTGAACTGAACTGAAATATTACCCGCTGGCAAGAGTCCTATGACCCTCTCCTTAGTCTCTTCCCCATTCTATTATTAATATGCCTAACATTTTAATTAGTATATGTAAGACTCATAAGACAGAGGTGTTTTTGTCTCAGCTCCCAAAGAAAACCTAAAGAAAGAGACTTATCTAGCTGCAAATGGGGTGCATCTCATGTTTCTCTCTGGTCAAATCTGGGAGCTCCCACCTGATGGCTGCCAAGACAAGTTCTTAGGACAAAAAAATGACACAAACAAGAAGGCAATAACTGAAAGCAAAGACTTTGCACTGTCACAGGCAGTAAGAATGATGTAGTACAAAACAGTGTCTCTGGTTTCCCATGAGAACATGAGATACTTCCAGTCATCGACTCACTAGTCTATGACACCAGCCAGCTGCTTCTGGACTGGGACTTCTCCAGAACTAAAGAGACAAATATTGAGAAAACAAAGTCCTCTTATGGACAGGGATCCCATATAACAAATTCCCCTGAGAGCTGGCACATTTGAACAAGGAATAGGGCTTACTGGAACCACAGCTTATTGGGCTGCCTGCCAAATACACGCCAGTACATGCACCCCCTGGTTGGCAGAGACCAGAAACAGTATTCTTACTGGTCATAAAGCCAAACTCCCAAGACATAGAGCAAGACAAATGATACAACAGAGAGAGAGAGAGACAAAGAAAAACAGTAATCTCCTCTGAGAGGAAAAAGATCAATAAAAACCAACACTCCTTCATTTACCAAATTTTTACCAGTCACTGAGTCTAAGGAACTGGTTCTACAAGTATTTTTCTCTTACCTAAATTTGAGGGAGAGGAAAGGATTCTTATCACTCTCACTTCCATTAGACCCTGAAGGCAGAGATCTGGGGGACTGATGTGGTGGGAAATCGTATCTTCTGCAAACTTTTTGTCAGCTCTGGAGTGGGTAGAGTTCTTCCAGTGAAATATCCTGCTATCCATGCCAACTGTAGCAGAGGAAAATTTTTCCTTCTCCTCTTCTAGGTTCTTTGGCTGGCCTAATAATTAAATTGGCATAAGATAGACTAATAGGAGAAAAACAAACGTTTAGGAACATGTATACAGAGGAGACTTAGGAAAACTGAGTAACTCTCAGAAGTGGGAGAAACCATCGCCTTCTGTCCCGTCTTCGGGGAAAGATCAAAGAAGATATTAGAAATAGGGAGTTGATTATGGGCAGTTACCAGGAAAAGCACAATGCAGTAAACAAGTGTAAGGTTGTTATGCAAATCTGAGTTATTGCCTTCTATACAACGATAGACGCTAGCTTAAAACTCAACATTCAGAAAACTAAGATCATGGCATCTGGTCCCATCACTTCATGGCAAATAGATGGGGAAACAATGGAAACAGTGAGAGACTTTATTTTTTGGGGCTCCAAAATCACTGCAGATGGTGACCTCAGCCATGATATTAAAATATGCTTGCTCCTTAGGAAAAAAGCTAGTACAAACCTAGACAGCAAAAAAGCAGAAACATTACTTTGCCAACAAAGGTCCATATAGTCAAAGCTATGGTTTTTACAGTAGTCATGCATGGATGTGAGAGTTGGACCATGAAGAAGGCTGAGTGCTGAAGAATTGATGCTTTTGAACTGTGGTGTTGGAGAAGACTCTTGAGAGTCCCTTGGACTGCAAGGAGATCCAACCAGTCCATCCTAAAGGAAATCAATCCTGAATATTCATTGGAAGGACTGATGCTGAAGCTGAAGCTCCAGTACTTTGGCCACCTGATGCGAAGAGCTGACTCATTTGAAAAGACCCTGATGCTGGGCAAGATTGAAGGCAGGAGGAGAAGGGGATGACAGAGGATGAGATGGTTGGATGGCATCACCGATTCAATGGGCATGAATTTGAGTCAACTCTGGGAGATCGTGAAAGACAGGGAAGCCTGATGTGCTGCAGTTCATGGGGTCACAAAGAGGTGGACATGACTTAGTGACTGAACAACAATAACAATACAACAATAAGGGTTTCGAGAGACTGTCCCCTTCTTCCTAGTATACCAGGGAGACACATTTACAAATGTGTAGGGAATTTCCCTGATGATTGTAGAGATTGATATGTAGAGATTTCCCTGATGATTTTAAATATCTTTCACAAAGGGAAAGTCCTTCTTGATTTTCAGAGCTTCTCCCCTGTCTGCTGTTTCTTAAAAATAATCCTTATGCCAAAGAGACATATTTGGGGGTGACAAATTCTCCTCTCCTAAAGATCCAATGAGAGGAAATTTAATGTACAGGGGCCCAATCCTGGCCTTTTCCTTCTGCAGGTACCTCCCAGCTCAACTCTGAATTTCTACATAGGGGGTTCCATTGCCTATTGCCAGAGAATTCCCTGACTCCCCCACTGATAAAAAGGAAAACCACACAGGGAAGGGAGCTTGGGTTCACAGTTGTTTCAGCTTGGATGCTGCCCCCAACTGGTGGAAGATTCAACTTTTGGCTGATGAGTTAAAGCATTCTTTTCCAGCTATTAATTGAGGCCATATGCAATTTATAAACACAGTGTGCATGTTGAAATCTGCTGTTTATAGCTTGCCTGCATTTTCCTATAAACAAAAGCCATGTTTCACACAGTGGTTGAGCCCCCATTGTCATCCCCTCCAAATTCATAAAGTAATCAAAGCCTACCCATATTTCTATGGAAAGTGCCTTCAAACAGGATCAAGTGTTCACCAAGTTGTCTCCTATGTGTGAGGCACTGCAGGGCTCCTGATGTGATTCAGAGTCCTTGCCTCTCAGACAGTTATCTTTTAAGGGGAGAGAAGACATTAACATGAGTAACTTTAAAAGAAAGACTCTTAGAAGTGTCCATTGGAGGGGTGCACACAGAAAAAAGTGAAGCCCAAAGAGAGGAAGATATGACACCTGGGCAAGAGAAACCATGGAAGGCTTTAATAAAGCATTGGAATTTGAGATGAATAATGGCAGTAACAAAGAGGGTTGACTATTTTAAGGAGTAGGAACAACAGAAACCAAGACATGAAAGCAGGAACACACAACATGTGGCCTAGAAGTGGCAAATAATCCCTCATGTCAAGCCAAAATATTAGGGGACAATTCAGGTATGTCACTTGAAGATCCCTGGTTCTCCTTGACAGCAGGAACAAGGACGATCTCCTTCTCCCACCACCCTTTTTTGCAGTTGGACAACGATCCCTCTAGTTCAGGCGAGGCAGGGTGAGGGGGTACAGATGGGGAGTCCAGCAGGTTGAAGGTTGTGAGTGGCTGGAGATAGGACTCAGGGATGCAGAACAGACTTATGGATTTGGAGGCAAAGCCCTGGGTGATGTCCCCCCATGAGCAAGAAGTAGGACACTGAGGCCAGAGGTGCCCCACTTTCTCCCATTCTGCCTCCCTTCCCCTTTGTCCTCTCCTTCAACCCTGGCCAGCCCATGGGACTGGCACTGCAACAGCTAGAGGGTAAAGGGGGAAACTTCAGTGGTAGCAGCACTGGCAGAGTAGGATAGGGTTCTTTTTCCTCCCTTTCTGCCCCTTGACACTGTCATCTACTGCTGGGAGGGGTTGGGGGGTGAGGGAAGAGATGATCAGCTCTAGGAGGCAGGGGTTGATGAATAAACCCAGGCAGTTTTTCCTTCTTCTTCGCCTGTTGAAAGATGTTCTTTGTCACTGCTGGGGCCAGGCTCTAGGCCCCAGGACTGCCATGAGGGACAAATAGAGGGGGAAGTGGGCCTCCTCCATGGTGGCAGTTCCTAGGTGGCAGGCGTTTGTAGTTAGTTATACACACACCTCAAAGAAGCTCCCTGCCTCTCTCTTCTACTTATGTGTCAAGGATGCTAAGTTTGGAACATTCCCTGTGCAGTGAAAGAGAGCAGCCTACTATCACCCTAGACACAAAGGAGGCATGGGTTTCAAACTAAATTTGGTAATAGTACTGATAGCAATTAAATAACTAGCATTTGTGGAGGAAATGCTACGTGGCTGGCACTGAACCTTCCTTATCTCATTTAATCCTCACAGTACAAGCACTATAGATGTAAGCCCTGAAGTCAAACCAACCTGAGTTTAAGACTTAGCCCTGCCACTTTGTCGCTCCAGCACAGTGCTTGACACAGAGTAATAAACATGAATACATATGAAATAAACATGAATCAATTAACCAGTCCATTTATATTACTAATCCATATTCATTAATATCACAATGTATATTGGTGTTCACACACACAGTGCTATGACGACGTATTATTATCTTCATCTTATTAATGAGGAAATTGAGGTCCCCTAAGGAATTGGTGCAAGTTTACACAGCTAGCAAGTGGCAGAACCTAAATTCAAAACCAATTGTCAAGAGTTTCTGTTGGGATGATGAGAAAGTTATGGAAAGGAATAGTAGTGACGGTTGCACAGCATTGTGAATGTGTTTAACATACTGAATGCTACACTTACAAATGGTAAAAATGGTAAATTTTATTTTATGTGTATTTTTATTGTTTTTCAGTTGCTCAGTCGTATCTGACTCTTTGCGATCCCAGGGACTGCAGCATGCTAGGCTTCCCTGTCCATCACCAGCTCCCAGAGCTTGCTCAAACTCATGTCCATCGAGTCAGTGATGCCATCCGACCATCTCATCCTCTGTCATCCCCTTCTCCTCCTGCCTTCAATCTTTCCCAGCTTCAGGGTCTTTTTCAATGAGTTGACTCTTTGCATCAGGTGGCCAAAGTATTGGAGCTTCAACTTTGGCATCAGTCCTTCCAATGAATATTCAGGATTGATTTCCTTTAGGATGGACTGGTTGGATCTCCTTGCAGTCCAAGACACTCTCAAGAGTCTTCCCCAACACCACAGTTCAAAAGCATCAGTTCTTCAACACTCAGCCTTCTTTATCTCTCGTCCATACATGACTACTGTAAAAACCATAGCTTTGACTAGACGGACCTTTGTCAGTAATGTCTCTGCTTTTTAATTTTGTCATAGGTTTTTTTCTAGGTTTTTCATAGCTTTTCTTCTAAGGAGCAAGCGTCTTTTAATTTCAAGGCATATTTTACCACACATTAAAAAAAAAAATAGCTGTCAGAAGCTAGGCTTTAAACCACAGTGTTAAATATACTGCCTCTCGATGAACATTAATTCAGTGCCTATTGTTCATAAGGCCCTCCAGTATCATAGAAAAAGCACTAAATTTTCAGTTAAAAGACCTCTGTTCAAAACCACATCTGCTTCTTACTCATTGTGTTATCAGCGAGTGACTAAGTCTGGGTTCTCGAGCGGAAAGGGGAACCAAGTTCTGGGCAAGCCCCTCACCAAGAGTTCCCAGCAGTTGCAGACAGACAGGTCTCCTGTTATGCTGCTGACTGACCTTGAGGAGAGGGGGGTCTAGTCAGCTTTGAGCCCCTACGAGGAAGGTAATTAAAGTTTGAGCCCGTTTACCCATTCTTCCTTATTCCTTTCACCAAAGTGAAATGTGACCACGACTGGATAGGAACTTCTATGAGGAAGTGAGACAGCTACTGATACGGGAACTTGAGAAGGGCCTCCTTGGAAAGGGGAAGGAAGATGAGTTCATATTGAGATAGATCATTCTTGGGGGGAGTAAAACTAGATAAAGTCAGTATTTTCACATGCTGTAGGAAACAAACCCACACCGCAAGCAATGCTGGTAGCTATTTTTCCTGCAGAAGTGGATCACTCTTTATCCAAGCTTCTTTGGAAAGAAAACCTAAGTCCCCTTCAATCTTTTGGGTCCCTCTATGGCTTTGCACATACTCAGTGGAGAGAAGAAATATTCAATAAGTAGCTGAGTCCCCAGATATACCATGATGCTATACGAGGAGATGACACAAGAGGAAATCCACCCTCCTTCCCATTTTCCAGACCACAACCTCCATGCCCTTAATTTCTCTAAAGCTGTCGCTAGACTTTCCAGGATGGAAAAATATGACCAGCGGATGCTGCCCTCTTTTGGAAAATTCTGCCTCCTCAGAGGTTGCACAGCCATATGTAGCTTCTAGAAAAACTTTGTGGGTTAATGGTTTGAAGCCCATGACACATGTTCTTAATAAGAACAATTCAGAGTGCCAGGTTACCAACTGAAATGCATTCATCCTGAGAGGAGGACATGCAGAGCCCCAAGGCAGAGCAGGTCCGTTACCTCCTCCACACAGGACAGACAGTCCTATTACAGCCTGGAGGAGAAGCACAGGATGCATCAGTTTTATTTTCCCCATCCTGGCCCCATTAACTATGCTCAGTCTGTCCAGAGGAATCCAGGTATGTAATAGCCCAGCAACATTGGGTGCCCGTGTTCTTATTTGTTCTTTCAGCTCCACTTCAGCCGTCTTATTTACCAAGCATCTTGGTCTCTGGAACCTAATTGACTCAGCTTGTTGACTCCTGATACTCCCCCTCAGTCTCTCTCTGTTCCTATGCCCCATTTTCAAGAGTTCTTCAATCTGGATCTCAACAAGCTCTCTTCAAATTCTGTTAGTTTCCCCACAGCCTCACACACTCACCTTCTGCCCATTCCCTTATTTTTTTTTTTTTTATTTTAAATTACCAAAGTCCCTGAAGTAGAGGACTAGTTTATTTTTGGTATTAATGTGACTAACAATAGTTCTCATTATTTTGACTTATCCTTTTTCAAACTTACTTGCTCAGAAAGTTACAAACCCATACAGTTTCTACCAAGTCCCACTAACCATTAAGAAAGGACTTATAACAATAAAAGTTATGTGCACATGAAAAACCAGAGTAGAAAAATGTCATTCAGAGGTATAATACAAAGAGAAAGAAGACTTTCTGTGATTTAAATAATGTTTCATGTCCATGATTCAGGAATGCTTCTATTGGGAGCTATGAAATCAAGGTGAGAAAACTTTGGTATCCAAATTGGATGTTCGGGTTCTCTGCCATGCCATTTTGGGCTAGGCCTGAGGAGGAGGAAGAAATTCTCAATTCCAGATCAGTCGCCAGTCCCAGGGTCAGGAGTGAGGACTAAGTACAAACATACTCAAGGTCTGACCTTGGACAACAGTGGGACAACCTGGGAAACTACTCACTTGAGTCAGGCTGGCTGTGAAGAGCCAGGTCAGCTCTGTTGCAGGCAGGGCCTTTATGCTACAGACCCTCAGAAGACTAGGCATTTTATGTGAGAGGCTGATATAGCTGGAGTTAGGTGACTTAAAAGGTTGTAACTCACAAGGATGGAAGTAATAGCCCTTAACACTATGCTTCAGATAATTGACATGACTCCACCTATAGGGCAGTAGGACTAAGTAAATTCCTAATAACTGAGGTTAGGCAGGATCTTAGGTCATAACTCATAGAAGAAGCTATAGGTTCTACTGTATAAAATACATGTACAGTATAGATCCAAGAGGCTGGGACACTTAGAGAGTGTGGCAGAATACATGGTCTTCAAAGATCTGCTTCTCTTTTGCTGAGAAGGTCTTGTCACATATTGGACAACTCAAACTAGGGGTCTGCAGGTGCTGCTCCAAGGCCAAGTTGTGATCAAAAACATCATCAGGAAAGTCTGATTTGCAGGTGGGGCATTTCTTGATGGAGAGCAGGCTTGGGGCAGAACTTTCTTGGATACCAGAATATGGGTTTCCAAAGACAAGTCCTGGGTCTTGTCTTGTACCTTGATTCGAAGTGGGCACTTGATATGACAAAGAGTCACAGTCCAGACCCATGTAACTCAGCAGTCTGCTGTTCTCTCTCTTCAAAAAATCATTTTCTTCTTCCATTTTCTCTTTCTCTCTCTGTAGAACATTATATGTCATCTTGTTCTCACTCAGTCCTTTTGACAGGTCCATGTTCTGGTCCATTAACTCCTGTTGTTTCTTCGCTGCAGTAGTTTCTCTCTGCTTCATCTCCTCCACTGTCTACTCGAGCTTCTTCTGGTGCTCCCTCTGCTCAGTTAAACTGAGAAAGAGCTGGCCATTTTCCTCTTGCAGGTGCTCCAGCTGCTCCGTCTTATCTTGAACTCCCTGAACAAGCTTCTCCATTTCTTTCCCTTGATTTGACAGCTGAGCCTGAAGCTGATCCACCCTGACTCCCATCTTCTCATTTTCTGAGGACATCTTCTGGTTTTGTTCTTTCAGTTGAAGCAGCTCCATCTCCCAACAGTCCTTCTGTTCTTTCATTGTCTGTTCCAACTTCTTATTGATGCTTTTCAGGGTTTCCAGCTCCTCCTGCTTCTTTTGGAGCGTGGCCTGCATGTCTGAGTTTTGCTTCTGGAGGCTGACACAGCTGTCCTTCAGCTCCCGGTTTTCTTTGCAAAGCTCCTTGTTGTGCTGCTCAATTTCTTCCACCTCACCCTGAGTGGTAACAACCAGGATGTCCTCTTCATTTTCTGGACGGAACTGGAAAGGGATACTTGCTCCCCGGACCACACCATCCTGATCCACATAGCAGAACTGGTAATACTCGTCATCCTTGGGCAGGTAATAAGCTTTGAACTGGACTTCCTGCTGTTTGGCTGATTCACTGTTTAGGTCGACGGGCAAAGTAACCCACATGAAGGTGTAGTACTCGTGGGTTGTCTTCCATCCAACTCTAAAGATGCCAATCCAATCCTTTCGACGGGGAATGAAATGTTGCGTGAGGGTGTAATAGCACGTGATGTCCCCCCCAGGGATGTAGAACTTCTCCACACTGTTAAAGATGACCTGAGAGAAATGACAGTGGTCCAGCAAGACAGCTGATGTGGGGGGATCTTCTACTGTCTCTTCCATGGTAGGGGTCCAGGGGCTGCAGCCAGCGGCAGTGCAATAGCAACAGGTGCCCATTCCTTTAGACGGGGTTGACCTGCTCCCTCAGGTTGGGGATACCAGAAACCACCTATCACCCACTCAAGAGCATTACTGCAGTGTCTTGTGCTTCAGTGTCAATCAAGGAAATTGTGGGACTCTTCTCACAATCTTGTTGACCTACCCCCTCACCACCACTGGTGCTGCTACTCCAGAGATTAACAAGGGTAGGTTAACAAGGGTTAATCTCTGAGGTGGCAGATACAGTTATGACTGGAAACACTGGGTTCTAAGAGTCCTGAGGGAATGCTGCATAAATCATATTTCTTGTTTCCTTGTTGGCAGAAAGGCCATACAGTGGGACCATGTTTTTGCAAACAGGAATATATTGGAATTTTGTTGGAATAATGTGGCTTATGCTAGAATTTTCCAGATTTTGCTTGAGATTTCCAAACTGTTTTAAGAAACATTCTATGGCTCCACCTGCTAAGGTATAATCAAGTCTGTAGGAAACCAGGTTAGTTTTGCTTCCTGAAGCAACAGGGGCTGCAGTTGGAGGGGAATGAACTGGCAACCCAATTCTTCAAGGTCTCAAAGGATCAATGTGCAATGAATTGCCTAGATCAGCTGAGCCTGGGAGCCCTTGGGAGCTAACAGATTTTACTTGAACTGTTAGAAGGCTGTCCCACATCTCCTGGGCACAGCAGATCCTCCCATGAGGGTTCAAGGGATGATGCAATTTATGTAGTTGGCTGCCCCCTCGTGTCCACAGAGCAGTAACAACAGCAGGCAGGGCAGCTAAGCTTCTGTTAGGAATGGCAGCAGGGCATAAAAGTGCTAGGCTAAGGTGTTGTGAGCCTGAAATTCAGCCTGTCCTCTCCTCAATGCACAGGGCTCCTTCCACCAGGAGGCTGACCTCTTTCTCTAGTTTTTCTGCCCACAGTGTTCATTTTTTCCAACTCTTATTTAGAAATCTCCACATCGCCTACTTGCTTGCTTTCCTGATGGCTCAGATGGTAAAGAATCTGCCTGCAGTGCAGGAGATCCGAATTTGATCCCCAGGTTGGGAAGATCTCCTGGAGAAGGGAATGGTAACCCACTCCAGTATTCTTGCATAGAAAATCCCATGGATAGAGGAGCCTGGCGGGCTACAGTCCCTGGAGTTGCAAAGAGTTGGACACGACTAAGCAACTGAGCTCGAACACACAAGTGCTTCTCTGTGGTCTTTCCCCTCCAATTGACACATAGGTGCACATGACCTGGATGCAGCTATCCTGCTGCTGCTGCTAAGTCACTTCAGTCGTGTCGGACTCTGTGCAACCCCATAGACGGCAGCCCACCAGGCTCCTCCGTCCCTGGGATTCTCCAGGCAAGAACACTGGAGTGGGTTGCCATTTCCTTCTCCAATGCGTGAAAGTGAAGTCGCTCAGTCGTGTCCAACTCCTAGCGACCCCATGGACTGCAGCCTACCAGGCTCCTCTGCCCGTGGGATTTTCCAGGCAAGAGTACTGGAGTGGGGTGCCACTGCCTTCTCTGGCAGCTATCCTACTAAGGCCAAAGTTCAAGGGAGATGGAGATGTGAAATAGATTGAACCTGGGTCCCTGAATGACCATGTGGAGCTGAATACCCCTGCATACTTGAATTACTCACTCTCATCGTTATCTGAGAGAGAAATTTCCTTAAGCCACAGAACTATTGTTGAGTCCTTTTGTTACAGCAGTCAAGGAGTATCCTAATTAACAAAGTGATCAATGAAAGGATCTTTGTATGAATAACTAAATGGAGAAGTAGTCATCCACCTAAACAACATTTTGGTAGATATTATTCCATTCGGCCTCAAATCAGCCTGGACTAACTGACAGAACCACTTCTGGGCCATTTGGGAAAAAATGCTTAAGTGTTCAAGTGGGATTTCTTAAAAGACAAGCATGATGCCAAGCAAGGTCCTAGGCTTGGAGGCTTCCAGGATGATTAATGTTGTCTGGCAATTCTTAGTTTTCCAGAAACTATCCCAATGATTCATGCTCTGTTTCTTACCCAGAGAAATAATTCATCTCAAAAGACGAAAACTATTTGTCTGGTGCCTGCCCAGTGACCATATTCCTGCCTCCAAAAAGCCTACTCATACCCCAATCTTGATGAATCTCAATCCAGCCAGATCTATACCCTCAAAACCAAAGCCTAATATATACATGCATCCTGCCCAAAGAGATTTCATGCATTGCAACTGCCACCTTTATGCCTGTCTCAAGGCAGTTGGTGCCAGTGTGGAAATGAGAGCTGTAAGTGATCAACTCTCCTTTTGAAGTTCAGGAGCACAGCCATTAGGAGCCCAACAACCCCTGTCTTTAGATCACTTCATCTTAGGGAAGCCAAGGTAGACCCTAAAACTGAGCCCATGCCAGAAGAGGTGGATCACCTTCAAGCAGTTTTATTTTTCTATCCCATACATAGCAAGAAGAGCAAGCTACCGAGAAGACCCTGTAGTTGAAAAGTTAAAGAGACAGTCTAATTGAGCCCATTCTGGAAAGTCCTCTGGACTGTTAACTTCATAGTCATCCATTAAGTTCATCTATGAACTTCTGTCAGCCCTACCTACAAAAATATCCTGAATCCATCTGCTTCTCTCCATCTTCACTCAGTTCCAAACCAAACTACCAGAATTTCTGGTACAATGGTTGCAATAAAGAGAGAAATACTGGTCCGCCACAATGGACCTCTAACTGGTCTCCCTGCTTCCATGCTTGTCTCTACACAACCACCACGATGATGAGTTAGAAAATAAATCAGTTCGTGTGACTCCTTTCCAGTGGTTTCCACTAAGGGCTTGTCCACTAAGCTCCAGAAACACTGGCCTTTTTTAAAACTGAATTTTTTATTGAGATCAATGCAAAATCACATGCAGTAGTAAAAATAATACAGAAAGATCCTTGCACACTTGGCCCGATTTCCCTCAATGGTAACACTTTGCAAAACTATAATATCACAACCAGGATATTGGTACACTGATACAATCCACTAATATTATTAAGATTTCCCCCATTTTACTTATATTCATGTGTGTTAGTTACCTGTGACTGCTCGTGTATCCACTCTCACAGTCAAGATACCAAACGGTAATTCCCACAATGAGGCCACAAGGATCTCTCGTGTGTTGTACTTTTATAACCACACTCGCTTCCCTCTCCTACCCACTTGCTGAATCATGGGCAACCACTAATCTGGTCTCCATTTCTCTAATTTTGTCATTTCAAAGACATTATACAGATGGAATTGAATAGTATGTCACTTTGAAACACTTTTTTTTCCATTGAACATGACTTTCTAGAGATTCATCTAGGCTGCTACATGTAACCATAATTTACTCCTTCTTATTGTTGAGTTGTATGCCATGATACTGATGGTGCTTCAATTTAACCATTCACCCATGGATGGCATTTGTATTGTTCTTGAACATTCACGTACAGGTCCTATGTAAATATGTTTTCATTTCTCTGGAATAAATGCTCAAAAGTATAGTTGCTAGGTCTTATTGTAAGGACATGTTTAAGATTTTTGGACATGTTTAATTTTTAAAGAAGTTGCCAAATTGTTTTCCAGAGTGACTGTTCCATTTTATATTCCCACCAGTGATACAATAAACTCACAACTCTTTCCATGGGTTATTAGATCCTAGACAATCTGGCCTCTGCTTAGCTCAGGTCTGGAAGTAACACACATCACTTCCACTCATATGTTATTGGTGAAAAGTCAATTATACTGCCACTCTAATTGCAAAAGGGCTAAGGACTAGAAAGGGAATTACTAGCTAGGCAGCCATGTCCCAGTGACAAATCGATTATCATAGAGGTAAAGGAGTAGATTTTAATGAGCAGTCTCTGCCACATATTACTAAGTTCCTTTACCTTCCCTTCTTTTAATTATCATTGTCAGATTGTGCTATACCTTTTGTTTTAACTATCAAATATGATTTATAAAACTCATGAGGAAAGTGATTGTTGTATGTGCCCATATTTCTGCTCTAGCCGTTGTATTTTTTTTCCTGATGCTCCAATATTCCTTCTTTTACAATTTTCTTACTGTTTAAATAAACTTCCTTTAGGCATCATTAAGGATTGGGTCTGCTAGCAAACAATTATTTTGGATATGCTTCATCTGTAATTGCTTTTATTTCTTACTCATTCCTGAAGGACATTTTTGCAGGTATAGAATTTTCCCTTGACAGTTCTTCTCTGCCAACACTTGTAAAATGCATCACTTCATTCCTGTCTTTGTGGTTTCTGATAGAAATCTGATATAATTTGAATTGGCCTTCTCCTATATGTAATTTATTGGGGTTTTTTCTGGCTGCTCTCAAGATTTCTTCTTTGTCTTTAGTTTCAGAAGTTTAATTATGATGTGTCTTGGCATGGATTTTGTTGGGTTTATCTTGCTTGGGGTATGCTCAGCTTCTCAAATTTGAAGGTTTGTATTACCTCTCATCAAATTTGAGGAGTCTTTAGCCATTATTTTTTCAAATGTTTTTTCAGCTCCAAAAGGAGAAAAGAACTTCTCTCCTTCAGGGCCTCTGATGATAAGAATGAATGTTAAATATTTTGTTATCATCTCACAGATTCACAAAGATCTCATCATTTTCAGTCTTTGTTCTGTTATTCAGAAAGGGTAAATTGTATTGATCTGTTCTCAAGTTCACTGGTTCTATCCTCTGTTATCTCCGTTCTGCTATTGAGTCTATCCAGTGAATTTTTCATTTCTGCTATGTGCTTTTCAGTTCTATAATTTCCCTTTTTTTGGTAACTTCTGCTTGTTTGCTACAATTTTAACTTGTTTCTGGGGAATTTGCACTGTTGAAACATTTTTATGATGCTTTCAAATCTTGGTCAGATAATTCCAACATCTGATTACTCTCAATGTTGTTGTCAATAAATTGTCTTTCTAATTCAAGGTATGTTGTTTGTTCTTGGTATGATAGGTGATTTTCAATACCAGCTGAACATTTTGCCTATTAGGAGACTCGAACGTTTGTGCTTGTGAGTGCTCAGTCATGTCCAACTGTTGTAACCCTATGGACTGTAGCCTGCCAGGCTCCTCAGTCCATGGGATTCACCAGGCAAGCATACTGGAGTGAAAAAGTAGAATACTGGAGTGAGTAGCCATTCCCTTTTCCAGGGGATCTTCCTGACCCAGGGATCAAACCCGAATCTCCTGCATTGCAGGTGGATTGTTTATCACTCAGCCACCTGGGAAACCTCTAGGAGACTCTAGAGATTATGTAAATCCTCAAGTTTGTCAGACAATTACCCTGTTTAGGTTTAGCACACAGGTACTAGAATATTCTTGTGGGCTGTGATTCCAATGGTAGTTTAAGTTTCAGTCTATGAAGTCAGCATCAGAAAGGTCCAGCTGAGGTAAGAAGGCATCCTCCCCATGAGCAGAGCAGCAGCAAGGAATCTAGGCATGCTGAAACAGGTGAACAGGAACATCCAAGAAAGGAGGGAAGTTAGAGAGCAAGAGAAAGTCAGGCTTCTAGCCTTAGAAGTGGAGGCACAGGGCAAGCTAGGTAATAAGATAGGGATCCAGGTATCAGGTCTGAGCTTCGAAGAGTACTTACCTTAGGAGCAAAGCCCAGGTACTAGAGACAAGGTGAAAAATTAGCCTCTAAGCAGCTAACTAAAGCTTCTTATTCAATGTCCCTCATCCAACAGCACTATTGATCTGGGACAGAAGCTATTAATAGGTAGGAAGTACGGGAAGATGAAGGTTGTGTATAAGCAGAGCCATAGAGACAGTGGTTAAAAGGATGGGCTCTGCAGCTAGAAAGCTCTATGTCTTACATGTTGTGTGGTCTTCGGCAAATTGTTGAGGCTCTCTGAGCCCCCATTTCTACAAAGAAGAAAGTAATAATAACACCCAGAGGAAGGATAGAATGAGAACTTCTATTGAAAGAATTGAGCCCAGTGCCCAGCACATGGTAAGTGCCCCATAAATATGAACTAATTATCTTACCCCTTGCTTGACTCTGACCTTGAATAATGCAAGCCCCTTCTCAATAACTCCCTAACTAGTGACAGTGAAAACAGGAGCCTTCAAGGTTGCTTAAAAGTTACAAAATCTCATTCTAGGGGATATGTTCATTGATATTCTTACCACCTTTTCTTACAGACAGCATCAGAGGCCGAGATTTATGTAATGTGAACAATTTAAAATAATAATTTCGGTAAGCATACACAGAGCCAGCTTTCAATTACTCACTCTAATGGACAAGATCAGAGTCATGTGTAATCCAGAACTGCCAGATCCAAAGTCATCTCTGTTTGGCTTGGAAATGGACTGGATGCCCTTCTTCTGCAGCACATTTGCTTTCTGGATTCTTTTCTGCTTTGGCTAATAATAAAATAAATGTACATTCTCTAAGCACACTAGCTGGCAGCAAGTGAAAATACACAAATATTCCTGGGGAAAGGGGGAAGCTGAGATCAGGGTATCAAATTTGTTGCAATGAACAAAGGATTTACTTTACATTTGTTTAGTGGTTCTCAAGTTCAGAGGAGATAGAAAATCACATGTGGAACTTGTTAAAAATGCACCGTCACAGCCCCAACCCTTAAAATTTTGATACAGTAGCTCTGGGTTGGAAGTGGGACTCAGAACTATGCTTTTCTTTCTTATTGTGATAAAAATACAGAGCGTTAGGGACTTGCCTGTCTGTCCAATGGTTAAGACTCCATGGTTCCAACACAGGGGGTGGGAGTTTGATCCCTGGCCGGGGAACTAAAATCCCACATGTGACATGGCATGATCAAAAAATAAAAGATACTTAATTTTTTAAAAAGATATTTAAAATATACATTAAATTTACCATCTTAACAATCTTTATGTGCACAGTTCAGTAGTGTTGACTATATTCACATTGTTGTACAATAGACTGTAAGAACTTTTTCATCTTGCAAAACTGTAATTTGACATCTGTTCGACATTAATTTCCCCTCTGCTCCTTCCCAGCCCTCAGCATCTATTTTCTGTTTTTATCATTCTGCCTACTTAAGATACTTCATGTGAGTGGAATCACACATTTATTCTTTTGTGACTGATTATTTCACTTGGCATAATGTCCTTGAGTTTCATCCATGTTGTAAATGTGGCAAGATTTCCTTCCTTTTTCATGCTGAATAATATTCTATTGTACGGACATACCACATTTTCTTTATCTACTCATCTGTCAATGGATGTGCTTTTCTAATAAACACCTTGGGCAATTGTTAAAGCTGGACCTCATACCACAACTTGAAAATAATAATGTAGATCATAAACTTTAAGCCTGGAAAGGCCTTCACATAAGAATCAGGTATCATATGATCCTGCTGTGATTTTACAGGTGAGAAAGCTGCATTCCAGGGAGGAAAACTGATCTGTTCAGTGTCATAAGACTAATGGTGGAATGGAGGTGGGACTTAGGTCTCCAGCTCTTCATATAATGAACCAGGCAGAGGCAATAATGGAGGCCTCTGAGGAAGAATGAAGAGAGAGAAGGGCAGACAGAGGACAGAATTATGGAACTTGGGGTGTGTCCACATTAGATGGGGTGGGAGAACACAACAAGAATAGAGAAAATGCATGAAGTAAACTGCTGTTGCTGTTGTTACTTAAAAAAAAAACTTTTTATTTTGTATTGAAGTATAGCTGATTAACAATGCTGTGATAGTTTCAAGTAGACAGCAAAGGTACTCAGCTATACATATACATGTATCCATTCTCCCCTGAACTCCTCTCCCATCCAAGCAGCCACATAACATTGAGCAGAGATCCCTACGCAATACAGTAGGACCTTGTTTGTTATCCATTTTAAATATAGCAGCGTGTACATGTCGATCCCAAACTCCCTGACTATCCCTTCCCCCCATCCTTCCCCCACCCCTGCTCCTAACCATAAATTCATTCTCTAAGTCTGTGAGTAGATGAAGCAAACTTCTTGAACCTTGGCTCTTCTCTTCAGAACCTTCTAGCCCAGCATTTCTCAAATGACCATATACCTGGGTCAATCTGGCCACTCATTAAATTAAGTGCAGATGCACAGACTTTCTGATTTAGTTGCTCTGAGTGAGGGTTCAAGTTTCTGCATTAATTTTTTTTAAGTAGGCACATAGAGTGGTTCAAATGAAAAAGTGAAAAAATCAAAAGAAAAAATTATAGCTTGGAAAACTGCTTGTCTAAACTTCTAAGCTCTTGAAGGTTTGCTGCCAAGCTGCTTTAAAGAAATGTTGAAGTCATTGATAACTCCAGAGTCCCCTTAGTCAATGACTTGGGACCAGCATTGGAGTCTGATAACCCATCCACTGCTGGGATGGAGTGCTCTGTCTGGATAGCAGAAATATGGCATGCTGCTTAAGGATGCAGAATTTCAAGCTGTGTTGGTCTGGGTCCAAATCCTGTCTCTGCTATTTGTTAACTAAGTCATCTCAGGCAAGTTCTAGGTTATTTTCCTCTCTGAGCTTGTCTCCTCATTTGCAAAGAAATTCACTTTCCTCTCTTCTTGCCTCATAAGATCATTTGAGGGTGGTACCTAAATAGCATTTAGTAACCACTCAAACCCGGTTTAAATTATTACTGTTTCTTGGTTGTTTAGATGGTGGATCCTTTGCTCAGGTTTAATCCTCTGAAGATCCTACAGGAGTTAGAGTGAACAACAGTACCCATTGATCGAGGACAGGGAGGTCTCCCAGGACGAACAACTTTCAGTGCTAAAAACCAAGACTGTCCAAGGGAAATTGTGATGATCAGTCACTCTAAAAGCAGACCTTAATTTTATTTTTTGGCCGCACCATGCAGCATGTGGGATCTTAGTTCCCTGACCAGATATTGGACCCGTGTCCCCTGTATTAGAAGCAAAGAGTCTTAACCACTGGACCACCAGAGAAGCCTCCAAAGGTAGACACTTTTGAAGCTCTTCAAGTACTTCAAAATAATCGCTGAAAGTTATCTTAGAGTCTATATGTTGTTGTTGTTGTTCAGTCGCTAAGTCATACGGACTGCAGCACACCAGGCTTCCCTGTCCTTCACTATCTCCCAGAGTTTGCTCAAACTCATGCCCATTGAGTGGCTGATGCCATCCAACCATCTCATTCTGTCGCACCCCTTCTCCTCCTGCCCTCAATCTTTCCCAGCATCAGGATCTTTTCCAATGAATCAGCTCTTCAAATCAAGTGGCCAAAGTATTGGAGCTTCAGCTTCAGCATCAGTCCTTCCAATAAATGTTCAGGGTTGATTTCCTTTAGGATTGACTGGTTTGATCTCGTTGCAGCCCAAGAGACTCTCAAGAGTCTTCTTCAGCACCACAGTTCGAGAGCATCAATTCTTCCATGCTCAGCCTTCTTTATGGTCCAACTCTCACATCTGTACATAATTACTGGAAAAACCATAGCTTTGACTATATATCAATTACCTTTTCTAGCTAAAATTTCTAACTTGGGAGACTTGGAGAGAAGCTCATAGGGGGAACACATTTCTCGGCTCCCTGGAAATCCCTGTATCTGAAATGTGCCCAGCTCTGCTGTGTGTATTTCTAGACTAGGTGATATATTTCTTTTGGTAAACATGTAGCCATGTGTTTTTTATTTTATTTGATTGCATCAGGTCTTCCTTGTGGTGCAGGCTCTAGAGGACTTAGGCTTAGCTGCCGCGAGACATATGGGGTCTTAGTTCCTCCACCAGGGATTGAACTTGTGTTCCCCTGCGTTTGAAGGTGGATTCTTAACCACTAGACCACCAGGGAAGTCCCCAGATGTGTGTTAACAGGACTTGGAGTAGTCTTACAATGCTCTTTGCTCAGTCGCTCAGTGATGACCATCTCTGTGGCCCCATGGACTATAGCCCACCAGGCTCCTCTGTCCATGGAATTTTCCAGGCAAGAATAATGGAGCTGGTTGCCATTTCCTCCTCTAGGGAATATTCCTGACCTTGCTTTGTCAGGCAGGTAGTTTTTTGTTTGTTTGTTTTTTTCTTTTTTTACCACAAATGCCCTCTGGGAAACCCCACAATGCTCTTTGGTAGCTCAATAAATGTTAGATGAATAACTGGCTACCAATCAATATGTCAAGACTTGAGTGTTTTGGAGCCTTGATTTATGAAATATGATTTTTAAGTCATTCCCTTCTCAAATAACAATTTCCTCCCTCGCACAGCACTAATTCTCTCTTAATGTGGCCTCCCAGAATAAAGGTTTGATACATTGCAGCCACCATGCTTCTCAGGTAGCACTCACAGTAAAGAACCTACATGCCAATGCAGGAGATGTTAGAGATGTGGATTCAGTCCCTGGATTGGTAAGATCCCTTGGAGTAGGAAATGGCAACTCACTCCAGGATTCTTGCCCGGAGAGTCCCATGGACAAAGGAGCTTGGTGGGCTATAGTTCATAGGGTCACAAAGAGTTGGACATGACTGAAGTAACTTCACACACATGCATGCACAAGGCAGTCAAAACATCCTTGGGATGGCTGTAAGGAGCATTTGTGGAGTTTCTGAATTTGGCCAGGTCATCTGAGATGCATGTATGTGATATGAACACACATACATCATACATATTATTTACCTCAACAATGCCAAGCTAAAGTCATATATCACATGCAGCTATGTTCCAGGTGGGACTAGACCTTTGCTGTCCACATATTTTCATAGGACAGTGCTTTGGACCTGTTAGAGTGGCTGAGGGTTGAAACTGGCTTTTCTTTTAAAGATCTACTGTATTTTCTCAGACTAGGATTGTCATCTTCCATTCACCACTAGATGGCCCATCAATCAAATAAAAAAAATTATCCCTTCATTCGGAAAAAAGTTTCCCACAATCATTTGAGTATCGCCATCATGAATTTGAGCCATATCACAGCACACTACTATATACTTTTAAAATATTTTTCTTTAAATTGACAATTTTTAACTTAAATATGCTTATTTTAGAAGTAAACTGGAAGATGAGGGGTAGAAAAAAGAGAGGTATATTTCAACACAATGGCCCCAAAGTGAAAGAGCTGCACCAAATATTAATGGGAAAGGATAATGGGTCTGAAGCTGATGATCCAGAACTCAAGGGACTCAGATCAATAGCAGAGAGATGGAGGGAGCAGATGAGAAAAAAAGGAATTGCAAAACTGAGAGAGAGGGGCTTCCCTGGTGGCTCAGTGGTAAAGAATTCACCTGCCAATGCAGAGGACATGGGTTTGAGCCCTGGGCCAGGAGTATCCCACATGCTGCGGAGCAGCTGGGCCCGTGCCCCACAGCTGCAGAGCCTGTGCTCTGGAGCCCATGTGCCACAACTGCTGAAGCCCAAGCATCCTGGAGCCTGTGTTCTGCAATAAAAGGAGTCATCACAATGAGAAGGCAGAGCACTGCAACTAGACAGTGGCCCCCACCTGCTGCAACTAGAGAAAAGCACCCACAGCAATGAAGACCCAGCACAGCCAAAAATAAAATAAATAAGGAGTGTGTACGTGAGAGGCTTCCCAGGTGGCACAGTGGTGAAGAGTCTGCCTGCTGATGCAGGAGACAAAGGAGACTCGAGTTCGATCCCTGAGTCAGGAAGATCCCCTGCAAGAGGAAATGGCAACCCACTCTAGTATTCTTGCCTGGAGAATGGCATGGACAGTGGAGCTGTTGCAGAGTCAGACACTACTGAGAAACTGAGCATACACATATAAGAGGCAGGGAATTATAATTTTAAAAAACAGAGGGAAAACCAGGGCAAAAGATAGGATGAGGAAAGCATAGAACCTAGGGGATAGGGAGGAGCTGAGACAAATACAGAAAAGTTGGTATAAGAAATTTATATAAGGTGAGGCTGCTGCTGAGTTTGGCAAGCCAGAGGCCAAAAGAAAGGGGGAGCCTAAGGAAGAGGCATGGGGGTGGATGCTGAGGAGTACAAGGAGGTGTACCTGACACTGGGCTGCCTAGCCGGTTTCCATCCCTTCCTCCTTCTTTTGGGGGAACATTGGGAAACACTGTTCAGTAACCAAGCCCCAAATTGTGGCCCAACAGACCACAAACTTGCAAATGCCTTACCTACGGACCATGTGACCGTGTGTGTTTGGGAATTCAGAGTTGTTTGGATTTTAGAAAAAGTATGGCACCCCACTCCAGTTCTCTTGCCTGGAAAATTCCATGGCCGGAGGAGCCTGGTAGACTGTAGTCCATGGGGTCGCTAAGAGTCGGACATGACTGAGCGACTTCACTTGCACTTTTCACTTTCATGCATTGGAGAAGGAAATGGCAACCCACTCCAGTATTCTTGCCTGGAGAATCCCAGGGACGGGGGAGCCTGGTGGGCTGCCATCTATGGAGTCGCACAGAGTCAGACACGACTGAAGCGACTTAGCAGCAGCAGCAGCATACAGTATGTACTCAACACTAAGTAACATAACCAGTATGGTCTGGGGCAATACCTCGTAATCAAACATATTACTATTTCTGCTGTGAAATGCATGGTTGCTCACAGAGTGGGACAGATGGAGATTATGAAATAGCTTTAGGTCAGTCCAGGTTAGGTTTTGTGATCAGAAGAATTTTGACGCCAAACTTAAAAAAATCTCTTGACTTTTAGAGCTTTTTGAACTGTGTGAACTGCTTATGTCTAAATTTTAAATCTGGGTCATGGATACCTGGATGTTTATCATATTAATTTATACCTTTTTATATATCTGAAATGTCAATTTGGGGAGGTGCAAAAGTAGACTTTAATGCAAATAACATTTCAGTAAAGTAAGCTTCAAATTTGAAGAATTGGTATCATACCATCTTTTCTCTGATGGTAGTACATTTAAATTAGACATTGATGGGATTTTTCTGGTGGTCCAGTAGCTAAGATATTCCATGCTCCCAGTATGGGAACCCTGGGTTCACTTCCTGGTCAGAGAACAGGTTCTAGTCAGGAACTAGGTCCAGTTGCCGCAACTAAGATCCAGGGCAGCCAAATAAATAAATAAATACTTTTTAAAAAATAAATTAGACATTGATAACATAATTATAATTGATAGCACATTTTGCATGTCACAGAAATTGCCTTTTTTACTTAATAATTTGAACATTTTTATCTATTAGTATGAATATATAGTCATGGCATTCTTTACATATTATACATATTAAGTAAGAGTATGTATGCTTGCCTCTGTTATTCATTTTTTTCTTTCTTTTTTTTAAATTGAGGTAGAGTGGATTTATATAAGTCTCAGGTATACAATGTAGTGATTCACAATTTTTTAATGAAAGATTGATTTTTAAAACCTTTGCATCCCATAGGCTTGTGTCTGTTTTAAGAGGGCACGTAACACAGTACTGGCTTCATAGCAGACTTACTAAATACTTGTTGAATTGAATCAACTTGACCTAGCCCTCTCACACTATTGTTCATTATCCTTGCCTTAGAAAAAGCAACAGATGCTCTGCTGGTTAGGGAGGTTAGTCTGGTTTTGAATACAAATAAGAAGTAAGCTGGAACAAGGACCGCCCTAGGAAAAAGCCATTCATTCTTTCATTCAATAATTCAACAAATACTTATTGAGGATCACTCTGAACCTAGCACTGTGCTAGAGGCTGAAAAGGCATGGGGGACAACACACGAAAAGTATTTCCTCTCCATGATTGAGAAATTCATGGCCTGATGGAGGAGATGAGCTTCTCCCACCTTCCTGTGATTTAATGGGCTGAGTGCCACAGGAGAGGCACCGAGGGCAATGAAGTCTCCATATGCCAGGCATATGGACACCTGTGCGTGCCTGGAGATCTTAACAGAGGAGCTGGGAGTACCACAGTCCCCACTCTGCTACCATCTAAAATGGCAATCTGCTCTCTCTGCTCCCTTGAGGACTTGGGTCTTCATTAGATTAGATTTCTGAGGTTCTTAGAGCTTCCTCTCCACCCAAGAAGAGTGGAAAACCATGGCTAAAGGCTTCCCAGTGCTTACAGAGTATCATTTTAGATGGCTCCTGGGGCTATTTATCATGGTCTCCAGGATGATATTCTAAAACAGTCCCTGAACTGACAGCCCCTGCTCCAGACAGTCCCGCTCCAACAATTCCCTTGAGAAAATACCCTCATAACTCTACAGTCCTCAGAAAAGACTTCCTGAAGCCCAGAGGTTGCAGAAGTTCTCCAATGACTGAGGGTCTTGGTTTCTGTCTTCTTTGATCCTAGCCAGACTCAGCTCAGCCCAGGTCTACACTGTGATGTGGGCCACCAGATTCTTACCTGAGGATAATAAAGAAAGTTGATGTATGCAGCTGTGTACCCGTCTCATAGAGTTAGTGTCAGGATTAAATCAGATTATCCAAATAAAGTGGTTAGTACTCAAATATTAGATCTTATTATTTACTACTACTATCCTGGTCAAGGAGTACTCCAGTTCCAGTAAATTCCACCCATAGATCTAGATCTCTAAGAGGCCGACACCTGTGGGATCAAAGGTTCTGTTTGCAAAGAGGAAATGGTACTCAACTCCAAGGTCTAGAAATTCCATGATGGTACATTCATAGCTGAGAGAAGGAGGCTGCGGTGGGGACCCCCACCCCCACTCCATTCCAGTGACACGATTATTGTGAAGACCACCAATGACCTCTTTCTTGGTCAATTCAATGGATCATTTTCAACCCTTATCTTCTGTGACCTCGTCTTTCAGCAGGCAACACTGGCACTGTTTAGGTTTCCTTCTTTCCATGAGATGTGGTTTTGGCTTGTATGCAACCACACCCTCCAGGTTTTCTTCTTTCTCTCTGGCCACTCCTTCTGATTCTCCTTCACAGGCACTTCTTCCTCCAGCCATCTCTTCACTGCTGGTGACCATCAGGGTTCTTCCCTAGGCAACCTTCTCTTCTCATTAGACCTATTCTCCTCAGGTAATCTTATCCACACCCATGCTTCAGTGACCCATATGCTGATGACTCTTAAATCTCTAGCCCAGATCTCTCTTTTGAGCTCCACACCCATAGATCCAATTGCCAACTGAACATTTCCTCATGAATGTCTTACCAGCACCTCAAATTCCACATGGTCTTAATTCAACTCACCATCCTCACCTCATCTCCATGAAGAACCTTGCTCCTCCTCCTATGTTCCCTAGTTCTGTCTCTGTCATCAGCTGCATCTAATCCATGTGGAGGTGGCTCTACTTCTAGAATATACCCTGCATGAATCCACTGCTCTTCATTTCCATTGAAAGTGAAAGTGTTAGTTGCTCAGTTGTGTCCAGCTCTTTGTGACCCCATGGTCTGTAAACCACCAGGCTCCTCTGTACATGGAATTCTCCATGCAAGAATACTGGAGTGGGTTGCCATTCATTTTCATTAGCACCACCCGAATAGCACCATCTCTCACTTGTAACAGCTTTCTAATGAGTGTCATTCCCTTCTGCTTTTCTCCTCTGCTGTCCATTCCCCACACTAAAGTTGGAAGGAATGTTCTGAAACAGCAAAGATGATCAGGTCACTCATCTGCTTAAAATCTTTTGACAACACCTTAGAGTTTTTGGGTAATAATAATAAAAGCTTGTATTCATATCTTGCTTATATGTGCTGGGTATTCCTCTGAGATATATATTGCCAACATTCAATGAAGAACCAAGACCTGGCAACTATGTGAGTAAGCTTGAAACTAGATTGATTAACCAGCTCTAGTCAAATCTTGAGATGGCTGCTTCAGCCAACAGTTTAATTGCAACTTTAGCCCAAATTACCTAAATAAATCACTCCCACGTTCCTGATTCTTAGCAACTATGTGAGATAATAAGTGCTTGTTGTTTTAAACAGACTAGTTTGGGGGAAATTTGTTACATAGTGATGGATAACTCATTCAACACTCTAGTATATGTCCTCAAACTTTATTCATTCATTCATTCAACCAAACAACCAATAACTACATAATGAGTACCAAGTATGAAAAATCAGTTTAGTTCAGTTCAGTTGCTCAGTCAAAGAAGTAATTTTCATATTTGGTGCTAGTACGAGCACCAAATATGAAAATTACTTCTTTATCCACATCGCCACGTTTGTCTCACCCCCCCAACCCCATGAGAGTGATCTGAGTTTTCATGTTTTGGTGCTTTTGTGCTGCCCAAGGCTATCCTTTGCTTCTTTTTTTATCCCAGCCACCTTCCAGTCTTCCTCAAAGTAGGATTACTGTATAGCTCTCAGTCTAAGTTACATGCTTCATTTTTGTGCTGTTAATTTTTTTTAATTATTTTTTTATTGAAGCATAATTACTTTGCAGAATTTTGTTGTTTTCTGTCAAACCTCGACATGAATCAGCCAAAGGTATAGATAAATCCCCTTCCTTTTGAACCTCCCTCCCATCTCCCTCCCCATCCCACCCCTATAAATTGATACAGAGCCCCTCTTTGACTTTCCTGAGCCATAGAGCAAATTGCTGTTGGCTATCTATTTTACATATGGTAATGAAAGTTTTCATGTTACTCTTTCCATACATCTCACCCTTTCTTCCCCTCTCCCCATGTCCATAAGTCTACTCTCTATGTCTGTTTCTCCATTGCTTCCTGGTAAATAAATTCTTTGGTACCATTTTTCTAGATTCCATATATATGTATTAGAATACAGTATTTATCTTTCTCTTTCTGACTCCTTCAATCTGTGTAATAGGTTCTAGGTTCATCCATCTCATTAGAATGACTCAAATTCATTCCTTTTTATGGCTGAGTAATATTCCATTGTGTATATGTAGCACAACTTCTTTATCCATTCATCTGTCAATGGACATCTAGGTTGCTTCCATGTTCTAGCTATTGTAAATAGTGCTGCAATGAACAATGGAATACACGTGTCTCTTTCAATTTTGGTTTCCTCATGGTATATGCCTAGGAGTGGGATTGCTGGGTCATATGGTGGTTTTATTCCTAGTTTTTAAAAGAAATCTCTATATATCTTCCATAGTGGCTGTATCAATTTACATTCCCACCAACAGTGCAAGATTGTTCCCTTTTCTCCACACTCTCTCCAGCATTTACTATTTGTGGACTTTTTGATGATGGCCATTCTGACCAGTGTCAGGTGGTAACTCATTGTAGTTTTAATTTTCATTTCTCTAATAATGAGTGATGCTGAGCATCTTTTCATGTGTTTGTTAGCCATCTGTATTCTTCCTAGCCATCTGTATTCTGGGTAGATTCTTCCTACCCAGCAACATGGAATATTTCTCCATCTGTCTATGTTGCCTTTGATTTCTTTCATCAGTGTCTTATAATTTTCTGCATACAGTCCTTTTGTCTCCTTAGGTAAGTTTATTCCTAGATATTTAATTCTTTTTGTTGCAATGGTGAATGGGATTGATTCCTTAATTTCTCTTTCTGATTTTTCATTGTTAATATATAGAAGTGCAAGTGATTTCTGAGTATCGATTTTGTATCCTGCAACTTTGCTAAATTCACTGATTAGCTCTAGTAATTTTCTGATCCTATCTTTAGGGTTTTCTATGTACAGTATCATGTCATCTGCAAATAGTGAGAGATTTACTTCTTTTCGAATCTGGATTCCTTTTATTTCTTTTTCTTCTCTGATTGCTGTAGCTAGGACTTCCAAAACTATGTTGAATAATAGTGGTGAAACTGGACACCCTTTTCTTGTTCCTGGTCTTATGGGGAATGCTTTCAGTTTTTCACCATTGAGAATAATGTTTGCTGTAGGCTTATCATATATGGCCTTTACTATGATGAAGTAGGTTCCTTCTATGCCCATTTTTTGAAGAGTTTTAATCATAAGTGGTGCTGGATTTTCGCAAAGGCTTTTTCTGCATCTATTGAGATGATCATATGATTTTTATCTTTCAGTTTGTTAATATGATGTATCACGTTGATTGATTTGCATATATTAAAGAATCCTTGCAGACCTGGAATAAACCCAACTCGATCGTGGTGTATGAGCTTTTTGATGTGTAGCTGAATTCTGTTTGCTAAAATTTTGTTGAGGATTTTTGCATCTATGTTCATCAGTGATATTGGCCTGTTGTTTTATTTTTTTGTGTTGTCTTTGTCTTGTTTTGGTATCAGGGTGGTGGTGGCCACCTGGTGAGTTTGGAAGTGTTCTTTCCTCTACAATTTCTTGAAAGAGTTTTAGAAGGATAGGCATTAGCTCTTCTCTAAATGTTTGATAGAGTTCTCCTCTGAAGCAATCTGGTACTGGGCTTTTGTTTTTTGGGAGATTTTTTTAAATCACAGCTTCAATTTCAGTGTTTGTAATTGTGTTGTTCATAACTTCTATTTCTTCCAGATTCAGTCTTGGAAGACTGAACTTTTCTAAGAATCTGGCCATTTCTCCCAGGTTATCAATTTTATTGCCATATAGTTTTTCATAATAGTCTCTTATAATCCTTTGTATTTCTTCATTGCCTGCTGTAACCTCTCTTTTTTCATTTTTAATTTTTTTATTTGATTCTTCTCTCTTTTTTTCTTGATGAGTCTAGCTAAAGGCTTGTCCATTTTGTTTATCTTCTCAAACAACCAGCTTGTAGTTTTATTAATCTTTACTATTGTTTCTTTCATTTCTTTTTCATTTATTTCTGCTCAGATCTTTATGATTTATTTCCTTCTACTAATTTTGGGATTTTTTGTTCTGTTTTCAGTTGTTTTAGGTGTAAAGTTAGGTTGTCTATTTGATGTTTTTCTTGTTTCTTGAGGTAGGATTTTATTGCTATAAATTTCCCTCTTGGAGAACTGCTTTTGCTGCATCCCATAGGTGTGAGTTGTCATGTTTCCATTGTCATTTGTTTCTAGAAACTTTTTGATATCCCTTTTCATTTCTTCAGTAACCTGTTGGTTATTTAGAAATGCGTTGTTTAATCTCCATGTGTTTGTGTTTCTTACAGTTTTTTTCTTGTAATTGATATCTAGTCTCATAGCGTTGTGGTCAGAGAAGATGCTTGATATGATTTCAATTTTCTTAGATTTACTGAGGTTTGTTTTGTGATCCAAGATGTGCTGTATCCTGGAGAATGTTCCATGTGCACTTGAGAAGAAGATGTATTCTTTTGCATTTGGATGGAATGTCCTGAAGATATCAGTGAGATCCATTTCATCTAATGTATCACTTAAGACTAGTGTTTCCTTATTAATTTTCTGTTTTGATTATCTGTCCATTGGTGTGAGTAGGGTGTTAAAGTCTCCTACTATTATTGTGTTACTGTCAATTCCTCCTTTTATGTCTGTTAGTGTTTGTCTTACGTATTGAGGAGCTCCTATGTTGGGTGCACAGATATTTACAATTGTTATGTCTTCCTCTTGGATTGATCCCTTGATCACTATGTAATGTCCTTCCTTATCCCTTGTAATCTTTATTTTAAGGTCTATTTTGTCTGATATGAGGATTGCTACTCCAGCTTTCTTTTGCTTTCCATTTGCATGGAATATATTTTTCCATCCTTCATTTTCAGTCTATATGTGTCTTTAGGTCTGAAGTGGGTTTCTTGTAGACAGCATATATATGGGTCTTGTTTTTGTATCCATTCAGCCAGTCTGTGTCTTTTGGTTGGAGCATTTAATCCACTTACATTTAATGTAATTATTGATATATATGTTCCTATTGCCATTTTCTTAATTGTTTGGGGTTGATTTTGTAGATCATTTTTCTTCTCTTGTATTTCTTGACTGTATAAGTCCTTTTAACATTTGTTGTAAAGCTGGTTTTGTGGTACTGAATTCTCTTAAGTTTTGCTTGTTTGAAAAGCTTTTTATTTCTCCATCAATTTGAATGAGATTCTTGCTGGGTACAGTAATCTTGGTTGTAGATTTTTCCCTTTCAGTACTTTAAATATATCCTGCCATTCCCTTCTGGCCTGTAGAGTTTCTACTGAAAGGTTAGCTGTTAAGTGTATGCGGCTTCTCTTGTATGTTACTTGTTGCTTCTCCCTTGCTGCTTTTAGTATTTTTTCTTTGTGTTTTGTCTTTGTTAGTTTGATTAGTATGTGTCTTGGTGTGTTTCTCCTGGGTTTATCCTGTATTGGACTCTTTGTGCCTCTTGGACTTGATTCACAATTTCCTTTTCCATGTTGGGGAAATTTTCAACTCTTCAGACCCTTTCTTTTTCTCTTCTTCTTCAGGGACCCCTGTAATTCGAATGTTGGTGCATTTGATATTGTCCCAGAAGTCTCTGAGACTGTCCTCAGTTCTTTTCATTCTTTTTACTTTATTCTGCTCTTCAGAAGTTATTTCCAACATTTTATCTTCCAGTTCACTGATCCGTTCTTCTGCTTCAGATATTCTGCTATTGAATCCTTCTAGAGTATTTTTAATTTCACTAATTGTGTTGTTTGTCCCTGTATGTTTATTCTTTAATTCTTCTAGGTCTTTGTTAATTGATTCTTACATTTTCTCCATTTTGTTTCCAAAGTTTTTGATCATCTTTACTGTCATTATTCTGAATTGTTTTTCAGGTGGTTTGCCTATTTCCTCTTCATTTATTTGGACTTCTGTGTTTCTAGTTTGCTCCTTCATTTGTGTAGTTATTTCTCTGCCTTTTCTTTATTTTTTTTTTAACTTATTGTGTTTAAGGTCTCCTTTCCCCAGGCTTCAAGGTTGAATTCTTTCTTCCCTTTGGTTTCTGCCCTCCTCGGGTTGGTCCAGTGGTTTGTGTGAGCTTCGTATAGGGTAAGATTTGTGCTGAGTTTTTGTTTGTTTGTTTTTTTCATTTTTCCTCTGATGGGCAAGGTTGAGTGAGATGGTAATCCTCTCTGCAGATGATTTGGTGTGTATTTTTGTTTTGTTTGTTGTTTAGATGAGGCATCCTGCCCAGGGTGCTACTGGTGGTTGGGTAATGCTGAGTCTGGTATTCAAGTGGTTTCCTTTGTGTGAGTTCTCATTATTTGATACTCCCTAGGCTTAGTTTAGTTCTCTGCTAGTCTAGGGTCTTGGAGTCAGTGCTCCCACTCCACAGGCTCAAGTCTTGATCTTTGGTCAGGAATGACGATTCTACAAGTGGTTTGTAATGGCATTAAGGGAGAGGAAAACAAATATCCAAAAACAAAAAACCAAAGATGAACCCCAGACAAATGGCAGTTACAAAATCAGGCAAATAATAATTAGTAATGGAATATACACATATACACATACACCCATGAGCGAAGCCAAAACAGTCCAACAAAAATAAAGTACAGTAGATTGATCCATGAACAAAAGAAATAAAAAATTACAGTTATGAGTTAAGAACAAAACTAGTTTAAACACAAACTGGAAAACAAAACTAAAGCAAGATGCCAAGTGGGAATAAAGCAATGAAAACAAAACTAACAAATATGTTGCAAGGAAAGGAAAGAAAGAAAGAATAGATATGCAAAGTTAAAGAGAGGTAGATGAAGATTTGTATACATTAAAGATTAACTGCAAGGGGAAAAGAAGAGTAGGAAAGGCAAACAAAGGAATAAATGTAGAAAAAATATAATAGGTTTTTTAAAAAATTAAAATTATAAAAAAGAGAGAAAAAAAACAAAACAAACAAAAAAAGGGGGGGGGAGAAGAAAGAAGAAAGGGGGAAAAAAAGGAAAACTCCACCAAACTGCAAAAGCCCAACATAGAGGCATAGGTTTATAGCAACAGGAAAAATTGTGACTGAAGATACACATATACGTATACACCTATAAGGAAAATCAAAACAGCCCAACAAAAATAAAATACAATAGATTGACCCAGGGAACAAAGGAAACCAAAAATTATATCCACCAAAACAAAACTAACTAAAGCACAAACTGGAAAACAAAGCTAGAGCAAGGTGCCAATTGGGGAATAAAGCAATGAAAATAAAACTAACAAATATGTTAAGGAAAGGAAAGAAAGAAAAGAAAGAAAGAATACATATACAAAGTTAAACAGAGATAGATAAAGAAGAATTATATACATTAAAGATTAAGTTCAAGGGGAAAAGAACAGTAGGAAAAGCAAACAAAAGAATAAATGTAGAAAAAAAGTAATAATAGGTTTAAAAATTAAAATTAAAGAGAAAAGAAAAAAAGAAAAGGAAAACTCCACAGAACTGCAAAAAGCCCAACGTAGAGAAAAAAATCCAGAAGAATCTACAAAGCAAGTCAAAACATAAGACTAATAAATGTTTTTCTTGAGTCACTGCTGTCAGAGTCCTTTCTCTCACTGGGAGTCACAGTCCACCTCACCTCCCTAGGATGCTCTCCATCACTGTGCTGATCTCTGGACCTGCTGTGGGGGCAGCTCAGAGTCTAGTCTGGTCCTACTCCTGTGTGTTCTTGCCTCCAATGTCCATAGCTATCAGAACTACTGTGTTTTTCTTTTGTGGGAGCTCTCAATGATCTTCTATATATTCCATAGACACAGAGTCTGCCTAGTTGATCATGTGGATTCAATCTGCAGCTTGTACAGCTGGTGGGAAGGTTTTGGATCATCTTCCTTAGCCACCCTGCCCCTGGTTTTCAACTGTGGTTTTATTTCCACCTCTGCATGTGGGTCCCCCACTGGGGTTTAGCTCCTGAGGTTGCCCTGGAGGGCTTGGGTCTGCCCCAGTGAGGGCCAGGTGTGGAGGTGGTGCAGCTGCTTGGGCCACAGGGGTTCTGGCAGCACCAGGTACTCAGGGGGGTTGGCGGCCAGGGCAGCAGGAAATATAGTGCTCTAGAAGGGCATGGCAACCAGTCTTGGCCAATATGCTCCAGTATTCTTGTCTGGAGAACCCCCCTCCCTGACAGAGAAGCCTGACAGGCCACAGTCTACAGGGTCACAAAGAGTTGGACATGACCAAAGCGACCCTGCATGCATAGAGGCAAGACTTTTTTTGCCTGTGGCAGCTCCGCCCCAGCGAGAGTTGAGCGTGAAGGTGGCGCAGCTGCTTGGCTTGTGGGTACCCTGGCAGCTCCAAGTGTGCAGGGACACGGACTGCTTCTGCTGCAGGAGTTATGGTCCTATCAGAGTCTTTTTTCAAGCCTCTTGTAGCTGGCAATCAGAAGGCCCCTTTGGCCAGTCTTTCTCCATAGCTCTGCCAGTTCAGGCATTTAGAGGGTTCCCTTGCCTGGGGTCCTTCTCTATTGTTCAATGCGTCAGGCACTTAAACAGGCACCCTGGGTGGGGTCCTCCTCTGTAGTACATTGCATCAGGCGTTTGATGGGCCAGCCTCTCTCTTGTTCAGCTGCCCATGCTGGCGTGTAGGGAGAGAGAGTCTATGGTGATGGCTCCAACCCCCCATGCATGACTCAGCAGTATCTCCTGGCTTCCATGGCTGCCCGGCTTTCCTCCACAGGCAATTCCCCCAGACAATCTCCTCCCTCACCTCTCCTCGATCAGTCTCTCCACAGTCAATAGCAGCCCTTGCCCTGGGATCACTCCAGACTCCCCAAACTCCAGCTCCCAGTCCCCTTGCAAGGGACCCGCCTCCCTGTCTGTACCCACAGGGGTACATATGCCTGTGGCAAGGACTGTCTGATTCTCATTCCATTTAGGCTGCCACAGATCAGCTGTTTCACTCTCAGCCTTAAATGTTTCTCCTCTGACTCAGATCGTTGCCCTGATGTGGGGATCGGACCCCTGCTTCAGTTCCCCTACCCGCCAAGGGCAGGTCCAGTCCTCCTAACACTCCTATTTTTCCCTAGTTCCTTCATCCTACCAAGTTTTGTGTGGTTCTATATATTCTTTTCTGCTGGTCAGGTACTCCTGTCTGCTCTCAGCTGGTGTTCTGCATGCACTTCTGTGTCTGAAGGTGTATTCCTGATGTATCCATGGAGATAGATGTACTTCACGTCCACCTATTCCTCTGCCATCTTGTTCTCCTCTCAGTTAATATTCTGTAAAAACCTCTCTTACAGCTATTATCTCACCACTGAACCTTGAGGGAGAAACTATGTCTTACTCATCTGCTCATTCCCAGTGCCTGCTTGAGGGTCTGTAGAATTGAAACAGGAGGGAAGGGAGTGGATAGCCTCTAAAGGAATGATATAGCCTAAGGATTTGACATAAACTGGTTAGAACCAATTCCGTTCAAGATGGTGGAAGAGGCCACTTCCAGTAGACCTTGTAATACATTAGCATGCTAAATGACACCCACAGGCGCCATGACAGTTCTGAGGCTAACTGTAAAAGGCCAAAAAGTGGGTGGTGGCCCAATTCCTGGAAACCCCCTCCCTTCTTACCTATAACTTCATCTCTGAATTCACCAGCAACAGAAGGAATGAACCAATGAGCAAATGAATGTAAGTTCTAGGGAAAGCAGGGATTTTTGTCTTCTTTGTTCACTGATGTATCCCAAATGCTACATAGTCAGTGCTCAACAAGTAACTGTTGAATGTTGCAGAAGGTTTAATGAAGAAACAAATGAATACAAAGCCCACAGACCTGTAACATATGAAAAGGTGCTCTACCCCACTCGTAATAAGTGTAAATTAAAACTAAAGTTGTAAACTATTTCCTTCTTATTCAACTTGCAAAAGTCTGAACGCTTGACAACACTCCACTGAAAAGCAGTAGAGAAATGAACACTCTCATTCATTGCTGTTGGGATTACAAAATGGTCCAACCTCCAGAGAGGCCACCTGGGCAATGTCTATCAACATTTAAAAACATTTAGCCTTCTGAGGATTTATCTTACAGGTAAACTTTCACACTTGTGAAACAACTCATGCACAGGGTTACTCCTTGTTTAGAATGGTGAAAGGTTAGAAATAGCCCAAATGTCCACAGGGAACTGGATAAATAAACTGTGGTTCATCTGTACAATGTAGTATCACACACTTGTTTAAAAAGATGATTGAGGGACTTCCATGGTGGTCCAGTGGTTAAGAATTCACCTTACAGGAAAAAAAAAAAAGAAGAAGAATCCACCTTACAATGCATGGGATGCAGGTTCAATCCCTGGTTGGGGAACTAAGATCTCATGTGCTGCAGGGCAACTAAGTCCACAATCTGCAACTACTAAGCCTGCACAACACAACTAGAGAGAAGCCTGAGTGCAACAGTGAAGATCCCACATGCCATAACTAAGACCCCATGCAGCCAAATAAATAAATATTTTTTTAAAAGATGATTGAGGAAGCTGTCTCTGTACTGATACTGAAGTATAGTTGACCTTCCATATCTGTGGATGCAGAACTCTTGGATATGGAGGTCAACTGTACTATGTCATTTTATATCATTTTATATAAGGGACTTGAGCATCCCCAGATTTTGGTATCTCTGTGGTGTCACAGAACCAATCCTCTGTGGATACCGAAGAACTACTGTATCTTTATGATTCATACTACAGCGAAGAAAGCAAAGTACAGTGAAGGCTATATAATATGTTACCTTCATGAAAGAAAGGAGGAAAAGATGAAACACACACACATATTTGCACAAATATTAAAGGTTAAACCAGAAGTTGATAAAAATGGCAAGAGGATTGGGCAAAGACTGGGGTAATTTAAGACAAGGTAGAAAGAAGACTTCTTAATGTATCCTTTTTAAATAGGATCAATTTTTGATCCTTTAAACTTTGGAATCATGTGAATGTGCCACCTGTTTGAAAGCATTACATTACCTAAAAAACAGCCCTACTTTCAGCTAGTTACACATCGAAAAAGACAAACTCAGTCCCTGAAACATATTCATGTGCTTCTCCCAAATACCTGTGCCTTCAAACAGGGACTCGAACCTGAAGCCAAAGAAATCAAACATGCATGGTGAAATTTCAGGCAACAGAAGCCTTCCACTGAGGAAGAGGGGAAGGAAGAGCACCCCACCCCCTCAATCCTATCCCCTATCGTGACTTTACACAGAGTTTGCCTTTCCTAAGTGCAGCCCCTGCTCTCATCCCCAGCTCTACACTCTGCCCACACATTCAGGAAACAGAGCCTGGAAGGTAGGCTCCTAGAATCCAGGGCTAATACCAGGTTCCTGGCTGTATATCTGCAAATGCTAGCTTTGGGTAGCATAAATGAATTTCTTTTGCTAGTGGAGAATTGAGGCTTTTTGAAGAAATATATGTGGAACAGAAACGTAGAAAGGTGCCCTTGACTTCCCAGAAACAGAAGAAAAAAAAAGATAGGAAAAGAAAAAGCTATAACCAGCCACTGATATAAAAACCTGGGCAGTTTATTTGGCACAAATCCTATGATCATGAATGTCTCAGAGCTGTAATTCTGTCTGATTACTCTGTGCTGTCAGGAGGGTGAAAAAACCCAGAAGATTAATGTTTTGTGTGGCAATAAGGTGGCAGGCTTGCAACTCTAAGCTTATCTCCCATGAATCAGAAGCAGTGCTGAGAGGCTTCAAGAGACAGGGACATTTTATAATTATATATATATTTGCAGAAAGAGACCTGTCAAGCCCAGATTCATTAGCTTCTGCTGCTGTTGGCTTCTTTAGTAGACAGGCCAAATCTCCCTGTGCACAGCTCCCCCTTCCCTTCTCCAGTGGCTTTTGTGGCAACAAGCTTTGTGGGAGAGGGGATATATGGGTGTGAAGGGCAGGGGACAAGGCTAACTTGGATATGAGCTCTGGTTTCCAACCTTTGTTAAAATGCAGAAGCCTCAGAAACATCTATAAAGCTCTTTCAATGGGAGGTAAAGTTCAAGAGTTGCTTCTAGCTCTTTCCCAGGGCACACATGGAAAAAGGTGGCCCATTTAAAACAATAACAACTGTTCAGTCGATCTGTCTATTGACCTAAAACATTAAAGCTATAGCACATGTGCTCAGTCATGTCTGACTCTTCGTGATCCTATGGACCATAGCCCGCCACGCTCCTCTGTCCATGCAGATTCTCCAGGCAAGAATACTGGAGTGGGTTACTGTTTCCTCCTCCAGGGGATCTTCCTGACCCTGGGATCAAGCTCGTGTCTCTGGCATCTCCTGCACTGGAAGGCAGATTCTTTACTACTGAGCCACCTGGGAAATCCATAAAGCTATATAGTACATAGAATTTAAGTACAAACGTTGTAAATCTGCCCATTTAAATAGTAGTACCAGCAAAAATTTGCATGTAGAGTTATACTACATATAAGCTGTGTGACTTTGGAAAAGTTACTTAACCTCTCTGAGACTCAGTCTATAAGATGAAGATAATATTATCTAACAAGGGGGTTGTGAGGATGAAATGAGATAAAGTTATGCATTATCTGCCATTAAGGCATATACCCAGGGATCAGAAGTTAACTCCAAAAAAAAAAAAAAGAAGTTAACTCCAGCATTTATTAACCATTTATTAATCTTTAGGAAGCTCCCTAATCTCTCTAAACTTCAATTTTCATATCTTTAAATAGGAAATAATAATCTTCACAGGCCAATGAGGAAGGGCAGTAAGTCCCCTACATATGAACAAGTTACATTCGGAGAGTGTGTTAGTAAGTCCAATTTGTTCTTAAGTGCAACAAAGTTACCCTAAGTACCCAACTAACACAGTTGGCTATATAGTACTGTACTATATAGTATAGGTTTACAATACTTTTCACACAAGTAATACATAAAAAACAAGGACAAAAAAATAAAGAAAACATTTTTAATCTTACAGCTCAGTCCCTTGGAAAATACAGTAGTACAGTACAACGGTTGGCATACAGGGGCTGGCATTGAGTGAACAGGCAAGACGAGATACTGACTGGAGGATGGAGGGGGTGGGGGATGGTAGAGCTAAAGGATCGTCAGCAATAGGAGACAGAGGGCAAGCTACAATTTCACTCACATCTGACTTTGATGGCACAGGTTCTGGTTCCTTGCTGGATTCTACCCTCTTGAAAAAATAATCCAGTGATGTCTGGGTAATAGCTCTTTCTTTCTTGTCATAGGTGACATGGTGACATGGTGGCACTGGATTGCATTCTGAGTGTCTGCTGCAACCTACCTGTACTCTTCTAGGTTTGGGTCCTGTGCCTCAAAACTAACAGTGCCTCCTTAAATAAAGAAAATCTTGCCATTTCCTGCATCATGAATCTTTTTGGTTTTTCAGTTACTTCTTCCTCTTGTCTCCCTCCGTCCTTTCTCTCTTCTCCTCCATCTTTTCACTTCACTCCACTCTCTCAATTATTTTCGCTTTTGTTTCCATCATTATCACTTGGTTCCTTTTAGCAATACCAGCTACGTCACCACTGCTTTTACATTTGCTTCCAGACATCCTGGGCTTGAAATAAAGGTACTGTACCCTATACAGTACTGTAAAGTACACAAAAGCACAACCACTCGTTGAGGACGCACTCACACGACAATGTACACCAGACACATAGACTAACAGGTGATTGGACATTTGAACACACATTCACATCTTTGAAAGTTCGCAACTTGAAGGTTCATTTATACCACTACTTACTTTAATTACCACTAAATACAGATTAAAAACATAGCACCAGTGCCTGGCAGAGTAATCATTTAAGAAGTGAAAGCTAGTAGTAATGGTAGGAGTAGTAAGAGGAAGAGGAGGAGGAGGAGAAGAAGGAGGAAGAGGATAGAAATGTACGCAAAAACTGCAGGAAGAGATTTGACTTAGACATAAGAACTTAGTGATGCAAAATTTTTTTATCGAAGTATATTTGATTTACAAAGTTCCAGGTGTACAGCAAAGTGATTCAGTTATACATACATACATACATATATATATATATATATTTCAGGTTATTATCCATTATAGGTTATTACAAGATATTGAATATAGTTCCCTGTGCTATACAGTAAATCCTTGTTGTTTATTGTATACAGAGGTGTGTATCTGTTAATCCCATATTCCTAATTTATTCCTCTCCCCTGCCTTTCCCCTTTGGTAACTGTAATTTTGTTTTCTATAGAGTGACTCTAAATTGATTCCTCCTCCCACTCCCGCCACACACAAAACACATACACACTTAAAAACTCTATATGACTCCAAACTCCATAGAATCATATACAAAGCCTTTCAAGATCTCTGTCCTCTTTATATTTTTCCAGCTTCATCATCTTCCTATCCCTTTCCTCTGCACTGCAGCTCAGACAAGAATTCCCATAATTCTCATGCCCTGAACATGCAAGACTATCTAGCCTGTTGTAATTATTTGTTATTTATATGATTATTTAGGTCATTTGTTGAGCACTTGCCATGTGTTAAGCATAGGCTTCATTACCAGTTGACTGTCAGCTCCATGAGGAGCAAGGCCACCATTGTCATGGATTTACCCTTGTACCCACACTGTCCAGCCAAGTGCCTGGCCGATGGGGGGCCCTCAGTAAATATTTCTTCATTCCTGAATGAATCTAGCTCTCACAACAACTCTATCAGATGCATATAGCTTGTTCTCATTTTATAGATAAGAAACCAAGGCTCAGCTACATTAAATAAAACTCATAAAATACCACTTCTGGGCATACACACTGAGGAAACCAGATCTGAAAGAGACACGTGCACCCCAATGTTCATCGCAGCACTGTTTATAATAGCCAGGACATAGAAGCAACCTGGATGCCCATCAGCAGACGAATGGATGAGGAAGCTGTGGTACATATACACCATGGAATATTACTCAGCCGTTAAAAAGAATTCATTTGAATCAGTTCTAATGAGATGGATGAAACTGGAGCCCATTATACAGAGTGAAGTAAGCCAGAAAGATAAAGAACATTACAGCATACTGACACATATATATGGAATTTAGAAAGATGGTAATGATAACCCTATATGCAAAACAGAAAAAGAGACACAGATGTACAGAACAGACTTTTGGACTCTGTGGGAGAAGGTGAGGGTGGGATGTTTCGAGAGAACAGCATGTATATTATCTATGGTGAAACAGATCACCAGCCCAGGTGGGATGCATGAGACAAGTGCTCGGGCCTGGTGCACTGGGAAAACCCAGAGGAATCGGGTGGAAAGTGAGGTGGGAGGGGGGATCGGGATGGGGAATACATGTAAATCCATGGCTGATTCATGTCAACGTATGACAAAACCCACTACAATATTGTAAAGTAATTAGACTCCAACTAATAAAAATAAATGAAAAAAAAAAGATATGTGCACCCTTATTATGTTCATAGCAACACTATTTACAATAGCCAAGACATAGAAACAACCTAAATGTCCACCAACGTTTAGATGAAGGGATAAAGAAGATATGGTATATATACACAATGGAATATTACCCAGCCATAAAAAAGAATGAAATAACACCATTAACAGCAACATGGATGGACCTAGAGATTATCAATCATACTTACATGAAGTAACTCAGAAAGAGAAAGACAAATACACACACTATCACTTATACATGGAATCTAAAATATAATGCAAATGAACTCATTTATGAAACAGAAATGGATTTATGGACATAGAGAACAGACTTGTGGTTGCCAAGGGGAAGAGAAATGGGGGAGGATGGGCAGGAGGGTTAGCAGATGTAAACTATTGTATATAGAATGGATAAACAGCCATGTCCTATTGTATAGCACAGAGAACTATGTTCAGTACCCTATGATAAACCATATAGTAAAAAATATTTTTTAAATGTGTATCTATGTATAACTGAATTACTTTGCTGTACTGCAGGGATTAACATGACATTGTAAATCAACTATACTTCAATAAAAAATTTTTTAAAAACTCATAAAAGTTGTAGCGTTGAGACTCCTACCCAAGTTTGTCTGATTCCAGAAGTTCTCCTTGGACCCCCTCTCTTGTCCATCTCAGTCTCCCCAGTGCACACCATTAATTCTCATGCTTTGGTTTCTCTGCTCCTGCTGCCAACCCTATCCTTTTTTCTCTGTCCATCCTATAAGCCCATCCTTTAAGACTCACTTCATGTCATTGTCTCTTATGATTACTCTACTTTTTATATTCCACTTTATTCTGAAAATTATTTGAGATGGCTTTCATAGTGAAAACAAGAAAAACAAAGAAATGCTAAAAGCAAAGCCAAAAGAAAATTAGAATTATCAAAAGAAACAAAAACCCAGTGAGGCAAGATTCACCTGGAAAAAAAGTGCTTGTTAAAAGACTCTCTGTTTCTGAAGATGTGGGCCACAAATTTATTTCTAAGCTTGCTAGCAGCAAAGGCAAGGATAGAAACTTGATTAGTTACAGGATTCTTAGTTTCCATAAGTTAAAAAAAATACCTACCCCCTTCATTTTAAAAAGAAGCTCATTTTTTTCCCCTCAGATATGAGAGAAACATCCTCCAAGGATTCTCAAAAAAAGAGATACTGCAAGATGAATTGGATGGAATTCTCCACAACACTCCTACGATGAATTTGATAGGAAATTGCTTATTTTATTAATATTCCTCATTGCAACACAATCGCTTCCTCTGAGAAATCTTTCTTGGTTACCACCCCCAGCTTCTCAAGGCTGAAATAGGGCCCTTCTATGTTCCCATAACATCTTGTCCTTCCTTCAATCAAACTACATTATAATTATTTAAATATCTATATTCTTCATCAGAGTGAGAGCTTTGGGGGAATAGGTAGCATGTTTTGGTTACCCCCATACCTGTGTCTCAATTTCCTTATCTGTAAATGGCGATATTAGTAGTACTTACCTCCTGGAGTTGTTATGATGAGAAAAAGTTAATACTTGTAAAATGCATAGAACAGTGCCTAGGGTGAGCACACAGATAAGTATTAGCTATTATGTGCAACACTGGGCACCAGACATTCAATCAAAGTGTTGGATAAATGGATCAATGTACGAGCCTGTGAATTCTCTTTGCCTAGAGAGCTTTCAAACTATGGACGAAGCCATTAGTCTTAAGTTGTTTACTCTCTTTAGGTCTCTATTCAAAGGTTACTTTTCAGTGAGGTTCTACCCTGACCCCGCTATCTAAAATTGTAACTCACCCAAAATATTTCCTATATCCCCTTCCTTGCTTCTTTTATTTTTGTCTTTGCACTTCACACTATCTAACATATTATGTTTGATTATTTATTGTGTTTATTCCTGCCCTTCCCCACTACAATTGAAGCTCCATAAAGCCAAAGATGCTGTTTGTTTCTAGACAAGAACTTGGCAAATAGTGGATGATCAATAAATACTGATTGAAAGCATCATTGTATGGAAACAAAGCAGAGTGGGGACTAGGATGAAACAAGCAAGGTGCCCAAGGCATATTTAAGAAAGCACTCACTCTCAAACCCCAAGCCTGATTTTCCATAACCTTAAGAAAGTGACACCTTACAGTTTCAGCCTAGGCACCTTGCTTGTTCACCCCAGTACCAGCCCTGAAAGCAGAGGATGGACCAGATGACCTAGTGGGGGGTTCCATCTAGTCCTGAACAGTGGAATGGAGGTAAATGCTTACCAACCATCTCTTTGCAGGGTGAACTGTGATTTACAATGTTTGCCAATTTCTGTGGTGTAAATATTCCCACATGGCCCATTTGAAGCAATCAGTGAAATGTCTCCAAACAGAGAGTGGGGAAACATGCCCAAACTGCTCTTACAAGCTGATGCAAGTTGACTTCTGCACACCACTGGCCAGGATTCCTGGACTTTTTACTAACTGCAACCCAGGCCAGCATGAAGGATGGCAAAGAGAAATTAAAAAGGATAAATGGATCAGCATTACCCATCTCCACCACTAAGAAATTGTCCAAATGTGCACATTCTGAATGGAGGACCAATGGCTTTACTTTCAAATTATGAGGGATGAAAGGAGCAAATCTAGTGTTTTGTGTGTACATAATATGATAAACTAAGTACCACTATTGCACCCATTTTACAGATGAAGCAACTGGAGCATAGCTTGTCCAAGGTGACACATCTAGGAAGAGGCAGAACCAAGATTCAAAGAGAAGCTTGTTAGATTTCAAAATCCATGTGTTTTCTCTACACAGCATAATATGGTGCTATGGCTTCAAAATATGGTGAGATGACCACAGGTATATACTGAGAAGCTTCCATAGGCCTAGGCATGTATCACAGGTAAATTCCCTCCTCCCCATTTGCACAAGCTTCCACTAGCTCCAGAGGACAGTGGTTGCAGCTGTCTGATTTTCTATATTCAGTGACAAGCACAGTGTCCAGAGCATAGACCTTATTCTATAAATAATGTCTAATGATGAAAGGAATAAAAAAAGAAAGAAAGCAAATGGAGGAGAGGAAGGAATTTTTGCCCCATGGATACTATTTGTGTTTACGGATTACTTGAGAAGACTTTAGGCAAGAAATTTGCATGGGTAGCCCCAAGCAAATTCCTCTTTTCAACTTCTACTAATTAGATGAAGCTAAAGCCTGCAGTGGATTCCTTCTTATGCCTTTTACCAGAGATTCACAAGGATGTGGAATTGGGGGAATGGATTCTGGGATTATCATTTTTGCAGATTTGCTTTCCTAATTTTTGTGGGGAATAGCAGGCGGTGCCCAGGGATGTCACTGAATGTCACAGGAAAGGGACACAGGCTTTACAATTCCCATGACTAATCCCTAGAGGAGGCAGTCCTCTCCCATAGATAATTGAATAGTGACTGAATTCAAGTTACCAGCTAAATTTCAGGACACTTCCATTTGTGAGCCTTATCTAAACACCTTTTGTGAGATTTTTTTAAAGAGATAAAGTTATCTTTAGGTTGGTTTTTTTTCTGTCTCTCCTTCTTTTTCATGAACATATAATCAGTGCCAGGCCTGTTGCAGGGAAGAAAGTGAGCTGGGAGAGGTTGGTCACATCCCAGGTCTCAGGAGAATCCCTGGGATGGCTGCCAAGGGTGGGTTCTTGGCTTTGTGCAGGAAAGAATTCAAGAGAGCACCATAGTAAAGAGAAATCAGGTTTATTCAGGGAGATACACACTCCACAGACAGATTGTGGGCCATCTCAGAAGGCAAGAGGCACCAGGGTATGGTGTTGTCAGTTTTTATAGGAGTGGGTGATTTCATAGGCTAATGAGTGGGAGGAGTGTTCCAGCTATTTAGGAGAAAGGGTGGGGATTTCCAGGAATTGGGCTACTACCCACTTTTTGACCTTTGCGGTTGACCTTGGAAACTGTCATGCCATCTGTTGGTATGTCATTTAGCTTGCTGATGTGTTACAATGAACTGAGGTTCAACGTCTAGTGGAAGTTGGCCCACCAGCCATCTTGGACCTAGTTGGTTCTAACCAGTTTATGTTGTGTCTTCAGGTTGTGTCTATTCTTTCAAAGGTTATACCCTGTCGCCTTCCTGTCTCAAGGCCAAAGGTCACCCAAGCTTAAATATTCTGGACTGATTCAACACCTGGGGTCATATACTGGTACAGCATCCAGGAGAGATGGCCAGGAGACTGAATGCATCCCAAAGACATATTTTTGCTCAGCATGCTCAATATTTCAGGATAATTTTTTTGCAATTTGAAAGTATTTATAAAAAAAAACAAGGAGATTTTGCGTTTTTAAAACATCAGCTCTTTTAGTTTCTCTTGAAAAATGCAGAAGCTCTGCCAACTCTAGGCACGCAGTCTGACCTGCATCCTCGCAGGGCTAGAGCTGAAGAGTGACTGCCCTGCGTGAACAGAGCATGCGCCCCTTCTCTCATTCACCTCTGATCCACCACTTCCTTTTCTCAGCCAGGCACAGAGGCAGGCTCTCATTTGTGCTATTTCATAATTCAGATGAATATGTGCTTTCCAGTTTGCCACAAAAACTAGTGCACCACACCCACTAGATTTATTTCAGTTGCCTACCTGGCTCCTGCTGTCGCTAGGTCTCTGTCTCTGACCCCTACTCTAAGGACACAAGGCTGGTCTTAGACACGGGCAGGGTTTGTAGCTGCCAGCACCGATCTGTGAGACAGCTTGCCAACAGAAAGGCCCTGTGCCTCAAAAATAGCTTTCCAGGGGCCTACCTGCCTGAAATTCACATTATCACTCACTTCTTAGGTTAAAGAACATAGCCTTCCCCTTTCAAAATGAAAGCATGTTAAGTTGGGAGGGACAGTCTATTCTGCTGGTTTCCAGGAACACGAAGGGGAGAGGGTCTGCAGCAGAAGGATTTTGGAAGGGGTTTAGGATGGCTAACATTGTTCAAGTCACTTAGCTAGTCTCCAGCAAAAGGAAGAGAGAGCATGTAGAGAATAAGTCACAGCATAAGTAAACTTGACTGAGAGGAGGCCAAGAAGAAGGGCTCAGCAGAGCCTGAGGGCACACCCAGGGTGGCAGGCGCTGGTGGCCCTGTGGGTGGAGGAGCGCAGAAAAGCATCTGCCTTTTATGGCCAGTGGGTCCTTCAGAGAAACAATGAATTTGTTCTTTAGAAAAGATGGCTGGGTTGGCTGTAACTCACAGGTGGTGTGAAGGCTGGAGCTCTATAAACAGATCCTCTCGCAGTTACCAGAAGCTATTTTTGATTCTCGCAACATCATATGCCGGGCAGACAGTGCCCCTGTTGGAAAGCAGAGTCAAGCGACACAGCAATTGGTAGCTCCCCTAGGGAGAGTGTGTCTGTTGTTTTTGTTTTTGTTTTTTCCATTCCAGCACACCCTGAGCCACCCCTTCACCCTTCCCATCCTGCAAGCCTGGCATCTACTAGCAGCAACCCCTCCTCAGCTTCCTGGAGCCCAGAGTGGTCTGTGGAAAGCCAGGTGGGATCCAGAGGCCAGGCAGCTGCCCAAACTATCCTGTCCACCACTCCCAACCAGCTGGGTTCCAGGATTCTCCTGCTTCCATGGCCTCTCCTCTGCCACAGGCCTCAGTCATAGGCAGCTCTTTCTTTTTTTTTTTTTTTTTTTTTTTTTTTTTAGGCAGCTCTTTCTTGCTTCTCTCTCTCCCTCTTTTTTTTTTTTGACTGCACTTCACAGCATGTGGGATTTTAGTTCCCAGACCAGGGATCGAACCCATGCCTCCTGCAGGGGAAACATGGATTCTTAATCACAGGACTGCCAGGGAAGTCCCTTTCTTGCTTCTTTGACCTGGCTTTGCTCTCAGGACTTCAATTAGAAGGGGCTCAGAAATTCAGAGAAATGGCAGTTTTGAATACATGGGGAGGGAGATGACCCAGGTTGGGGGGTGGTCTTTATTTTAGTGTTTGAGGAGTAGCAACCAGAGGGGAGTGGAAGCAGGGTGTAGGAGGGAACAGAAGAGTCAGGGGAAGGACTTGGCTTCCCTTAACGTTTTACTCCCATTCTCCTCCTGTGAGTGACTGCAGCTCTGGCCATAACCTCTGTGCCTCTTGGGGAACCCCCCAACCTCCACTTGCACAACATTGTTCCGGGGCCCAGCTCTTTCCTCCAACTTGCCTCCTACTACCTGTGCCCAGGCTGCAGCATACTGATTTACGGATTAGTCAGATGAACACGTAACACCCACCTCCCCTCAGTCTTGGCAGCTTACATTTCCATGAGAGTGACAAGAAGGGTGGAAATACTTATTGTCTACTTTATTTTATATGGAAGCCAATCCTTGCAGGGCCCACACTATTCCTCTCAAGCAGTGGTTGGTACTGGGAGAGGCCGCGTGACCTTTTTAGGCCACTGGGAGAGCCTGGGAAGTGGTAATTTACCAAAGTCAACCCTTGATTCCTCCTGTGATTTATCCACTTGGCGGATTATCTAAGGATAATGCCTGTCTCTAAGCTGGTTTCCCCCTGCCTGCTAGCCTGCTTCTGAGCTGTTTTCCCCTCTGCTCCCATGACAGCCTGTGGATGTGTGCTTAAGGAATGCAAAGTTGAACATTTGCCTACGCAAAATGGAAATACAGAAGAAAATTGGATGGGAAAAGGGGGGTGCACACAATCCTCTGATTCTTTCCTGTCAGCCAGAAATGATTTGGGGCCTTCAGTTAAATCCCCAAATTCCAGCTGCACACTATGTGCAAAAGCCTTACTTTGGTAGCTAAAGAGACAGTACCTTTATTTGTCCTATGTGGCTTCTTTTTGTTTCTTAGGGGCCCCAGAGATGCAAAAGAGTTAAATATGAATGAAACAAGTTGACCAATAAGGCAAATTATGCATTATCATCATTATCATCATCACAAAGACAGCTAACACTTGTTGTTTAGTTGCTAAGTCATGTCTGACTGTTTTGTGACCACATGGACTGTAGCCCATCAGACTCCTCTGTCTATGGGATTTTCTAGGCAAGAATACTGGAGTGGGTTGCCATTTCCTTCTCCAGGGGATCTTCCTGACCCAGGGATCAAACCCATGTCTCCTGTGTCTCCTGCATTGGCAGGCAGATCCTTTACCACTGAGCCACATGGGAAGCCCTAGCTAGCACTTATTATGTGCCAGGCACAGTTCAAATGGCTTTACGTGAATGAACTCAGTCATCACAACTGCGAACTGAGATATTAACCCTGGTTTAGAGGAAAAGAAACTGAAGTACAGAGAGGTTCAGTGACCTGCCTAAGGTCATGCAGTTGGTACCTTTAACCAGCCTTTAACCAGGCTCCACAGGCTTGACACTACACTATACCTCTCACTGCACTCATTTTGCTGTTTCTCTTTTCCATTGTTACAGAATCACCCTCCAACTTAATGGCTGAGAACAACCATCATTTTCCTTGCTTGTGATTCTGTGGGTAAAGAATCCCAACACACAATGGATGACTTGTCTGTGTTCCATGATCTCTGGAGCCTCAGCTGGTATGGCTAAAACAAATGGGAATTGGTCAGGATGGCTTGACTGGGCTCCCATATCTGGGGCCTCAGTTCTCACTGTCCATTGAGTTCCTGGATTATCCTCTACATGGCCTTTCCATGTGGCTAGCTTGGGCTTCCTCACAGCATGGTGGTCAGAACAGTCAGACTTCTTACATGGTAGCTGGGCTACCTGGTGGCTCAGTGGTAAAGATTCTGCCTGCAATACAGGAGATCTTGATTCTATCCCTGGGTTGGGAAGATCCCCTGGAGAAGGGAATGGCTACCCACTCCAGTATTCTTGCCTGGAGAATCCCCTGGACAGATGAGCCTGGCTGGCTACAGTCCATGGGATTACAAAGAGTTGGACATGATTGAGTGACTAACACTTTCACATGGTAGCTGGCTGCCCCTAAGAAAATTCAGATGCCTTGAGAACTCTGAAAAAGCTAGACCTAGAACTGGGCACGGTGTTGCTTAAACCACATTCTATTAGTCAAATAAGACATGAGATCAGACCACCTCCAAGATCATCTTCACTCTGATGACTGGAGTGGTGTGCTGGTGCTTGAAAAGAAGTAATTATAGTGGCCATCTTTAGGGACTACCCCATTGTTTATATATACACCATTTATATTATGTTTTCTATATACATGTTAATTTGTTACCTCATATGTTTGTATGTATACACACAAAAACTTAATTAAAAAGCCAAAAATTGCAGATATTTTGACCAATACTCTGCATCGGTTGGCCCCACTTCAAGATGCTTAGTGAGTACTGGAATCATTCCCAGGCCTGGATCCCATCAAAGGTTTTAATGCCTTTTCCAGTGGCTCAGCCAACTCTCCCTGTTCCCAGTGACTTAGAGGACTATGATTATACAGCTGACCCTGTGTTCTACCTGCACGGAATCCCTTGTTTTTTCCTATGACAGAAAACAGTGGGCTTCTCAAATGAAGTTCTATTCTGAGGCAGTAACCCACTGGGACTCACACAGGGAAAACCAGCCAGCCTGGCAGACCTCATTGCTTTAAGTAAAGTTTCAGCTGCTGAAGATTCCTGGCTGTGTGATGCCAAGGGAGGAGAATGGATGAGAGAAACTCAGGAAACAAGAGTTTGTAATCTTGGTTCTGCTTCTCTGCCGGTGAGTAGGGAGCAGAGAAGAAGGAGGTAGCAGAAGGGTATGGAAAGTATTTGTGAGTTATATCACCTCACCGCCTATAGCCCCCAAATGGACATGAATAAAGTGATAGTTTATTACCTCCCCTCTCCCAAAGGTGCTTTTATTATCTCCTTTCCCCTCCTCAAAATTGGCAGGGTCTTGGCATAAAGTGTCACATTCCACTGCCATACCCAACCATTTCCCACTCTTGGCTTAGCTGGCTTCTTGTTCTTGCCACTGATAGTTCATTCATTCATGCAATATTTATTGAGGGTTATTATGTGCCAGGCAGGCTTCCCAGGTGGCACTAGTGGTTAAGAATGCCCCTGCCAATGAAGGTAGATGCCAGAGACAAGGGTTCAATCCCTGGGTCAAGAAAATCCCCTGGAGGAGGGCATGGCAACCCACTCCAGTATTCTTGCCTGGAGAATTCCAAGGACAAAGAAGCCTCGCCGATGGGCTATAGTCCATGGATTCGCACAGAGTCGGACATGACTGAAGTGACTTCACCAAGCACTGCTCTAGGCACCCAAGATAGAACAGTGAATACAACAGACCAAAATACCTGCTCTTGGGGAGCCTACATTCTATTGAAATGAAACAGACAATGAATGAAATAGGTAAGATGCACAATAAGTTAGGTATTGAATGCTATTAGAGAAAAATGAAATAGGAAAGGGAGGTAGAGATGCTGGGACAGTTTGGGGCGGGGGTGACAATTTGAAACAGTGTGCATAGGCAAGGCCTCTCAGAGAAAGTGACATCTGAGCAAAGACCAGAGAGAGGTGAGGAAGGGAGTTACATTGAGAATAGACTCTAGGAAGAAAAAGAAGCAAAGAGAACAGCTAGGAGGCATGGCAGATTCGATTAATGTTCTGAATTTTTCACTCCCTTCCTGTTACAGAATTTTTATGCATCCCCTCATCAAATGACTTTGAAATACTTCCTTCTAGAGCAAGTAGACTATATTTCACCACCACGTTGCCTGCTGAACATGGCCACATGACTTGTGATGTCCAGTGGAATGTCAATGGACAGGATGCTAGCAGAGATTTTAAATGTGCTTGCCTGATTTAGCTTGGCCTCTTGTTCACCTGCCATCTGCTGTGAGGAGAACACGCCCCAGCTGACTGCTGGTCCTAGAATAAAGAGATACATGAAGAGGATATGAACTTGACTCTCAGCCTGAAGCAGAGCCATCCCAGCCAACCCACAGACCCATAAACAAGCAAAATAAATGTTGTAAGCAATTAATATTTGGGGATTGTTTGGCAATGGCTGACAGATAGAGGAGGTTGTGCAATAATCCAGCTAAGAGATGATGATGCTTTAGATCAAGGTGATAATAGTGGAAATGATAGAAAATGATCAGATTCTGGATATATTTTGAAGACAGAACTGACAGTATTTGCTGATGAATTGGATGTGGGGTATGAAAGAGAGACAGCAACAGAGAGAATATTCAAGGACAACTCCAAACAATTTGGCTTGAGCAACTGGAAAGAGGGAGTTATTATTTAACAAAATGGGAAAGGCTTAAGGTGGAACAGCTTTGAGGGGAAGAGGAATATCAGAAGTTTGGCTTTGGACATGAGCTTGGCATGCCTATCAGATAACTCATAGTTCAGTGTTTCCCCCAAAGACTGTTCTAAGGTTTAGACTTTGAAAGAATAATGATACCTTCATCTCCCTGAATTGTTTGGAAAACTCTGAAGCCCCCACCCTGCTGACCTATCACTCCATTTCCCTACCTATTGGTGGTTTTGAAATTTTGCTTTGAAGGAATTTGAAGAAAGCAGTCTGTTTAAAAGGGAGCTATGGGACTCTTTTTGAAGCTGCCTTTGCAAAAAAAAGCACATGGTTTTCACTTGACTTGTGTGCTACAAAGCAATAAAAAGAGCAATTTTTTCTGAATATGCTTTTGTTTACACATTACATAAGCCTGAGAAAATATTGCTCTTCTATATCATATAATACAAACCAGGAGGAAGTTCTTATGGCCAATCTCACATCACACATTAGAACAAAAACTCCCAATAGCTAAGGACCACAGGGAACCATTGATTGGATGATCTACTTGGCTCCAAGAATTGCACTAGGTGCTGAGAATGCAGTGATGCAGCAGAATGTATTACTGTCTAAATTTATTGTCACCCATGCCTGAGTGACATATATATTATAAACTTGCCCATCTTGTTCAACTCAGCAGTAGTGACTATGCCATTTCCAATCAGAAGCTTTCAGAGCCATAGCATGATAACTCTTTGGTCTGTCTTCTGTCTGCTATGGGAATATCAGTATCCCAGATAGGGGCCACTCTGTGAACCTGGGTCCCAGAGTGAAGACACATGGAGCACAGCCGTTACCAACCCATGGCCAACATATAATAAATATGAACAAGAAATAAGTCTTTGTTTGGGGAACCGTTTGTTACTGCAGTGTGTGTGTGTGTGTGTGTGTGTGTGTGTGTGTGTGTGTTAGTTGCTCGGTTGTGTCTGACTCTTTGTGACCCCATGGACTGTAGCCTGCCAGGCTCCTCTGTCCATGGGATTTTCCAGGTAAGAATACTGGAGTGGGTTCCCTTCTACAGAGGATCGAGCCCTGGTCTCCTGCATTGCAGACAGATTTTCTACCATCTGAGCCACCAGAGAAGCGCTAATACACACACACACACACACACACACACACACGCACACACACACACACACAAGATTTAAAAAATTATGAGAAAAAATGCTGTCCATAGTGGCTTGGATTATAAGAAATGGGGAGCCACTTATGGTTTTAAATGTGGCATGAGGGGAGTCTAGCCTTAGTTTTAGGAAGGTAAGCCATTGGGGCGGCAATGTAAAAGATGGACTGGGAGGTAAGAGACTGGTGAATGGCAGCAGAAAAGAGAGGTAAGGTAATTCAGAACAGTGCAGGCAAATGATGAAAAGGAATAAGAATGAAGGAAGTAGCAGCAAAAGTGGACAATCTAGAGGTAAGGCCGGAGTTTCCAGCTTAGGTAAAACATAAATATGGGAATATATTTCTGTCTGCTCAGGGCTATGGATTTCTTAGCTTAACCTGTTTTAAAGAACTATCAAAAGTAGAGCACTCAGGGAATTCCCTGGCAGTCTGGTGGTTAGAAACTCCACACACTTTCATTGCCAAGGGCATGAGTTCAATCCCTGGTCAGGGAACTAAGATCCCACAAGCTGCACTTAGCCTAAACTGACTACTACCAAGTTGTAAATGGGGCACATGTGGTCATTGCCCTCATGAGATGTACAAAGAGATAAAGAAAGCAGTAAACAAGTAAGAAACAGAGAGAGAGGGAGGGGATTATTGTAAGGAATTGTATGTAGTGAAAATGATTACCTCTGTGTGTGTGTGTGTGTGTATGTGTGTATGTATGTAGACCTACTTTATATAGGTGGTCAGGTAAGGTAGGTTGCTGACCCTTGACCCACAGAACATGAAATCAACTCTTCTTCTTTCTTTCTCTCTTCTTCATCTTCTCCCTTTCCTCTTCTCTTCTCATCCCCTAACATCAAGTCTCATCCATCTCACCTTCCTCTCCAAGATACTTTCTCCAGATTCTGTCTTTCTTTTCTTTCAACTCTCCACATTTCTGTGCATAGACATATGTGTACATATGTGTATACTTAAGTGCACTTGCACACATGGACACACACACACACACACACACACACACAGAGGCAGTGCTTTGGAGACTGAACTTGATCATCATAACCCTGGGAGCCCTGCTTATCCTACCAGAATTGTTGCAGTGCTTTAATTACAGCCATTATTCACAACACCTCGCACATTTTCTGTCTTGTTGACAGTATTTGGGAAGCAGCAGCTGCTCCCTTACTTTCACATTGATTGCTACTGTTTTGCCTTGCAAAGGGATATTAAACATCACAGTTAAACACAAATCTTCTTCAAGATGGCTTCTGTTCCCAGCCATTCAGATCCCATCTCTTTCATTCAGCTGAGATCTGCAGAGCACTTTTAGATTGGCTCCTCTGCTTGACTTACTTCAAACTGGCTTTGATTTGATTCCACCTCCCTTCCAAGTCCCCTAACATCTCTGCTGCCTCTGTGGCTGCCTGCCCCTCCAGTTTCCATTGGTCTGTCTCAAGACAACCTGCCTCTCCCAGGAAACATCTCTGTGACTTTATTCATGAGTTCCATGAGGTTTTTAAGGACTTTGGGAGAAATCCCCGACCTCCCTCCCCTATCTCATTGCTCCTGAAACAACACAATTTGTAGTGTATTTCTTCACATTAAAGCTCCCAAGCCAAGTGGTTTGTGAAAGTGAAAGTTTCTTAGTCGTGTCCAGCTCTTTGCAACCCCATGGACTATACAGTCCATGGAATTCTCCAGGCCAGAATACTGGAGTGGGTAGCCTTTCCCTTCTCCAGCGGATCTTCCCAACCCAGGGATCGAACCCAGGTCTTCCGCATTGCAGGCAGATTCTTTACCAGCTGAGCCACAAGGGAAGCCCAGTGGTTTGTACTTTAAAAAAAAAAAAAGGATCATGGACTGGGATTTTCCTGGTAGTCCAGTGGTTAAGACTCTGAGCTTACGATGCAGGGGGCCTGGGTTCGATTCCTGGTCAGGGAACTAGATCCCACATGCCACAAATAAATGATCCTGCATGCTGCAACTAAGACACAGTGCAGCCAAAAAAAAAAAAAAAAGAGAGAGAGAGAGAGAGAGATCAAGGACCCCTTAACTATCTGATCAGATGTATGACTGCTTTTTTTTAGAAAAATGCACACACTTACAGCATTTAACATACAATTTCAGAAGATTCTTGAATTTTCTAAAGTCCATTCATGCACCACCTGTCTCAGGAGTACATGAGTCTCAAGTGAGAATAGCCAATGAGAACATCAGTCCCCCTGAGAAGGGTCAGCATCTATCAGTGGGGATGGTTATAGCAGGTTCTTTCCAGAGGCTTTAACCAAGAGGGTAACATGAGAATGAAGGCAAAAGTTCGTGACTTGAAAAGGTTGCCTAACTTCAGTTCTGCCTTTCTTCTACTCTCCGCTTTCCACCGTCTGACCCATGCTCAGGCCCTTTCCTCACTACAGTCTTCTCTCAGAGGGCCTGATGTCCAAGGACAGCTCCCCAAAGCACACAGGATGAACCACCAGGCCTGAGATTTGCCACGTGTTGTGAAGTTCCAGGTCACTTGTCAAGGCTGACCCAAGCACCAGCATGTTCTCTGAACTCATTCTTTTCAGTTTCGACATCTGTAGGTAACACATGCTTTCAACCCAAGGTTAACCTGACAGTGTGGCAAGGATGGCAGTGGACACTAGCCTCTAGAGTTTAACCTCTGAGTACTTGTTGACAGTTTTGGACTTCTGGCCAGGGCTGATTTTTCTCCATGACTGGTAAACTCTGACAAACAGAAAATGATAATGCAGATGGGAAATGATGTGCTTCCTGCCCTGGAAGGCATTCTAGGGTTTCCCTTGATTTTCCTAAATAAACAAGTAGTGTGTGTTTGTGTGCTTAGTCACGTCTGAATCTGTGGCCCCATGGACTGTAGCCCATCAGGCTCCTCTGTCCATGGAATTTTCCAGGCAAGGATACTGAAGTGGGTTGCCATTTCCTACTCCAGGGAATCTTCCCAACCCAAGGATCGAACCCACATCTCGAACCCGAGTCTCTTGTGTCTCCAGCAATGACAGGCAGATTCTTTACCACTAGTGCCACCTGGGAAGCCCCAGGCAGGTCTGGGACAAAAGGGTGGATATACAGAATTGCAGCTGAGAGGCTGAACTGAATGAAAAAAAAATGGAGGAGTGCTTTTAAGGGACCCCATGTAAATAAGGTGTTAGAGAGTAAATGTAAATAAGGTGTTAGGGAGTGTGGTTAGTGAGGCTGATTGGCTGAGAATGGGAGAATATACAAAAGGCAGGGGATTCGGAGGTCCTAGCCCTCTGAGGACAAGCCACTTTTCCATTCTGAGAGTCAGTTTCCTGGATGTCAGAATCTGGCAGACCAGTGTTCCGTTCATTTCTAACTCTGTCATGCATGTCCTTCCTGAAACTTCTCACCCAATCAAACAAGTGAGGTGGCTGCCTGGATCCCAATCCCCCTTCTGTTAGGGAGGGATTTGGCTGAAGTGGTTAAAAGCATGGAATCCGGGAGCAGACTGTCCAGCTTTCCCACCCTTAGCTGTGTGACTTCCAGCAAGTCATCTATAACCTCTCTGAGCCTCATTTATTCATTTGTAATAGGGGAATCAGTGTGTCCCCTCATTTGCTAGTTGTGAGGCTTAAATGAAATAATACACATTACTTAGATTACTGGGTAGCACATGGTAAGCACTCAGTATGTGCTAGTCATGATTATTATTCCCTGAGAATGACCCTTTATATACATAAAGGTGGAATCTCCCGCCGACACACACTCGGTAGCCATACTTGTACTAAGTCTGAGACAGATCCTTGGCACAGATCAGGTCAATGGAATTTTCTCTCCAGAAAACATGAACTGTGAATGGAGCAAGTCAGAGAGGACAAGGTGCTAGAATTGAGTCACATTAATGGCAGCGCTTTGTTTCCAGTTTTGTTTTTTTTTTTTCAGTGGGTTTTATCATACATTGACATGAATCAGCAATAGATTTACACGTATTCCCCATCCCCATCCCCCCTCCCGCCTCCCTCTCCACCCGATTCCTCTGGGTCTTCCAGTGCACCAGGCCCAAGCACTTGTCTCATGCATCCCACCTGGGCTGGTGACCTGTTTCACCATAGATAGTATACATGCTGTTCTTTTGCAACATCCCACCCTCACCTTCTCCCACAGAGTCCAAAAGTCTGTTCTGTACTTCTGTGTCTCTTTTTCTGTTTTGCATATAGGGTTGTCGTTACCATCTTTCTAAATTCCATATATATGTGTTAGTATGCTGTAATGTTCTTTATCTTTCTGGCTTACTTCACTCTGTATAATGGGCTCCAGTTCCATCCATCTCATTAGAACTGGTTCAAATGAATTCTTTTTAACGGCTGAGTAATATTCCATGGTGTATATGTACCACAGCTTCCTTATCCATTCATCTGCTGATGGGCATCCAGGTTGCTTCCATGTCCTGGCTATTATAAACAGTGCTGCGGTGAACATTGGGGTGCACGTGTCTCTTTCAGATCTGGTTTCCTCAGTGTGAAGTGGGATTGCTGGGTCATATGGCAGTTCTATTTCCAGTTTTTAAAGAAATCTCCACACTGTTCTCCATAGCGGCTGTACTAGTTTGCATTCCCACCAACAGTGTAAGAGGGTTCCCTTTTCTCCACACCCTCTCTGTTTCCAGTTTTTAATTGGAGGATAATTGCTTTATAATGTTGTGTTAGTTTCTGCTATGAAATTATATATATATATATATTCCCTCCCTGTTGAGCCTCCCTCCAACCCCCCATCCCACCCCTCTAGGTCATCACATAGCTCCAGGGTGGGCTCCCTGTGTTATATAGCAGCTTCCCTCTAGCGCTTCCCTTGTGGCTCAGCTGATAAAGAATCTGCCCGCAATGTGGAAGACCTGGGTTCGATCCCTGGGTTGGGAAGATTCGCTGGAGAAGGGAAAGGCTACCCACTCCAGTATTCTGGCCTGGAGAATTCCATGGACTGTCTAGTCCATAGGGTCACAAAGAGTCGGACACTACTGAGTGACTTTCACTTTCCCACTAGCTATCTACTTTACGCCTGGTAGTGTTAATGCTGCTATCTCAGTTTGCCCCACCCTCTTCTTCCCCTGCTATGTCTGTAAGTCCATTCTCTATGCCTAATGGCAGCACTTTGGAGCAGAAGCTGAAGACATGTGTTTTTCTGGGCCCTTACAGTGTCTTTTGTTTTAATGTGGGTTACTAGTGAATGTTTTAAAATCAGGGAATGTGAAATAACCCACAATTCTGGCTTTACTGGATCTGGTGACAATGGGCCAAATTTTTATATAGCAACATTTGGCTAGAGGGAAGTAACAACTGCCCCAGATCACTATAGCCTACTTCAACCCTGTGTGACCCCCGGAGTTTATGATCCTTGCTCCTCCGGGGTATGCTTTTGGCGTGCCTTGGTTTCTGCTATTTCTGAGCCTTGACTACTTCAATCTACCTTTGGTCCTTTGACATACCCCAGAATCCCAAGAGGCATTCCACTCAACACTTTGTACCCCCTGCGTGACCTGGAGTGTCTGCCTCTTGCAGCCAAAAGATGAGACTATTAGAATGGCTGGACTCCCATGGTAGAGTCTCTAATGTGACTGGTTCCCAAGAGCTGGCCAATTCCATGAAGCATTCTTCAGACTTTCCTGTAGCTCAGATGGTAAAGAATCTGCCTGCAATGCAGGAGACCTGGGTTTGATCCCTGGGTCAGGAAGATAGTCTGGAGAAGGGGATGGCAACCCACTTCAGTATTCTTGCCTGGAGAATCCCATGGACAGAGGAGCCTGGCAGACTACACTCTGTGGGGTCACAAAGAGTTGGACACGACTGAGTGACTAACACTACTATATGCTTCAGACATTCTGATTGAGTTGTCTGATTGTCAAGGGTTGTAATCATGACTTTCTCCATCTGGAGTTTCTACATACTAGGATTTAAGACAATGTATGTTCTGACCTGATTTTCCCAGATGGATCTGTTCTATTATTCCCTAAAATTACAGTTATATTTTTCAGACCATGTGTTCTAATCTGGGGGTTGAAAAGTATCCTCACCATCTACTTCAAATCCTAAGATTTTTTTTTCATCATTTAAAGTAGCTCTGAAATATTAGGAGAAGGCATAATGAAACCACTTGAAATCAATTTTAAGATCTGTTAAGCACTATTTAAAAGCAGTTTTAAATAAATATCTTCCCTAACATGCATAATATGTCCTCTCTGCCTAGAATGTACTGTTGTCCTTCTTCACATGCAAAAATGCCACTCAGGCTTCAAGGTGCATCTCAAAAGCTACCTTCTAGATTAAATTTCTCCCTCCCACCTACCCACCTAGGGAAACTATTCATTTCCACCAGTGTGCTCGCATAGCCCCTTTTCTAAAAAATATATATTTATTTTTTTATTTTTATTTTTGGCTGCTCTGGCTCTTCGTTGCTGCATGCAGGTTTTTTCTAGTTTCAGAGAGTGGAGGCTACTTTTCATTGCGGTGCTCGGGCTTCTCATTGCAGTGGTTTCTCTTGTTGTGGAGCACCAGCTCTAGGGCATGCGGGCTTCAGTAGTTGTGGCACACAGGCTTAGTTGCTCCATGGCAAGTAGGATCTTCCTGTCTTGCTCCATGGCAAGTAGGGATTGAACCTGTCTTCCCTGCATTGTCAGGCAGATTCTTATCCACTGTGCCACCAGAGAAGTCCCTCCTATAGCCCTTTGAATACACTTTGAACATAACACTTAACACATGGTATTACAAACATTGGTTTACTTATCTGTCTCTCATATGGACAAGTGAGACCTCTTGTTTGTGAGCTGCTTGAGGGTAAAATTCATGTCTTGGTCATCTTTGTATCCCCAGCATCCAACTCATGGTAGATGCATCACCCATGTTTGCTGTATGGAGCTTGTTGTTGAGTTAATTGAATTTAGACTAGAAAAACATCCCGAGAAAGATATTTCCATAGAGTTTACATACAGGTGATAAACATGGATTACAAATACTTAATGACAATGAATAGCAGGGTATTTAGCATCAGATACATATGAAAACAAGAGCCATACAGCACAAATAACTGTTGAAGTTTTTTGAATTGTGCACGTAGATTGAAGAAAATGGTATAGCTGTTAGGAAGAGACAGAAAAAATGTTAATATATCAAAAATAAATATATCTCCAAAATGTAGAGTTTTATGAAAAATGTCAATTTTTAAATTTAATTTATTTAATTTTGGCTGTGCTGGCTCTTCATTGCTATGCTGGCTTTTCTCTAGTTGCTTTGAGCAGGGGCTACTCTCTAGTAGAGGTACACAGGCTTCTCATTGTGGTGGCTTCTCTTGTTACAGAGCACGGGCTCTAGGGCACATGGGCTTTAGTAGTTGCAGTACATAGGCTCACTAGTTGTAGCACTTGGGCCCTAGAGCACAGGCTCAATAGTTGTGGCACATGGGCTTGGTTGCTCTGCGACATGTAGGATCTTCCTGGATCAGGGATCGAACCCATGTCTCCTGCATTGGCAGGCAGATTCTTTACCTGTGAGCCACCAGGGAAGCCCCTAAAATTATTTTTTATGGAACAATACATGTACCTTCATTTCAGGGTGACCAGTTGACAAAATTATAGGTTGCTAAAGCACATGAAAATAAAAGGAAAAATCAGAAATGGAGGCAGACTTGGCTGCCCAAAACATAGAAGTTTTTGTAAATACCTTCAGAATGGGAAAACTTAGCCCAGAGGAAGAATGGAGACATGGGTAGTCTGAAAGACCTAGAGTGGAATCCTCTTTCCTGGAGCCTGGAAAATCAAAACTAAAACCTAAGTAGCTCTATGAACTAAAGCCAGCTGAATAAAGCAGTCAAGGCTCTGAGAGAGGCATCTGTGAGCAGCTAGAGACTTCATAATTGACTCTCCGTGGAGCCTCAGAGGGCTTCCCAGGTGGTGTAATGGTAAAGAATCCACCTTCCAATGCAGGAGACGTGGGTTCAAGAAGATCCCTGGGTCAGGAAGATCCCTTGCAGAAGGAAATGGCAACCCACTCCAGTACTCTTGCCTGGAAAATCTCACAGACAGAGGGGCCTGATGGGCTACAGCCCATGGGATTGCAAGAAGTTGGACATGACTGAGCACCAGAGCACATATGCATTCACAGAACCACAGAATCCAGGATAACTTTGGGAGAAATAAAACACATCGAGATTTGAAAAAATATGAGAAGCCAGAAGGTGAATCTAGAGTTAAATTAAGCTGTGTTGTACAAACAAGTAAAGGAATGATAAGTCCTTATATTTGATTATTTATTTATCCAGGTTGTAGCCCAAAATATGATGTCAAAACTCTATGCTTGCAGAACCAGTGGGCTGGTGATCCCTGAAGAAATATATTAATAGTTACATAAGTTGATACACATGGTAGGGATTTGGGGGTGAAGGCGTCAGAAGCCTGAGGAGAGATGAGAAGAATGGAGGAAATACTACTGTACAAGTTATCAATCACTGTGATAATTTGGTAATTTACCAGAAATTTGACTAAAAGTTGCACACATTTACTATCTTATAGATTCTGTGACTTGGGAATTTGGGTATAGCTTAAATGGAAGTAGGTCCTTTGTTTCAAAGTCTTTCACAATGTTGCTATCAAAGTGTTAGCCAGGGGTCTCATTGGAAGATTTGACTGGGGAAGGCTCTAGATCCAAGTTCATGTGGTTGTTGGTGTGGTTCAGTTCTTCGTGGGTTTTTGGGTTGAGAGCCTCAGTTCTCTTCTCAATGTTGATTAGAGTCCTTCCTCAATTCTTTGCCAGGTGGGTCTCTCCAACAGGTTACTTGCTTCATGAAAGCATGCAGGCACTGGAAAGAATCAGTCAGCAAGACAGAGTTAAAATCTTATGTAACATAATCAGAGAAGTGACTTTCCATCACCCTTTTCATATTCCATGGGTTAGAAGCAAGTTTTTAAGCCAGCCTACACCCAAGAGGAGGGAATTAGGCAAGGACACACCAGGAAACAGGGATTATTAAGGGCCATCTTAGAGTCTGTCCACCACTATTACGGGGTCTGTGCCTTACTGGTTCCAAAGAGATTAGTTTTGAGTTCAATTAGAACCAGGCTCTGGACTCTGTGTGATTCTCGGCATAAAACGTGCTGCTTCCTGGCAGGTGAAAAAGTGAGTCACAAAGTTGAGGAAAGACTAGTCTTAACCCCCCACCCCCGCCTCTTACCACGCTGCTGCAGACAATAGTGCCATTCAGGATGGCCATCAGCAGAGGACAGCTGTGCATGGTCCAGAGCATTCTCGTGGGGCCAGAAGCAATAATAAGGGGCTTTGATAAGGAACCTAGAGTGAAAGAACATGAGAGAACATATTTCCAAGAATAAAGTGAAATGTTCAAGGAGAGTCACAGAAGTAACTGGGGGAGTCTTTGAGAGAAGGCTGAGTTCCTCCTTGTTCAAGTTATCTCTGAGAGCCTGCATTTGGTGTCATCTTGGCACTAAATGTTCACCTGATCTCTTGCTCTTTCCTCTCATACCGTCTCTTTCTCCCACTTTCCTATTTCTGTAAACAGTCATTCAGGCTCAAAACTTTGGAGTAATCCTCAACTCACTTGTGTTTTCCTAGAGTCACTGCTGCCAACCTATTGATTGTTCAAGCTCTCAGTCCAATCGGGTACATCAGTTTTCTCCTGTATCAATTATCATATAGGTTCAGTTGCAAGCAACAGAACATCCAAAATGACAATGTTTATACAAGGTAGATATTTTTTTCTTGTGAATGTAAACATAGGAAGTCCAGGGTTAGTGAAGTCTCCACGATCACTGGCATCCAGAATTCTTTCACCTTGTTGTTCTTCATTTCTCAACACACATCTTCCATGCATGGGCCAATGTCACATCATGATTCAAGATGGTTGCTCCAGCTCCAGCTATCGTGTCTGCATTCCTGCCAGTAGGAAGAAGGAAAGACAGAAGTATCCCCCTCTGAAGGATACCTCCTCAAAGTTGTATCCACCACCAAAACATAGCTTATAGCCCATTGGCCAGAACTTAGTCACATAGCCACTCATAGTTCCAAGGGAGGGTAGAGATATAAGATTTATTTTGGCAGCAATATTCCCAGTTTAAAATTTTGTGTTCTATTATGAAGGAAGGAGAACTGATTCCAGGGGACAAGTATCAATCTCTGTATTAGACTATCAAAATGAACTATTTCCAAACTTTCTCATTTCTAATGTAAATCTAATTTCAGAGCTAGAAAGGAAACCTTATAGATTGTGCGGCACACCTGCATTTTACAGAAAAGGAAACTTGTCATCCAGAGTTGAAGTAACTTGCAACTCGAGATTAGAACCTGACAATTTCATCTCCCTAAAGTCTCTTACAATCATTAAAAGGAGCAAAGTATGGTGGAAAACCAGAGGCTAGGGAGTTAAGAAGGCTGAAGTCATTTCAGCCACACCATCAGCAAGTTGTGTCCCAATGGATAAGTCATTGAATTCTCTTTGTTTTAATTACATTCTCTGTAAAATGAGAAGATTGGACTAGCAATCCTTTCAGTATTATAATTCTATATGATTCTACGATATTTTGTCATCTCACTGCCACCATTTTTTCAATGCTAAGTTTAGGTATTTGAGGCTCTTCATGATCAATCCCCAACCAATCATTCCAGATATGACCCCATCTTCCTTTGCACACCAAACACCCATTGTTTCCTGAACACATCCCACACTTCCATTTTGCTTTTTTGCTCATGCTGTCCCCTATGTTGTAAAGTAGCCTGCTTCACCAACCCCTATCTTGGCTGAAAATAATGTTCCCAATATGCCCATTTTTAGATAAATACATAGATACAAAAAATTAAGCACTTACTCTGGAATAGGCCTTAGTCTGAGAGATTTACATGTATTAACTCATCTAACACTTAAAATAAGCCTGTGAGATACATGTTATCATTATCACCCCCATTCTACAGAGGAGCAAACTTAAAGCACAGGAAGTTAAGTAACTTTGTGGCACAAGCATGTTTCATCAAATCAATTTCATCTTCCGCTTCCTGGGCACACATTTTCCCATCTTTCCTTGCAATTAGGCTAAGACCATGTGGCTGGCTTATGACCAATATAATATGCACAGAAAAGATGCAAGCCATTTCTGGCCTGGCTCTTAAAAACATCTCATAAATCCCTCCTGTTTTTTTTCTTCCCCTTCTGCAGCACCTTCAGAAGCCACATGTTGCTATGGTGGTATTACAAGATTGCAGAGCCTCTGTCACCAAGGTCCCTTCTATCACTAAGGTCCCTTCTATCCTCACTGGCCTCATGGCACATAGTTGTTAAAGGCAGAGGAAGAATATGAAGTCAGGCAATGTGACTCCAGAGCTCACTCTCTGTAATGCCTCCTCCTCCTACTTTTGTAACTTTTTTCCATGGAATATTTCAAACAGTTAAAGAAGTTTAAAGAATAGTACAATGAACCAAATTTATCCATTATCCAGATTAAGACATTATCAATTTATGTTCATTCTCATTTCCTTTATAGTGCCACTCTCTTGCTATTATTTTGAAGCAAATCCCAGTTGTTATAACATTTCATCTATAATCATTTCACTGTGTATCTCTGTAACAAAAGAACTCTTTGCAAAAATAGCTATATCATCATCTCACTAAATTCCTTAATATCATTAAGAAATTCCTTAATATCATTAAATATCTAGTATACATATTATTTCTTTTGTTTTTTAAAATAATTTTTTGAATCAGGAAAAATAAGATATATATACATTGCAATTCATTGATAAGTCTCTCTCTCTCTTTTTTTCCTTAACATTTCCCAAACTTCTTTCTTCCCAGCTTTATTGAGATATAATTGATATATAACTGTATGAACATCAACAAAATTAAAAGGCAACCTATGGAATGGGAGAAAATATTTGAAAATCATATGTCTGAAAAGGGCTTAATATCTAAAATATATAAAGAACTCAATAGCAAAAAATTTTTTTACTAAAAAATGGACACAGGAACAAAACATTTTTCCAGAGAAGACATACAGATGGCCAACATGTACATGAAAAGGTGCTTAGCATCACTAATCATCAGGGAAATGAAAATCAAAACCACAATGAGATGTCACCTTACATCTGTTCAGTTCAGTTCAGTTGCTCAGTCGTATCCGACTCTTTGCGACCCCATGAACCACAGCACACCAGGCCTCCCTGTCCATCACCACCTCCCAGAGTCTACCCAAACTCATGTCCATCGAGTCGGTGATGCCATCCAACCGTCTCATCCTCTGTCGTCCCCTTCTCCTCCTGCCCTCAATCTTTCCCAGCATCAGGGTCTTTTCAAATAAGTCAGCTCTTCTCATCAGGTGGCCAAAGTAATGGAGTTTCAGCTTCAACATCAGTCCTTCCTAATGAACACCCAGGACCGATCTGCTTTAGGATGGACTGGTTGGATCTCCTTGCAATCCAAGGGACTCTCAAGAGTCTTCTCCAACACCACAGTTCAAAAGCATCAATTCTTCCGTGCTCGGCTTTCTTCACAGTCCAACTCTCACATCCATACATGACTACTGGAAAAACCATAGCCTTGACTAGATGGACCTTTGTGGACAAAGTAATGTCTCTGCTTTTTAATATGCTGTCTAGATTGGTCATAACTTTCCTTCCAAGGAGTAAGCATCTTTTAATTTCATGGCTGCAATCACCATCTGCAGTGATTTTAGAGCCCCCAAAAATAAAGTCAGCCACTGTTTCCACTGTTTCCTCATCTATTTGCCATGAAGTGATGGGACCAGATGCCATGATCCTAGTTTTCTGAATGTTGAGCTTTAAGCCAACTTTTCCACTCTCCTCTTTCACTTTCATCAAGAAACTCTTTCATTCTTCTTCGCTTTCTGCCATAAGGGTGGTGTCATCTGCATATCTGAGGTTATGGATATTTCTCCCGGCAATCTTGATTCCAGCTTGTGCTTCATCCAGCCCAGCATTTCTCATGATGTACTCTGCATATGAGTTAAATAAGCAGGGTGACGATATACAGCTTTGACATACTCCTTTTTCTATTTAGAACCAGTCTGTTGTTCCATGTCCAGTTCTAACTGTTGCTTCCTGACCTGTATATAGGTCTCTCAAGAGGCAGGTCATGTGGTCTGGTATTCCCATCTCCTTCAGAATTTTCCACAGTTTATTGTGATCCACACAATTAAAGGCTTTGGCATAATCAATAAAGCAGCAATAGATGTTTTTCTGAAACTCTCTTGCTTTTTCGATGATCCAGTGAATGTTGCCAATTTGATCTCTTGTTCCTCTGCCTTTTCTAGGACGGCTATTATCAAAAACATAAGAAATAACAAGTATTGGTGACGATATGGAGAAAAGGGTACTCTCATGTGCAGCTGATTAGACTGTAAACTGGTGCAGCTTTTATGGAAAACAATATAGAGGTTCCTAAAACATTGAAAGTAGAACTACCATATGATTGAGCAATTACACTTTTAGGGATTTATCCAAAGAACATGAAACTACTAACAAGATATATGCACCCTTGTGTTAATTGCAGCATTATTTACAATAGCCAATATATGAAAACAATCCAAATGTCCAGTGACAGATGATGTTCGATACATATATTACATTTTCATTAGAGGACTTCAAATGGCAACCCATTCCAGTACTCTTGCCTGGAAAATCCCACGGATGGAGAAACCTGGTAGGCTACAGTCCATGGGGTGGCAAAGAGTCGGACATGACTGAGCAACTTCACTTTCTTTTCTTTCTGGTGGCTCATATGGTAAAGAGTCCGCGTGCAATGCAGGAGACCTGGGTTCAACCCCTAGGTCAGGAAGATCCCCTGGAGAAGGAAATGGCAACCCACTCCAGTATTCGTGCCTGGTGAATTCCATGGACAGAGGAGCCTGGCTGGTTATAGCCGCAAACAGTCAAACATGACTGAATGACTTTCACTCACTCACTCACTCATATAATACACATATTTTATTTTATATATATGTGTGTGTGTGTGTATATATATACACAAAATATGTATTATATATACATATATATATACATATTTTATTATATATATGTGTGTATATATAGACACACACATACATAATGGAAATTGGCAATTAAAAAAAAAGTGAAATCTTCCCATTTGTGACACCATGGATGGACCTTAAGGGCACTATGTTAAGTGAAACAAGCCAGACACAGAAAGACAAATACCATATGATTACTTACGTGTGGAATCTAAAAAAACAAAACCAAAAACATTGTGTAAATTTAAGGTGTACAATGTGATGATTTCACACACATATATGTTGTGAAATGATTACCACAATGGAGTTAGCTAACACATCCATATTCTCTTGGCAGCTTTCAAGTATATAATATGGTATTGCTAACTATAGTCACTATGTTGTGTATTAGATCTCCAGAACTTAGTTATTTTCTAACTAGGTGTTTGTACCCTTTGACTAGTATATCCCCCTTTACCCCTTAACCCCTGGCATCCACCTTTCTACTTTCTGTTTCCCTGAATTTGAGTTTTGTTTTTTAGATTCCACATATAAATGAGATCCTATAGTATTCATCTATTTCTGTTAGACTTATTTCACTTAGCACAATGCCCTCAAGGTCCATCCATGTTGTCACAAAAGACAGGATTTCTTTCTATTTATGGCCTAATGGTATTCCATTGTATATAATACACCATATTTTCTTTATCCATCAATGAACATTTTGGTTATTTTAATGTCTTGACTATTGTGAATAATGCTGCAATGAACATGGGGGTGCACATATCTCTGAGATAGTGATTTCATTTTCTTTGAATATATACCTAGAAGTAGGATTACTGGATCATACGGCAATTTTTTGAGGAAACTCCACACTGTTTGCCATAATGGTTGAACAAATTTACATCCCCACCAACAGTGTGTTAGGGTTCCCTTTTTTCCACATCCTAGCCAACACTTGTTTTTTCTTGTCTTATTGATAATAACCATTCAAACAGGTGTATGGTGATATCTCATAGTGGTTTTGATTTGCATTTCCCTGATGATGAGGGATATTGAGCATCTTTGATAAGGCTCTTAAGTATCTCTAGGCACCCCTCTTTCTTTTTTCTTTATTCTTTGTAATGTATTTGTTGAAGAAAACAAGCAGTTCATCCTGTAGAATTTCCTACAGTTTGGGTTAATGCCACCCTCTTGTGCTTTTTCTGACTTCCCAAGTTGGACATCATTCCTTCCTTCTAAGAACTCTGCTCCCCACAGCAATTTCTAACCCTTTAATGGCACTGATTTTTAGACTACTTGGTTTTTTAAGTAGGAGTGTGTACTTGCTCTCCTGAAAGAAAGACCCCTTTCGTCTCTGTGTGATCTTCCACCCTCAACCCAAGACCCTAGACTATTTTGTAGACTAGAAACTCCATAATTTTTATCAGACTATTGTTTGATATGCTGCTGTTGGGTAGTACTTGCACTGGGTGTAGACATGCTGTTTGGAGAGAAAGCCTTGCCCAGGAAGGAAGGAAGGGTTAGGAGTCTAGGCCTTGGAGTCAGAGATATTCACATTTGAGGCAAAATTTAACTGTTCCCTGACTGAATGACTTTGGGCAAGTCATTTGACTTCTCTGTATTAGTCAGATTCTTAGTTATAGGCAACAGAAACTGACCCTAGTTGATTTAAGCAGAAAATGGGTTAATTATGGTAGTTTGCAGGGTAATCGTGAGGGATGGAGAGCAAGCCTTGAAGAAAAAAGTCAAGAATAATATCTAAAACCACACAATGGACCTATCTTGGTGAGGAAATCACTGCCATCAATAACTTCAAGCACTAGCGGCCACAGTTTGTACTGTTTGAGTTCCTGGTGATTCTCCACTTCAGGCAGGACTAGAAAGTATGCTGGTACTATCTAGAGACTGTTTAACAGTCTGTTCGTGTCTGTTAGTGTCCCGATAATCCCATCTCATTGTGATCTAATGAGTCAGAATATATCAGTTCCAGAAGAATTTGTCAGGTCCAGAATGAAAGTAAAAATCTTGGTTCTACCATTTATCTCCTTACCAGAAGGTGGGCAGAAAAGAGCCACATGCTCCCCTAGTTCTTCAGGAACTATTTCCAAGGTTCAGTATCTTCAGAAAATGACTTTTCAGTGTTAGATGCAGAGCTATCTAGCAATGCCTCCATCAGGGTTTTTATTCTTGTCACATAACTCTATACCAGTTGGACCCCAGTCTCTCCAAAGCTAATCTGAAATACTAATTTGACCTAAGAGGTTAGTGATTCATAAAGCATTGTGTAGTATCTCCTTCCTCATTCTCATAAGAGCTCTAAGTTAATTAATTCTTTACTTTACTAAGCAAACTCTTATTGAACATCCATTATGCTCTGGACACTGTGCTAGATGTTGGAGACACAAGAGTGAAGTAGACAGACATGACACCTGCACCAATGGAACTTACAGTCTAGTGAAGACAAGCTAGCAAATATACAATTATGAAGGTGTATATGGTGGCTATAAAACATGTCCACAAATTCTGTTATGCTCTTCTTTTCAAGAGGTGGAACTTAATTCCCCTCCTCTTGGGTGTGGGTAGGATTCAGTGTTTCATTTCTAACAAATAGAATGTAGCAGAAAGAATGATGTGTGACTTCCAAGACTTGGTCATAGAAGCATTGCAGTTTCCTTCTTTATCCCTTTCTTGGATCACTTGCTCTGGGAGGACATAGTCAACATTTTGTTTACAACCTCATGTGAAATCCTAAGTCATAATCACCCACCTAAGCCACTCTTGACCCACAGACACTGAGAAACAATAAATGCTTACTATTTTCAGGCCTCTAAGTTTTAGGGTAATTTGTTACACAGCAATAGATAACTAATACAAGGTGTGTAAATACTATGAAACAGGAAGTACAGGAACTATGAAAAGGTATAGCTGCTGCACAGGATCTTAAGTTTAAAGAGTCAAATAAGTTCTTACTGAGGGATCAGTTAAACTGAGTCCTCAACAGAAAGGAGGAATTCACCAGGATACAGGGGTTGATGTAAAAGGAACAATATTTTCGGTGCAGAGAAACTTCCATGTGAAGGTAGAGAGGAGAAAATAAGCCTGATGTTTTACTCCAACGGGAGTGAAGAAAAATATAGAGCCAAGAAGATCAGTTAGAAGACAGCTGCAGCCATTCATATGTAAAAGGATAGTGACTTGAAATAGGGAAGTGGCATTAGACCTTTGTAAGAAGTGAATGAGTTTGAAATTTATTGGAGAGGTAGAATCAATAGATCGCGTCTACCTTGAGGTTTTTTGGAAAGAAGTTGCAGGTATTCTCTTCTGGTAATGATTTTCTCCTTGAAGAGGATGTTAGGCCATCTGTTTGGAGGGTGTGGGCTTCAAAATAGTTTTGGATGTTTTGGCCACAGCAATCAGAGCAGAAAAAGAAATAAAAGGAATCCAGATAGGAAAAGAAGTTAAACTCTCACTGTTTGCAGATGACATGATCCTCTACATAGAAAACCCTAAAGACTCTACCAGAAAATTACTAGAGCTAATTAATGAATATAGTAAAGTTGCAGGATATAAAATTAACACACAGAAATCCTTTGCATTCCTATACACTAACAATGAGAAAACAGAAATTAAGGAAACAATACCATTCACCATTGCAACAAAAAGAATAAAATACTTAGGAGTATATCTACCTAAAGAAACAAAAGACCTATACATAGAAAACTATAAAACAATGATGAAAGAAATCAAAGAGGACACAAATAGATGGAGAAATATACCATGTTCATGGATTTGAAGGACATGGACAAGTTTTGAAATAGCTGGAGTTGTGAGTGGTAGAATGCTGATATTGGTAGGCAGACATCATTGAGGATCAGTTGAGTTTAGAGACTATGGATTTATGGAAACACCAGGGTGCACAGTTACTTGATTTTCTCTATGTTCAGCAGCTCAGGTATAAGAATGGGGAAAGTTACTTGAATTCACTTAAGATTGGAGGCTTTACCTGAGCAGTTAACACAGAAAGACAATAGAATAAGCATTTGAAGGTACTTACTTGAGTATAATTGGAGTGTTGAACAATGACATGTAAGCTGAGTAGGGAAGGAAATGAGGACGGGAAAGAGGCTGATAGATTGAAGTGTGATACAAACTGTAATATCCCACCCAGACCACCTTTCAGTGAAGGACTTGTTGCCTCAGTTGCTGGGAATGCCTTCAGCTGTGCTGCCAGAGGCTTCAGGAATTGCTTCATAGCCACAGAGAGAGAGCTTCCTTACACAAAGAAGTCACACCACTTCCCCAGTGGCCTACATTCGATGATTGACTAAGACATGAGCATAAAGGCCCGGCCAACTTGGCTGAACTCAGAACAACACTTAAGGATTATTATAGCTTCAGAACTCCCCTATGGGATTGACCAAGACTGTCTCTGGGCCTATCTCTGCTTCTTTCTCTTCCTTTATACAGGTATTAATCCCAAGAACACTTCTTCATTAATGCCTTGCACACTAAACTCCTCTAAGAGTTTGCTTCCTTAGGAATCAACCTGTGACATGGTGTCTGTGGACTGAGTCCTTGTGAGGTTGAAGGACTAGTATGCTAGGAGTAACTGAGGTGGAAGGATGAGAGGGTGTGGTCAAAGGGTGGAATGTCTTATGATTTCAGAAGTGGAATGTTCTAGATGGTGACAAGGACACAGGTGTGGCCAAGAGAGTGAGTGGCTAGAGTGAAATGAAAGGCAGGATCATTGAGGATGTGGAAGTCACCAAGAATTCACTAAGTCAATAAGTATTTTATTGAAGATCTACTGTATTAGCTATTCCCAAATCTAGAGACTTAAAACAACAAACATTTCTTACCTCACAGTATCTGTGAATCAGGAATCTGATTTGTCTCCATGGCTTCAGACAGTAAAGTCTGTCTGCAATGCAGGAGACCCAGGTTCAATCCTGGGTCAGGAAGATCCCCTGGAGAAGGAAATGTCAACCCACTCCAGTATTCTTGCCTGGAGAAGCCCATGGACAGAGGAGCCTGGCAAGCTACCATCCATGGGGTCACAGAGTTGGACATGACTGAGTGACTAACACTTTCACTTCACTTCATCTAATTTGAGACAGAAAGAGATGCTATAAATTCTGAAAATTCTGAGGTGAGTGTGAGCAAGATAAGCTGCTTTTTGAAATTAATTTAGGCTTTAGGCTTCAGCCTTGAAATTCCAGTTGGTTTAGTCACAAATCTTCAACTTCAAATCTGCTTCCCTCCCGATGACTCAACTAGGGTAATCTGCCTGGGAAAGTGTTCTCTTCTGGCCTCCTACAGCAATGTCCAGAGAAACAGCAGGTTAAGGTGCACACAAGCAGGTCAAGAACCAGATCTGGCCCTGGGCTTCGAACTTCTTTACCTTTCCCCTGGACCAGTGTTTCTCAACCTTTTTTTCTTTTTTTGCATTATTGCTCCACTAAGGAGCCTTTTAAGACATCTCTTTCCTAATCTCTTTCTCCCCATGAAATTTGAATGACACAGATGAAGTGTATATCTGGTTCTGCACTGTTGTGTTTTGGAGGTCACACACCACTGTAACATCCACCCCTAAGAAACAATATTCCCCCTGCCCCAGGCGTTGATAAGCCCAGGCTTCCCAGGTGGCTCAGTGGTAAAGAAACCACCTAACAATGCAGGAGACACGAGTTTGATCCCTGGGTCAGGGAGATCCCTCGGAGAAGGAAATGGCAACCCACTCCTGTATTCTTGCCTGGGAAATACCCTGGACAGAGGAGCCTGGCGGGTTATGGTCCATGGGGGTGATAATCACTTCCACTGGGAATGCATCCCCTAATGCAAAGAAGCACCTCTGATGGTGAAGATTTTAGACATAAGGGAAGAGTCCATTGTGAGACATTTTAAATAAGAGTTGGGAGCTGGGAGGAGTTAGTCCCCCCACACCCCCCCACACATCCCAAACCACATCAAGCCGGGAACATACAGCTGCTGCAGATAGAACTGTCACTGATACTTCACAAATCAGAGGTCAAGTTTGAGAATCAGTCTTTAGCGCTTGTTGATATATCCTTCATTGTGTCCACTGGAGCCCGATGGTTCTTGGGACTGAGAGCTGAGTTGCGCTCCAGGATGGCAGAGTAAACCCCATGCCGAAGGGGACCCCTGGGAAGTACCTCATTGTTCCGTGAAACAAACATCCACGTGCCTCTCTCGCAGCAAGACCCAGCAATGGCTGTTTGGTGGAATCTTCCATCTTCCGTGGGTGTTCTAAGCAGTCAGTGCGCCCCTGCCTCCCTCTCCCCTGCTGTGGTTCTTCTGCCAGGAGGACAGTCCATAAAGACTGCATATTAGCTGGAAGGTAGCAGTGAGGGGTGGGATGGGAAGGCTTCCCTGGAGAGTTAGACAGCTCCCCAGAGAGCAGCCTCTCTCTGAGCTGCACTGAGGGAGCTGGGTGGCTGTGCCTGGGCAACGGAGCCAGGGGAGATGGTGGTGCCTCCCTGCTCCTGCTCTCTGCCGCTCTCAGGCTGCCAGAAGCCAGGCAGGCTGCCACGGTCAGATGCTGTCATTACCCAGGCTTCGGTTCACCTGAGCTTCCTCTCCCTGCTGAGCAGCAGCAGACTGTCCACCTTCATTTCCAAGCCCATGTTTACAGTAGAGAGGGTGGAGAGATAGACTGTATCTATAAAGAGAATCATTGAAGAGCTCTTAGGCTGGACTGTTCTATTTTCTCATCTCTCAAGCAGACCCAGTCTCCCAGCATAGTCCCCAATACAGGCTAATCTGGGAAGAAAACAAAAGCAGTGTGTTCGCCTTATTTTTTGGAGACTCGTGTGTGTGAAGCCCATGTGATGGTCCCCAGTGCCTTGCATTCGCCTGGGCTCACTGGGAACTAAAGGAACTCCCCACTCCCACCCCCAACACAGGAAGGAATCCTCCAGCAGTTTTCCTAACTCTGACCCAGTGGGTCCCACAGTTTAGTGTCAGAACCACCTGGAGAATTGGTCCAGGCAGAGGCCCCAGAGTTTCTGGCTTGGTAAGTCTGGAGTGAAGCATGGGCCTTGGGATTTCTAACAAGCTCCGTAAGTCACCCAGATGCTCAGAAGTCCAGGGCTAGAGTTTGGGAAGTAGTGCTTTGGGAGCTCTTGGATGGGTTTCAGGAAATTCCTGGACCCCTGGCATTCTATGCAAATTGTGTTTGGTGAGTTCATCCAGATAAGCTCAGTCACTTCAGTCGTGTCCAACTCTTTTTGACCCCATGGACTGTAGCCCGCCAGACTCCTCTGTCTATGGGCATTCTCTGGGCGAGAATACTGGAGTGGGGTGCCATGCCTTCCTCCAGGGGATCTTCCCGACCCAGGGATTGAACCCATATCTCTTATGTCTCCTGCATTGGCAGGCATGTTCTTTACCACTAGTGCCATCTGGGAAGCCCTCATCCAGATACAGGCCCACAGAATTAAAAGACACTGCTCTAAGACAGTAGTTAAAACATACAGTATATTTCATGAGAAGCAGACATTGATCAACAAAGGAGGCCACTGGGTCCCCATGGGGAGGCAGCTATACGAGGAGAAAGTGCCAGGAGACTGGCCCTCTGGACCCTAGGGGCCAAGAGCTGAGTCTTGACAACCAAGTGACCGTTTGCTCTTGGCACACTCTTCTGTGAAAAAATCCAGTGCTACTCAGATCACCCTTATTCGTGGCCTGTTCCAGCAACACTCAGGCCTTTACTCAAGCCTGCTCTGCACAGGAGGCACTTCCCCTTCACCAGCACCTTCTCCACTTGGAGTCAGGGTGTGCGCTGCACTTTAATAAAAGGAGAGCAAATGAGAGAGATGGGAGGAGAGAGGGAAAAGGAGAGAGAAATACTGAGAAGGTCATTTGTTAGCTACGTATCAAAAAAGAGCAAGAGCTCCAAGTGTAATTCTCTGTGCCCCTGCCTACACACACTCATATACACACACATAGTGGGATGCTGTTATAATTGACTGACCACGTGGTATAATTTAAGAGACCTCTGCACAAAAGTATCATTTTCCCCATCAGTCACTCCTCCCTTATTTGCGTCTTAAATCTTGAGGGTTTTCCTCTTTCCAATTTTCCTATCAAAGTTCAAATATAGTCATGCCTTGTTATCTGACGGGGATTGGTGCCAGCCCTCCTGTGAATAGCAAAATTCTCAAATCCTCAAGTCCTCATTTAAAATTGTGTAGTATTTGCATATACGTTGTTGTCAACCACAACAATAACTATGCATATCCTTCTGTATACTTCAAATCATTTCTAGATTATTTATAACACTCATTTATATACTCATACAATGTGTAAATACATTGTATTTACATACAATGTAAATAGCTGCCAGTGCACAGCAAATTCAAGTTTTTCTTTTCAGAAATTTCTGGATTTTTTCCCAACTATTTTCCATCTGCATTTGGTTGAATCTACAGATGTGGACAGAAAGCCAACAGTGATTCTTAACCTGGATCCATGGATGTCTTTAGGTTGTGGGATGCTTTAGTGTGTATTAAAATAATCAGAATGTGTTTACATGTGAGTTCCATGTCCCAATCCATTTGCAAAGAGTCTGGTTCCTTCACCCCAGAGAGGTACTCAGGAATCTGCATTTTAAACAAGGCTCCCAAGAGATTGTGACACATGTTGTTCTTAGGCCACACTTCAAAAAACACTACTTTTCAGAAGGACTGTGAACTTTCTGAAGGTAAATGCAAGATTGTGGATATGTTATATGTGCATATATTTCTGGGCATTGGGTATGTACCTTTAATCAGATTCTGAAAGATTTCTTGAATTGAAAAGGCAGATAGTCACTAACCAGGAAATATTTCAGCAAGGAATAGCAACAATAGGATTCACAATATAATGGGTAGGGCAAGGAGGGAAGAAATAACCCTACATTGTATACAACATCAAAGCAGGAAAAGATCATCAATAAAGTCACTTTGCTACTTGCTCTGGCTGAGAAATTGGAGAAATTAGACATATCATGACTAAAATGAAGGATCTTTGACTTGTGGAAAAATATTTGCAATTTATATCACAAAGAGTTAATTTCCTTACTATATGAAGAGCTGCTACAGATTAACAAAGAAAAGACTGTATACAATATTGTACATATATAATATTGTAGCTATAACTTATATATTACATCAACTATACTTCAATAAAAATAAATTAACTTAAAAAGATCATTAAGCCAATAGAAAAATGGGCAATGGATGGGAACAAACAGTTTACAGAAAAGGAAACACAACTGGATCTTCAACATATGAAAATATGCTCAGTGTCACTCATAATAAGAGAAATACAATGTAATATTTCAATGAGAAGACATTTTTCACCTATCAGATTGAGGGATATGAAAAAATGTGACAACACACTGTGCTGATGGGTGTGTAGATTGGAAAATCGCTATGGAGGGAAATTTAGTGATATGTATAAAAGTTACAGATGCCTACACCATCTGATGGAACCATTCCACTTTTAAGAATTTATCATACAAAAATACTCCCACATGTGTAAAAATCATTCATTAGCAAAAGACTGCAGAAAACCTAAATATCCGTCAATAGGAGACAGGTTACATATCAATAACTCACAGCAATCCATACAAAAGAAGAGTATGCACCTATAGTTGGATGGTATCACCGACTCAATGGGCATGAGTTTGAGTAAATTCCAGTAACTGGTGATGGACAGGGAGGCCTGGCCTGCTGCAGTCCATGGGGTTGCAAAGAGTTGGACATGACTAAGCGACTGAACTAACTAACTAACTATATGTGCTTATAGAAGCATCTGCAAGATGCATAGTTCTGTGGAAAAAGCAAGATGCCGAACAATGTGTACGATGTGCTGCCATTGGATTAATAAAAGTATATGCATATTTGCTTGTATTTATCTGCACTCTTTCCTGCAGAACACATAAGGAACTCTTAACAATGGTTAGACAAAACAGGGTTTGGGGGATAAACTTCCTTTTAATTTATACTCTTGCATCTTTTGGATTATTTGCAAGTATTTTTTATTTAAAAATACATAAAATGCTAAAAAATGAAATGAAAGCAGGCAAGCAGGCTCTGGTTGCAGTGGGAAAGGTGGGTTGGCAGAATGGGAGGGAGGCTGGAGTAGAGAGTCTCCCACTGAGAAGCACAGCCTTTTAGGTGAGCTACTAGACCACATCACCACAGCCTCTGGCTCACAACCAGGCATGCTGGAGGGTGAATAGATGGGACACATCACATTCCTCAGGAAGTTTGGGGTATAAATAAGACTGAGAACCACTGGATCACAGGTAGGGAGACGCTTAAGAAAGCAATGGCTAAAGACACATGCTCCCCAATGTTCATTGCAGCACTATTTACAATAGGCAGGACATGGAAGCAACCTAAATGTCCATTAACAGAGGAGTGGATAAAGAAGATGTGCTACATATACACAATGAAATATTATTCAGTCATAAAATTGGGTCATTTGTAGAGACATGGATGGACCTAGAGTCTGTCATACAGAGCAAAGTCAGAAAGAGAAAAACAAGTATCACATATTAATGCATATGTGTGGAATCTACAAAAATGGTATAGACGATCTTATTTGCAAAGCAGAAACAGAGACACAGACATAGAAAACAAGCGTATGGATACCAAGAGGGGGAGAGGGGATGGGATGAATTAGGAGATCGGGATTGATATACACACACTATGATTCTACGTATAAAATAGATCGGGCTTCCCAGGTGACTCAGTGGGTAGAGAATTCACCTGCAATGCAGGAGATGCAGGAGACCTGGGTTCAATCCCTGAGTCAGGAAGATCCCCTGGAGGAGGGCATGGCAACCCACTTCAGTATTCTTGCCTGGAGAATCTCATGGACAGTGGAGCCTGGTGGACCACAGTCCATGGGGTCACAGAGAGTCAGAAATGACTGCAGCAACTGAGCATGCACACAAAATAGATAACCACTGAGAAGCTCTGATATAGCACAGGAAACTCCACTCATTGCTCTGTGGTGACCTAAATGGGAAGGAAATCTAAAAAAGAGGAGATAAATGTATACGTATAGCTGATTCACTTTGCTGAACAGTAGAAACTAACACAATATTGTAAAGCAATTATTCCCCAATGAAAATTAAAAATAATAAAAACATAATAAAATTTAAAAAGAAAGTAGTTCTTCAACGTTTTGTCAACACCTTAAAATTGATTTCACCTTCAATGCCTGGTTCATAGGCTAATCCTCTAAAAGGACTTGCATGCTCTCCGTCCCATAGGCCCAAACCCCATCTCCTGTTGGTTGAAGCTCATTTCCTTCCTCTGTGCTCCAACAGCATCTTTCTTAATCTGTTTCTTTTAGGCTGTATTTCAATTGGCTTTATGGTTTAGACACTAATTTGCATATCAACAGTCTTAACCTTAATGGTTAAGACTCTCTCTTCCCCATCTCTGTCTGCACCCTTCAGTGAGGGCACAATGAATATAGATGATCCATAGTAAAGGGAGGGCTTCCCTGGTGGCTCAGTGGTAAAGAATCTGCCTGCAACACAGGAGAAGTGGGTTTGATCCCTGGGTTGGGAAGATCCCCTGGAGAAGGGAATGGCTACCCACTCCAGTATTCTTGCCTGGAGAATCCCATGGACAGAGAAGCCTGTCCATGGGGTCGAAAAGAGTCAGATATGACTTAGCAACTAAACAACAACAATGATAGTAAAAGGAATGCAACTCTCCTTATAGGACACCCTGAGCAGGCGTGTGCTCTCAACTATACTGCAGGACACATCAGCATGGTGGCTGATAATGGCCACAAAAATAGGCCTTAACTGGGCCATCTTCCCAATGAGTCACTTGATTCACTCAGATGTTTGAAGGAATGTTTCTCACCAGCCAGCCAGGCAGTAACAGATAGGACTCAGCAAATAGTCTGCACTTCCAGGTATCCTTTTCAGTTCACCAGACGTGGAGCAGAGCTGGTGCCCTTATGCCTCCCCTTGCTCCTCCCATGCCCACAGCCGCCCTCATTAATCAAGCAGACTCCCTTTCCCATTGTCCCCAGATGTAGCCTCAAAATCCCTCTCAAAGGACAGCAGCTGGGATCGGCACACAAAGCAAAACCTATTTGCCACCCCAGGCCTTGAGCAGATTCCTACCTTCAGGGGCACAGTGCCCTGCCAGCATGACACAGAGCTCTCCCAGGGGCCTGGAGACCCAGGCCTTCTCTAGGTCTGCAAGTGTTATGATCAAGCCACTTGTGAACCCTGAACACTGATAAGTAAGTCCACCAGTCCTGGTAGTGCTAAGCCCTGATTGGAAAATAAGCTTGCTCTGCTGCTAACTTGGAGGCAGACAGACCTCAGTTAACTGGAATCCAGTTCATCAGACCCTCAGACTGGAAACTTCCCTATCTTCCTCCTTTATTCTACTCCCCAACTCAAAAAAAAAAAAAAAACTACAGTATACTTTTAGGAAGTAGAAGAAATAGAAAGGAAGCAAGCTCCTATCAGGATTCCTGTTTTAATACAGCACTACCAGGGAATTCCTGGCAGTCCAGTGGTTAAGATTCCACACTTTCACTGCCAAGGGCCTGGGCTCAGTCCCTGATCAGGGAACTAAGATCCTGAAAGCTACATGGTGAGGACAAATTAATAAATAAATACATAAATATATTAAACAGCATCACCAGAATACATCTTGGGGTCAAGCCACACTAGGCTTAATCACTAGCATCCATCTCCAGCATAACTTCCACTTCCATGCCTGGATAGTAACCAGAGGTGATGATAACTATGGCCTGTGAAAGAAAGTCAACTCAAAAGAGGCTTAGGCGATGGCTGTCCATTCATGATTTCCAGCCTTTCCTTTAGTTTAGATCAGGAGTGTGCAAACTACAGCTCAAAGGCAAAATCCAGCTCACCACCTGTTTTTATAAAGTTTTATTGAAACATATGCTTGCTTGTTCATCTATATATTGTCTATGGCTGTACTCACTCTATAATGGCAAAGTTAGACAGCTGTGACAGAGACTGTGGCTCACAAAACCCAAAATATTTACTATCTGACCATTTATAGAAAAAGGTTGCAGCTGTTCTCCCTCCCAGGTTGGCGTCTGGGACGTTCTGTGTCGCTTCAGGCACAGCGCTGCTCACACCATGGCTTGGATCCGGACTGCACAACAACCTTTCGAGAGACGTGGGTCTTTGGAGCCTCTTTAGTCCCGGAGCTAGGGCCACAGGCAGCTCCGCGGCGGCGGACGGAAAGAACCTCTGGAATGGATGGACTCTTCCTGAGCAGTTTTGCTAATTTGCAGCAGCTGGACAATGTTCCTCACTGATACCTGTCTGTCGGCCTAATCGTCACATCCTCTCTCTGGTGGCGGGGACTCGGCTCAAAATCTGTGTAGGAAAAACACCTGGATCCCAGTCTCTCAATGGCTTCAAGACAACCAGAAGTGCCTGCTCTTGAGCCTAGTGGGCCTCTAGGCAAGATGTCCCTGCCCATCGGGATGTACCGCCGGGCATTCAGCTATGATGATGCCCTCGAGGACCCTACGCCCATGACTCCTCCTCCATCGGACATGGGCAGCATCCCCTGGAAGCCAGTGATTCCAGAGCGCAAGTATCAGCACCTCGCCAAGGTGGAGGAGGGAGAGCCCAGCGTCTCCGCGCGAGCCCTGGCCCCGCCGTCGGCCAGCGACAGTGAGAAGGCCCCTGTGGTGAAGGCCAAAGCTACCCACGTCATCATGAGCTCTTTGATCACAAAACAGACCCAGGAGAGCATTCAGCGTTTTGAGCAACAGGCAGGGCTGCGAGATGCTGGCTACACCCCTCACAAGGGCCTCACCACTGAGGAGACCAAGTACCTTCGAGTGGCAGAAGCACTCCACAAACTAAAGCTCCAGAGTGGAGAGACAGCAAGAGAGGAGAGGCAGCCAGCCTCCACGCAGTCCACCCCGAGCAGCAGTCCCCAGGCCTCTCCTAAGCAGAAGACCAGAGGCTGGTTCACTTCTGGTCCTTCCACAGCCTTACCTGGCCCCAGTCTTAGCACCATGGATTCTGGAAGCGGGGATAAAGACAGAAGCTCGACCGATAAATGGAGCCTCTTTGGACCAAGACCGCTCCAGAAGTCTGAGTCAGGAGGCTTTGCCATCCAGGCCTACCGAGGAGCTCAGAAGCCTTCTCCAATGGAAGTGATGCGCGCACAAGCCGCCCGAAGCGGGGAGGAGCCAGCAGCGTCCAAGCCGCCCAAGATGGACATCCCAGTGACGGAAGGGACGAGACAGCTGCCACGGGCCCACAGCCTCAAGCCCCGCGACCTGAATGTTCTCACACCCACTGGCTTCTAGAGCTTTCTGTCCCGGGGACGCTGCATCGAGGGTGTCGAGCCCAGCTCCCTTTACCGTGGCTCTGACATAGGAAAAGTTTTGTCTTTGTGAAAATCAAACTGAGGCTAGGTGGAGACATAATTGGTTTTTGCAAAACATTAGTGGAAAGCTTGTCCTTGTGTGGAAAAGCCATTTTTGTATTGCTCTAGCTTTAGACTAAACTTGAGCAGTGATGTATGGGGACCTCCCTAGAACTTGGGCCACCGCTTACTAGGTGACTGTCTTCGATGTTCCAGAACCAAGGCTTCAGGATTCCTTCAGCACTGTCCAGGTGTGCATGGACAGAACACGGTGTAGGGACGTCCGCGGACTACTGCAGGCGGCTTCGGCCCTCGCGGCCGTGCTGGCGCTGGGTGCTCCAGTCTGCTGTTAGGGAACCCTAGACCTGCTGGAGATGTGGGTGCAGCTAGGAGCCAGCCCGGCAGGGACCCCCCGTTTGTGCTGGCAGCAGCCTCCTCAAGTTCTGGGGGACCTCATGGGCCCCTGAGTCCCGCAGCCAGCCCTTCCTCTGGGACCTCTGGGGCCCGTGCTGCGGGAGGGGTGCTTCTCTTCTGCGTGTCACAGAACAAACACTAGTCTTAACATATCCTTTGTTGCACTTTACAGTGAGATTAATTTAACTTCCATTTGGTTGAAAACTTCCTAAGGAGAAAATTCAGTCTACTGGCTTGCTATAGATAAATGGATGTTAAACTTTAAAAAAAGAGGTGGCAACTGGGGTTTGGATATAGTCTTGAGGTTCATATGAAACTAGTGTCACTCTATTTTGATTTTCTTGTTCAGGCTAGGGCTTGAAAATTTTTTTCCTGGGAGGTAGAAGAATTAAAAAATTTCTGTATGCAATCATTTTCCCCTCAAATGAGCCTCATACCTTTGTAAACATGTACCTCACTGAGGAAAGGAACTGGGGAAGCCACTTTTTCATTTCTCTTCACCGTGTACATGTACAACCACTGTCTTGAACGCTGTCTCCCATTCCTGCTGTCTTTTGCTTTGGACGTTATTGTGTCTACTCAAGGAGCCGAGCTGACCTTCCCCCAGAGGCACCCTGGAGTCTCAAATGATCAGAATTAATTTATTTGTGTCTTCTGTTACGCTTGTATCTCTTACTTGTTTTGACAATAAAAATCCTTACTACTTTCTCAAATGTAAAAAAAAAAAAAAAAGGTTGCAGACTCCTGCCTTAGACTACTCTTGGAGCTGGTCGTAAATCAGTGAGGGACACTTCTTTCTTCCTTCTCTTCTCTTCTTCTGCCTTCCCTCCACTGACCACCTCAGACACACACACACACACACATACACACACACAGCTGAGGGGAAGCCAGTACTGGGAAAAAGGAGCAGGAGTGTGGGCAAGCAGACTGAAATGCTCTTCCTATACCTAGCCATCTCTACATAGAACACAGAGCCAGAGAACTGTGCGCAGCTGTGTGTATATTTGTGGGGGTGGGGGATAAAGTCAAGTGAGAAAGCCTTGTTGGAAATGGTGTTCTTTGCCCATGTAAGAGAGGGTGTGTGGTCTACATGAATGTCACTAAATCTCAGGCTGAACTGGGAAAGCCACCTGCTCCCTTTCAACCCAGAGGCAACTTTGACTGTCTAGTTCCATTCTCACTTAGGGGTTGGAGTTTGGGATAAGGATGGCGCGGGATAGGACATACAGGCAGAAGTTCTTTAGACATTTCTTCTCTTCCCCTTCCTCTCTTTCTGGCCTCCCCACCCTCTCTTTCTCTCAGCTAGTTTAGGCAGCAATGTGGGGGAGGCCGCTATTATGAAAACACTAATGCAGACATGATTTCTGGACCAAAGATCAAAAGCTTAGCTAATAGTGGACACAGAAGACAGATTGGTCAGTTTTTCTCTTTCTCTTTCCTTTTCTTGTTCTGAATGGGCCATAGGTGATCTATCTCTATCACCAATTTGGAAACTTCCTAGAAAAGAGGAATGGAGATGGAATGGTCTTAAAGTTGAAAACAGGGTGCTGATTTACACTCTGACTACATGGGACAATCGGATTATAATAAAACCAGATCTATACACAAATATCATAAGATATCAGTTACATGTGGAATCTAAAATATTACACAAAGGAACTTATTTATAAAACAGAAATAGACTCACAAACACAGAAAATAAACTTATGATTACTGAAGGGGAAAGGGGGAGAGATAAACTAGGAGTTTGGGATTGGCAGATACACACTACTATATACAAAAGAAACAACAAGGACCTACTGTATATTAAGTATCTTGTAATAAACTATAATGGAAAAGGATATGCATATATTATAACTGAATCTGGCAATCCACTTCAGTATTCTTGCCCAGAGAATCCCATGGACAGGGCAGCTTGGCTACAGTCCACAGGGTCGCAAAGAGTCAGACATGACTTAAGTGACAGCACGCACACACATAACTGAATCACTTTGCTGTACACCATAAACTAACACAACACTGTAAATAAACTTCAATAAAAAAAACAGGTTTATCCAATCAGCATGTGGGCTTTGTGAAAGCCCATTCATACACAGACTGGAACAGGCAGCGGTCCTCGGATAACCACCACCAAATGGTCAGGCTGAAGTGGAAACTTGGGCAATCACTTGGTCTGGTTCTTTAGGAAAACAGATCTAACCTTAATCAAAGAAGGAAGTGGTGATATAAAGGAACTTTAAGGGAAAAGTTTGATAACCTTATTTTCAAGAAGCAGAAAAAGATACTAAGGGAAAGGAATGGTCTGGTTCAGAGCTTACAGAAAGCTTGGAGAGTAGGGATGGGAAGGCCTGACAGTGTCCTTAGGAAGAATACCTGAAACGAAACAGATGCTAGGGCCAGCTCTCCAGTCCACTATCACATTATGTGATAGTAAACGTCCCAAAGTCTGCACCCTCACTGAGTATGTCCTTGCTCTCTTTGCTTTTCTGCCTGTCAAATCCAGCTGTCAGAAATGGGACTGAGATATGTTCCTCCCAACTGAAATGTAAAGGGTTGGGAAGGGTGAATGTATTACCTCTTCAAAGGAGACTGGCATTTTGACAAAACCAACAGTTCTTAATTAACAGGAATTCAGGTAGGAGCTACCCAAAATTGTTCTGAGGAGTGAAGAAATTTTCTCCATCCCCTAAAGTCACAGCAATATTGCTGGAGCTCTCTGTGCTTCTGATTCATCATCCCCATCATGGACATTACAGAATTATTGGCTTCCTAGTGCTATTCTGAGGACTAAATGAGATAATTACTGTGTATAAAATGTTTTGCACAGTGCTTGGCACATCATAACGACTCAATGGACATGAGTTTGTGTAAACTCCGGGAGTTGGTGATGGACAGGGAGGCCTGGCATGCTGCGGTTCATGGGGTCTCAAAGAGTAGGACATGACTGAGCGACTGAACTGAACTGAACTGAAGAACTCAGCAAATATTAGATCTTTATCTTGATTACACTTTCTACTTATAGTGCCAGCCCTGAAAAAAACAAACACATATTCTTATGCTGGGTGCTGTCAGCCCTATATAATTGTTATATGTAGGTTGCTCTTCCAGTTGTGCCATGAGCTAGAGAAGGTACAGAGAGGCTCCAATTATCTTGCATAAGGGAATCCTAAACAGATTACCTCTTTTCAGTGGGAAAAGGTGAAGAGGATGCCATCAAAACGTATCATTCAAGAACATCCTAAAAGCATGGGAAGAGTATATGGAGTATAGGTTAAGGACTTGGGACTCTGCAGACTGGGAGACCAAGGTTTGAGTCCTAGCTCTGCCACGTATTAGCTTTGTGGCCCTTAAGATGACAGTGTGAAAAAATGAAGACCAAACAAGTAAGAGCAAGCAAAGGCTATTCTGAACTTGCTACAAGACAGTCAGTCACTGTTGCTTAGGCTGAGGCAGACGCTCAAAAGCAGGCAGAGGAGTGAGGAAGTTTTAGAGTGGAAAAAGGAAAGGCTTTGAGTATATGCCCTGATTGGAGGCTGTTAGCATGGGAACACCTTGAACAGGCTAACTAGAAGCAGGGCATCCTATGTGATTGATTAGAGGTGATATTTGGCTTTCTTTGGTTGGTCCCAAGTTGGAAGCTGGAACAAAAATTAGAGGAGCTGTCAATTACTAATCTGGTCCTGGCCATTGGGGGCTGACTGTTACAGGGATCAGTGTTTGGCTGACTGGATTATACAGGAGATAGAAGTCTGACTACAATCAAGTCAGATGCCTTACTGGGCTGGTTATTGAAGATGAGAATTTGGTTTCCTGGGCATTTGCTGCAGGTTATGGGTCAGAGTTTTATTTTTATATATGGTATGGTCATTGTCCATTTGTATAATCTGTCTGTCATTGCTTAACTTCTCTGAGCATTGGTTTCCTCAATTTAAATGGGCCATTAAAACTTTGAATTTCAGGATTAAGTGAAATTTGTCCATTAACAGTTTAGCACCAAATCTGGATGGAACATAAGTGCCCATCATTTTGCTTTGTTTTTTAAATTTTTTTTTAATTTGGAAATTAAATGTTCACTTTTATTTATTTTACTTTATTTTCATTTATTTTTATTAGTTGGAGGCTAATTACTTTACAATATTGTAGTGGTTTTTGTCATACATTGACATGAATCAGCCATGGATTTATATGTGTTCCCCATCCCGATCAAACTGAACCAGATAAAAACAGAAAAAAAAAATTTTTTTAAGTGTCTATTTATTTATTTATTTTGGCTGTACTGAGTCTTCGTTGCTTTGCTTGGGCCTTCTCCATTTGCCGTGAGTGGGGGCTATTCTTCATTGTAGTACACTGGCTTCTCATCGTAGCGGCTTCTCTTGTTGCAGGGCTCAGGCTCTAGGCACGCGGGCTTTGGTAGTTGCGACATGGGCTTGACAGTTGCAGTCCATGGACTCTGGAGCTCGGGCTCAATAGTTGTGGCACGCGGGCTTAGTTGCTCCAATGCATGTGGAATCTTCCCGAACCAGGGATCGAAACTGTGTCTCCTGCACTGGCAGGCAGACTCCTGTCCACTGTGCCACCAGGGAAGTCCAAGTGCTGACTGTCTTATAACTAAATCCTTACATAAGAGAATGTAGTAGACTGGTACATCTTAGAGTGGGAGGAGGGCAATGTTATCAGGAAGAAAAGGAAACCCTAGTGAACCCTACAAAAAGTATTAAATATATAATCACCAACAATAGCAAGAGCTAACACATATCACACTTAATGTGAGCCAGACACTATTCCAAGTAGGCTACCTACATTGGCTCATTTAATTCTTATAACCACCCCATGAGGTAGATACTACTGACATTGTCGTCCTCATCTGACAGATGGAGGAAACTTTGACAGAAAGAGGCTAAGAAACTTGCCCAAGGTTACACAACTACTGTGTGGGGCCAGGTAGTCTGGCGATAACAGTCTGTTCTTTTACCAGTTCTGCTGTTCTCACAAGAGATTAGACATGCTGACGTTACAAAGAGCTTCAGGAAAGAACTGGATAAAAATTTCAGGTATTTCTCCATAGACTAAATGAAGGGAAATCACAGGGATGTTTAGAATATCCTGAGTCTTTGAGGCTGACATCAATGGAGGGCATCTCACACATGTCCCTCCAGATACCACCTGTTTAAGTCTGACCTTGATCTCAGTTGGAAGCCACTTTCTCAGAAGCTTTGTCTGAGCCTCCAGAGTTCATTAGGCCCCCCTCCCAACCCTACTCCGTCCCCATTCTTATCACAATAGATAAGGATGTAATTATTTATTTCATATCTGTCTTCCACACTAGACAGAATGAGCAAGTGGGTCTGTTTTGCATATCATTGTATCCCCATCACCTAGCCTAGGGTCACCAACCTATGGCCTGTGGGCCAAATTTAGCCCAAAGTCTGTTTTCTTTTAATAAATTGAGATTGGCACACAGCCACACTATTTAAATATTGTCTATGACTTCTTTCACACTAAAATGGCAGTGTTGAGTAGTTGCAAGAGACTATGTGGCCTGAAGGCCTAAAAAAATATTTAGTATGTGGCCTCTACAGCAAAATTTACCAGTCCCCGACTCGCTCGTGGATATGCTAAGTTGCTTCAGTCTTGTCTGACTTTTTGTGACCTTATGGACCATAGCCCACCGGGCTCCTCTGTCCATGGCATTCAACTCCTGGCAAGAGTACTGGAGTGGGTTGTTATGCCCTCCTCCAGGGGATCTTCCTGACCCAGAGATTGAACCTGCATCTCTAAAGTCTCCTGTATTGGCAGGCAGGCTCTTCATCACTAGAACCACCTGGGAAACCTAGCTCAGGTTAGATAATTAACAGATATCTGTTTAAAGGATGGATATACTTACTATTTATTTAACACATAAATTTACATGGCACTTACTATAGTCAGACACTGTTCCAAGTGCTATACAAGTATAACTCATTTATTCCTCATAATAATCCAATAATATCTGTGGCATTATTATTCCCATTTTACAAAGGAAGACAGTGGCAAACAGAGAGTTCAGTATCTTGCCTCAAATAAAATAGGTTGTAGGTAGCTAGGCTAGGATTCAAAATTCAGGCTTTCAGGCTCCCAACCCCAGGCTATCTACACCATGTTAACTGACCATGGGTGGGATCTAGTTTTTCTGGTGTTCCAATGAGAAAACTGCTGGATGGTTTTAAGAAGGGGAAGGCTGTGGTCAAATCAGCAAAAGGAGATAAAGTGGCCTCCCTCCACATAGTCCCTAGGACTTGATTAATGACAAGGACATGCTAAAAAGAACAAATTAGCAAAGCATCATTTGGCTCTCGCCATGGCTAACAGAAACAAATAAGCATTCTCTAAAAATAACCTAGTATTATTATCACCCTACCTGGAACTAGCTAACACCACTGATTAAAGGTTTTAGAGCACTCTGAGGCTGGACCAGTTTGTTATACTCTATCACATGTCCAAACACTCCACCTCGCCCCTACTGTAGCCAACTGTCTTCAAATGTATCCCACCATAAAACAAGGCAAGAACAAATGATTGGTTTGGTGCGAATTCATCCCACTCCTGAAAAAACGAAAAGGGAGTGAACTATATGGCTGTTGCATTAAATATTTCCTCTTCCTGTCTCCATAGTGTCTGGGCTGTATGCCAGTTGTTAGTAGGGAGGGGTAACACATGCCATCAAATGAAGTTATAGCTCTAAAATACAATGCTGGGCCACCAATAAGTCATTGCTGATGGCTTGACTTCTTTGTGGTTTGCTGGAGGAAGTCAACTTGTTGACAGGCTTGGGAGAACTTGCTTCATGTGGCTGAGGGTGAGGGGTCAGCTGAAGCAGCTAGTTAAGAAAGAACAGTCTGAGAGACCAAGTAAAGTTTGTTCTTCTCTTCCTGGTAGGACAAGCAAGATGCCAGGATTCTACATTCATGCTGGGAGCCTGGGCTGGAAACCAGGGTTTAGTTTGGGGTTCGACCCACCTGGGGGCATCACAGCTTGAAGTCAAAGGTGATCCAAAAGCCAGTGATCAAGGGAGAAGCTGAACATTAAATCCTATCAGACAGCCCAACTGAAGAGCCAGTTCCATTTGGCAGACAAAAGGGAGAGAATCTGTGCTCTTTGTTACTGAGAAAACCAGGCACAGTAGACCAGAGCAAGAGGAATTGGGACAGAGAGTCAAAGGCAGGACCTATGGACCTTCCCTGAACTCTTGGGACAGCTTTGCAGAAACTTCTTATTGAGTGACTGGGCCTTGGCTTTGAGTAGGGATGACTGTCCTACCACCAGCAAAGAGAGGCAATATAGTCAAGTGGTTAGCAGTACACTCTAGCATCAGACTGCCTGAAAGTACATCTCAGCTGTGCTGCCTGTTAGCTGTGTGGCCTGTGGTTAGTCACTTCATCTACTCTAGCCTTGGCTTCCGTATCTGTGAAATAGAAATAAAAACACTTACTTAGCAAGGTTGAAAAAATAAGTAAGATACCACGGTAAGTGCTTAAAACACATGAGCAATAAATGTTGCTTAATGTTATTTTGGGGCTATCCAGGTAGCTCAGTAGTAAAGAATCCACCTGCTAATGCAGGAGATGCAGGTTTGATCCCTGGGTCAGGAAAATCCCCTGAAGGAGGAAATGGCTACCCACTCCAGTATACCTGCTTGGAAAATTCCATGGACAGAGGGGCCTGGTGGACTATAGTCCATGGGGTTGCAAAGAGTCCAACACAACTTGGTGACTAAAATATGTGTGTGTGTGTGTGTGTGTGTGTGTGTGTGTGTTAGTTGCTCAGTCATGTCCGACTCTTTGCAATCCCATGGACTGTAGCCCACTAGGCCCCTCTGTCCATGGAATTTTCCAGGCAAGTATACTGGAGTGAGTTGCCATGCCCTCCTCCAGGGGATCTTCCTGACCCAAGGATTGAACACAGCTCTCCCGCATTGTAGCCAGACTCTTTACTGACTGAACCACCAGGGAAGCCCTTTTATAAACTATCTCGGATTCTCCAGGCCAGAATACTAGAGTGGGTAGCCGTTCCCTTCGCCAGGGGATCTTCCCAACTCAGGGATCGAACCCAGGTATCCTGCACTGCAGGAGGATTCTTTACCATATATATATAATTTTTAGGGCATTCCCTCATGGCCCGGTGGCTAAGACTCCACACTCCTAATGCAAGGGACCTGGGTTCGATCCCTGATCAGGAACCAAGAACCCACATGCTGCAACTAAAGATCCTGCATGCCAAAATGAACATCAAAGATCCCAAATGCTGCAACTAAAACCTGGAGCAGCCAAATCAATAAACATCTTAACAAATATACTATTTTTAAAAAGCACATCACTTTGGCTCAGACAAAGGATCAGTGTAAATCAGTTCCAGGCAGAACCTGTGTAACGTCCACACCCTGACTCAAAATCCACAAGTAGGCATCCTCAGTAGGAGGCAGGGGTTGACCTACTGCTGCCACTCCTGGGGCTGGCTCTGCCAAGGGCACCACTGTGCAGGCCAACTGGCAGCATAAGGGCAGGGCAAGTGAAATCACTCTTTGATCTCATCTTTTGGGGTGGATTTTCTCTTTCCCAACCACCCTGATTCCTCCAGCTGAGCAGGTTCTGCCAGCCTGAAAAAGAAAAGCCCCATAAACAAAGGCGCTGGAGACTTAATGTTCTCCACTGTCAAGAAATACCAGGACTTCCCAAAGAAAGCTTGGTCACACACATCACTGTAAGATGTAGGAAAGTAGAAAGGTAAGATATGGATTGGGAGGCCTTAGAATTTCACTGTGAGGTGGGGCTGCTTGGTAGAGAAATCGTTAAGGGGAAGGCCCTTGGTTACACTGCAGGCAAGCATCTTTGCCATCCTTCCTGTTTTGCAAAGTGTTTAGGACAGTGTTTTTTTAAGTGTATTTCCCTCACCACTTACATCAGAATCTATAGGGGGGAACTAGCTAAAAATGCAGATTCTGAACCCCTGGAGTTCTGACTCATGAAGCTCAGCATTTTTAATGAGTTTTCAAGTAGACTGTTATTCCATTATGTAATTTTTGAACAGTCAACACATTTACATGGCACAAAACTTTAAAAATATAAAAAGTGTATAGAGTGAAAGTGTCTCTCCCATCCCTGTCAACAGCTGCCCAGTTCTGACCTTTCCCCACCCCTACCTGCCATACAAAGCTAGGTTACCACTGATATTCATGTCTTAAGAATCCTTTCAGAGGTTCTTTATCAGATATTTTATCTGATATCAAGCAAAACAAATACGTGTCTTTCACTTGCCCTCAACAAAATTTAACACTCTTCACATAGTGTTCTTCATCTTTAAAAATACATATAAACAACAAGGTCCTACACAGGGAACTATATTCAATATCTTATGATAACTTATAATGGAAAAGAATCTGAAAAAGAATGTATATATTCATATTGTTGTTGTTTAGTCACTAAGTTGTGTCCAACTCTTTTGTGACCCTATGGACTTTAGCCCTCCAGGCTCCTCTGTCCATGGGATTTCCCAGGCAAGAATACTGGAGTGGGTTGCTATTTCCTTCTCCAGGAGATCTTCCCAACTCAGGGATTGAACCCACATCTCCTGCTTGGCAGGCAGATTCTTTACCACTGAGCCACCAGGGAAGCCCCATTATTAATATACATACATATATATGTATGTGTGTGTGTATATATATATATATATATATATATATATATGAATCACTTTGCTGTATACCAGAAACTAACACAGCATTGTAAATCAACCATACTTCAACAATAAAATAAAATAAATACATACATAACTTAAAGATCTTTCCACATCTGACTTCCTTACCAGTTTTCACAACTGTATACTATTCCATTGTATGGATGGACAAGACTATTTCACCAGTCACTTTTTGAAGAACACTTGGGTTGTTTCCAATCTTTTGCAAACTAATACAATAAACAGATATATGGAATTACCTTGTACATCCATTATCTGCAGATGTAGGATACATTTCCAAAACTAGAGTTCCTTCTCTGGCTGATTCTGATGCACAGTGGAATTTAGCAACCACTGGCTTAAGGGTCGCTGATGTGATAGGAATAATTTATCTTTGATTAAACCTTTATGTTAAAACTCATAAAATGGCAAACCTGGAGGGACTCTTAGACACCTTCTTCCTCATTTCGCAATTGAGGAAACTGACTCTCAGGGAATCAACATGCTTGAGGTTACACAGCATGTTGGTAGCAGAGCTGAAACAGGAATGCAGGTCTCGTCACTAATAGGCCAGTGTTCTGCTTCGTTGTTGGTGTTCAGTCACTCAGTCATGTCTGACTCTTTGTGACCCGATGGACTGCAGCATGCCAGGCTTCCCTATCCTTCGCCATCTCCCGGAGCTTGCTCAGACTCATCCATTGAGTCGGTGATGCCATCCAACCATCTCATCCTCTGTCATCCCCTTCTCTTCCTGCCTTCAATCTTTCCCAGCATCAGGGTCTTTTCCAATGAGTTAGCTCTTCCCATCAGGTGGCCTGTTAGTCAACAAGCAAATGTGGAATGCCCAGTGCAGTGTATGAAGGTCTCTAGCTGGAACAGAGAGGAGACACAAGGGAAAAAATAATGCATCATAGCTGGTGTCTTGGAATGGCAGATTTTCCAATAATATCAGTACTAAACAAACAAAATGTCCTATAAAGTAGTGTGAGCCACAGACCTCTTTCCACAAAATGGAGAAAGGCCAATGGTTCTCTATGCACCTAATTAAGTCCAAATTCTGGAAAAAGGAAAAACTTTGAGTGTCCATGCAGTTTCTATAAGGGGCTTAAAGCAGTGACGTGATACTGAAGACCAAACTCCTGGAGAGATGATTTGGGGTTGGTAAATCTCCATGAAGGTGCCATTCTTATTCTGTAGATCCATTTTACAATGTATAGAAAGGCTCATCGAGGAAACCAAAGTCTTCTAAACTTTTTAAAAAATTATTTATTTCTTTTTGCTTGTGCTGGGTCTTTGTTGCTGTGTAGGCTTTTCTCTAGGTACGACAATCAATCAGGGGCTGATCAGTCAGCCTGCTGAGCACAAGCTCTGGGTCATGTAGGCTTCAGCAGTTGCAGCTCCTGCGCTCTAGAGTACAGGCTCAATAGTTGAGGCACACAGGCTTAGTTGCCCCACTGCATGTGGGATCTTCCCAGATCAGGGATCAAACCCACGTCTCCTGCACTGGCAGGCAAATTCTCTACCACTGAGCCACGAGGGAAGTCCAACCAAGGTCTTTTACAAGGAACAAGTGACCTCTCAAAGTCCTCCTACCCCAGAATCTCCTGCCCAACATTAGAGGTTTATATTTTTCAGTTATGGTCTCTATGAGACGCTTGCTGTTTCTGTCTATTTGTATTCATCATAGAGGTAAGGTGGGATGGGATGGTGTCAGTGCAAACCTTGTTGGGAATTCCCTGATGGTTCAGTGGTTAGGACACAGCACTTTCACAGCCGAGGGTTCCATCCCCGGTCAGGGAACTAAGATCCCATGAGATGTGTGGTTTGGCAAAAAAGAAAAAAAAGAAAACCTTGTTAATCATAAAGCTTTACAGATTGTTTTGTAGCAACTTCAACCTCTTTCTATCTTAGCCAATTAAAGGGGACATGTGTGTGTGTGTGTGTGTGTGCACACGCGTGCGCGCATTTAAAATCAGGCTAAATACCTTGTGGGGTCTTGCACAGAGTGGCAGGACAGTGTGTCTGTTGTCCTTAGGTCTAATTTCAACATTAGAGGAACAAGTATCCTAGCTGAAGAGCTCAGACAGGCATCAGGGAGCCTGGGATTTTGAACTGCAGGGGCTGTATGCACCAGCCAGAGAAGATGCATTCTTTATCCCATTATCAGCCACTCTCCAGTCCTAATTTCGATGAGAACAAGATGATTGTTAAGTGGAGTGCTCCTCACTCCACAGCTTAATGAACCATAGTCTAACAGCCTCCCTTTTATGTGGTCAGCAATCACTTGTGTCTCCTGAGAGAGGGGAGTCGGGGAGAGAGCCTGCAGGAAGCTGCAGGTAAAAGCAGCTGAAGAAAATTAAATTGTACATTTTTCAGCTCTGAACCATCAATGACCTAAGAGAGAACCAAGAGAGCCCAGAGCTTGGAGACCTTCAGCCACCACTCCCAAGCAAGAGCGTCAATGAGGAGGGTGTCAGTCCCACAGTGTTGAGCCAAGACCTGCTCAACTGTTGAAATCATTTGACAGCCTTCTCCCAGGTCCTATAGAGGCATTCTAGACCCTAGGCCTCTCTTAAAGTACAGTTCTTAGAACTTATCTATGAGAATATCTGGAAAGCTGTGAAAAAACGCTTCACCTCAGGGGCTGCTGGGTTAGTGAGTGTGTGAAGATTTGCAGAAAGCCCTTTTGCCATACCTTGCCCTGTGCATCTCTTCCGTCTGACTGTTCCTAAGTTATATTCTTTTTATAATATACAGGTAATCTAGTTTAAAAAGCTTCACCTCAGACCACTGAATCAGAATCTCTGGCAATAGGACCCAAGCATCTGCATTTTCCTCACATTTACTGGATAAATCTGGGATACCATAAAAGACAACAACTGTTGCCCTTACTATAAGAAGGCTTTGTGAAGGGGTTCCTACTCCTTCTGCTCAAACAGGTTTCAGTGTCATATTCATGTATAGATACCATGATAATGGCAGAACTTGTTAACTGAGCATACTTTATGCCAACCTCTGTGCTAAGAGCTTTGGGTGTTACTATTGCATATATAGTCCTTGCAATTACCAAGTGAGGCAAGGGATATTATCTGCATCTCACAGATGAGAAGATTGAGACTTGAGACATGGAAGCAATCTAAATGTCCCTTGACACACGAATGGATAAAGAAAAGGTGGTACATATATACATTGGAATGCTACTTGGCTATAAAAAAGAATGAAATAATGCCATTTGCAGCAACATGGATGGACCTAGAGATTATCATGCTAATAAGTAAGTCAGAAAGAGAAATACTGTATGAAATCACTTATATGTGGCATCTAAAATATGACACAAACGAACTTATTTAGAAAACAGAAACAGATTCACAGACCTACGGATCTATGGTTGCCAAGGGGGAAGGGTGGGTGTGGGAGGGATGGATTGCGAGTTTGGGATTAGCAGATGCAAGTTATTATATATATATACATATATATACACACACATACATATATATATATATAAATCACTTTACTATACACCAGAAACTAACACAACATTGTAAATCAGCATTACTTCAATAAAATAAATTTAATAAAATAATATCATTTAAAAAATCTTCAAAAAGGGCTTCCCTGGTGGCTGAGAGGGTAAAGCGTCTGCCTGCAATGTGCGAAACCCAGGTTCAATCCCTGGATTGGGAAGATCCCCTGGAGAAGGATATGGCAACCCACTCTAGTATTCTTGCCTGGAGAATTCCATGGACAGAGCAGCCTGGTAGGCTACAGTCCACGGGGTCACAAAGAGTCAGACATGACTGAGCGACTTCACTAAAAAACAAAAGCAAAATCTTCAAAAAAAAAGAAGATAGAGGCTTGAAGGCATGAAGGAAAAACAGCTAGTAAGTAACAGAGCTGGGATTCAAACCAAAGTCTACCCTTCTCCAAAGGCCATGATCTGAGTCTTTACTACATCCTGTCTCAAACAATCATTCTAAAGTTGGTTCTAACAGTACTCATGCCAAGTCACTTCAGTCATGTCCCACTCTTTGTGACCCTCTAGATTATAGCCCGCCAGGCTCCTCCTCTGTCCGTGGGATTTGGGTGGCCATGCCCTCTTCCAGGAGATCTTCTCGACCCAGAGATCGAACCCATGTCTCTTATATCTCTTGCACCGGCAGATGGGTTCTTTACCACTCATGCCACCTGGGAAGCCCCTTCTAATAATACTTAGCAGCTCTTAAAAGATGTCACAAAATGATCAGATGAGGAATCGTCAGTACAATGCAGGAAGACAGACTCTCTGTAACATCATTTTGTCAACAGATCTTTTTTTCCAAATCTTCTTTCTCTGTCCTCATGTACTATCTTTGGCACTCACTCCTACTTCCTGAAGGTAAACCAGACTCATTTGCTTAACTGACTTTTCAGTATTCTGGAGACTTGATATTTGTTTGGGTTGATGCTCTGTTACAAAAGTGAGTGAATTCAGAGCCTGCTTTCCACATAACAGAAGCTTTATGTATACTCTGAACAAGCAACCCACTCCAGTATTCTTGCCTGGAGAATTCCATGGACAGAGGAGCCTGGTGGGCTGCAGTCCATGGGGGCACAAACAGTCGGACACGACTGAGTGACTAACACTTTCATTTCACTGAATGCTTGTTGTCCAACTGTCAACCTGGCCGACTCAATGTTTACTTTAGCTAAGTTCTCTAATTATCACTTTTACAAAGTCAGTGCTGAATATCTGGTTGTGTATTTATGTTGATTCCCAGGAAAAAGTGTGATGAGATAAATCATTACTATTTTAAAAATAGAGTGTCATTATTTTACAGTTTAACCAATTACTTCATAATGCATTGCTTTTTGAAAACATCAACCACCACAGTCCACTAGCATGCCAGCCTTCTAGGGGCTGCAACAGACCTGCTTTTAGAAACTGGCCTATCTGAAAATGAGGACAAGTTCAATGTGGGATCTTTGACAGGTTCTTTCCTCCTCTCTGCATCTCAACTGAAATAGTGGAACCTTGGATTAGATGACATAAAGGTCCTACTATCTCAAACCATTTAGAACAAAATACCCAAAGTAGCCAATCTTCCAGAAGAACCTTCACACCAGTACTCTTATTAGTTAGCTACAGGCTCAACTGCTCTAATAAGGGACTCCAAAATAATGCATTTTCAATGAGTCAGAAGTGTTGTTTTTTTTTTTTCACTCAGTTAATAAGCCAAGGAGGTGGTCCAGGGCTAACATAGAGGTTTGGAGATGTTAAACACACAGGCTTCTTCTATTTTGTTGCTCCCCACCTTGTTAACATTCCAGGTCATAGGAACGGAGCACATGGCCAGTGAAAGGCATACTCCATTCTTTTATTCTTCCCATGTTATTGAGATATGATTACCATACAGCACAGTGTAAGTTTAAGGTGTACAGCATAATGATCTGACTTACATACATCATGCAATGATCATCACATTTTCAGATGAGTGAGCCTCTATCATCTCAGATAGACACAACATTAAAGAAATAGAAAAAGTACACTTTTTCCTTGTGATGGGAACTCTTATGATTTACTCTTTTAACCACTTTCATAGATAACACATGGCAGTATTAATTATCTTTATCTTGCTGTACATTTTATCACTAGTACTTATTTACCTTATAACTGGAAGTGTGTACCTTTTGATTACCTTCATCCTATTCCCCCATCCCCCACCTCCGCCCTACCTCTGGTAACTACAAATCTCATCTCTTTCTCTGTGAGTTTGTTTTTCTCTTGTTTTTTGAACTGTAATTGACCTACAACACTATGCTAGTTCCTGTTATACAACACAGTGGTTGGTATATACACATTTCAAATCATCATCAAGATAAGTCAAGTTACAATACGTGACCATACAGAGGTATTACATAGTTATTGACTATATTCCCCAAACTGTACATTTCATACCTGTGACTTATTTTGCAACTGGAAGTTTGTATTTCTTAATCTCCCTCACCTATGGAGAGGAATGGAATATATGCTTCTTTCTTTTAAGGGCACAACTCAGAAATTGCAAATATCCATTCCACTTGAGTCCGGTTGACTAAGAACCCCGTCACTCGGCCACATCTAGCTGCCTGGGATGTTGGAAAATGCAATCTTTACCTTGCCATCATATGCAGTTAAAGCTCCTATTACTATTGAAAAACCATAGGGATAGATATTGTGGGGAGTTGACAAGCAGCCTCTGGCAGAGTACTATATTATGAATGAGTAATCTTGCTTATCTCTTTCTCCCAAAAGATTCCTTGTTTCACTGGCTTGCTATGCTACTCACTGGCTTTTACCAAGCAAAAGGAGTTCTTTTTGTTTTGTTTTTATTGAAGTACAGTTGATTTACAATATTGTGCTAATTTCAGGTATACACCACAGTGATTCATTTATAGACATGCACACACATATATGCTTTTTCAGATTATCTTCCTTTACAGCTTATTACAAAATATTGAGTATAGTTCCCTGTGTTATACAGTAGGTCCCTATTAGTTATTTACTTTATATATAGTAGTGTGTATATATTAATCCCAAGGTCCTAATTTATCACCCCCCCCCCACCCTTCCTCTCCCATTTGGTAACCATAAATTTGTTTTCTGTGTCTATGGGTCTGTTTCTGTTTTGTAAATAAGTTTATTGGTATCATTTTTTTTTTAAGATTCCACATATAAGCGATCACATGATATTTGTCTTTCTCTTTCTGACTTACTTAACATAATAACCTCTAAGTCTATCCATGTTGTTGAAAATGGCGTTATTTCATTCTTTTTTTATGGCTGAGTAATTCCATCTTCTTCATCCATTCATCTATTGATGAACATTTAGTTTGTTTCCATGTCTTGGCTATTGTACACAGTGCTGCAATGAACATTGGGGTGCATGTGTCTTTTTAAATTACGGTTTTCTTGGGGTATATCCCCAGGAGTGGGATGGCAGGATCACAATATGGTAACTGTACTTTTACTTTTTTTTTTTTTTTAAGGAAACTCCATATTATTCTCCATAGTGACTGTGCCAATTTACATTCCCACCAACAGTCTCCAGCATTTGTTATTTCTAGACTTTTTCATGCTGGCCATTCTGATCAGTGTCAGATGATACTTCATAGTGGTTTTTAATGATTAAGCCAGAAGGTTCTTGATGAAAGGGGTCAGACTAAGTCCCGTGGTCTGCTATGAAATGGCCTTAAGTCAGCCTCAAGTGGACTTTGGCTCCTAGAGGGATAGAATATCTGTTCTCTAAGCTGCTATCCTCTGTAAAGTCTGATTGAGCTGCTGGAGGGGGCCACCAACAACTTTGAATGAATGTCATCCTTCAGTTGAATTCAAACCATAGGCATTGTTTCTAGGGTATTAGTAGGAACTGGTTGCCATGTTCCTTTTTGGTCCATTTATTTGTATCAATATACATGTTATTTATTGGTATTGGATATTATAAAGAGCATGGGTTTTGGTATCAGATCAGTATGGCTTTGAGGAAATTGTACCCACTCTGAGCTTTAGTTTCTTCATTTGTTAAACTGCAGTAAAGTCATCTAATTCAAGGAATGGTTGTGAGAATTATGTGAGTCAGAAACTATGAAATTACCCAGAGTATTGTGCACATTAGGCACCTAATACACATTCTCTTTATTGACACCAACAATTAACATGAATGATTCACTTGTTAATTCCCTACTGTGTACGTGCCAGGCACTTAGCTAGCTTCCACATATATAGCTGGTTCACATGTACATGTTTTAGTATCTGGGAACCACGGAAAATTTCTTTACAATTAGGTGCTTCATTCGGTCCTTGTGAATGAATGTGGGTTGCTGCTGTCACTTAATAGAAACCTTGTATATCTGGCAAAGGGCTTAGAGGGAGGGAGGGTGTCAGGAGAGAGTGACTCAATGGTCCTAACTTGGTGCTGGTTTCCATTTCCTTCTGTCTTCAATAAAACTTAATTTAATGAGCTTTCCCTGCTCTTTTGATACTTTACCTGCCAACTCTGTCTAAGAACATTTGGTATCTCAGAATTAAATCTTGAAAGTCCTTAACATTCTCGCTTTCTGAATCATGCTACCTTTGAGACTTTGCTTGCAGGCTTCGCTTCAGTCGTGTCCAACTCTTTGCGACCCCATGGACTGTAGCCTGCCAGGTTCCTCTGTCCATGGAATTCTCCAGCAGGAATACTGGAGTGGGTTGCCATTTCCTCCTCCAGGGGATCTTCACAACCCAGAGATAAAACCCTTGTCTCTTATGTCTCTTGCATTGGCAGGCAGGTTCTTTACCACGAGCACCACCTGGGAAGCCCGCCTGGGAGAACTTTGAGACCAGTAGTAGTTTAAATGCCAGCCTGCCAGAGTAAATGTGTGTGACTTTGAGTGAGTCATTTCCATCTTCTGAAGCTCACTTTCCTCATTTATGAAATGAGTATATTAACAAAACCCACTTCATAGGTTAGTTGTGAAGACTGAATGAGACAATGCATGCAAATTGTTTAACATGGTATCTGGCTCATAGTAATCAATAAATGAATAAGTGTTACTATTTTCATTCATGCATTAATTAATTCATTCAACTGGTGTTTATTAAGTGCTAGGAATGAGCTTGGCACTCATTCCAAAACCTTCCAATTTCACTGGGAAGCCAAGACAAGATATAACCTAAGAGAACCCTGACACACTGTTGGTGGGAATGTAAGTTGGAAAATAGTAGGGAGACTTTTCAAAAAATTAAAAATAGAACTACTATACAATTAAGTAATTCTACTTCTGGTTATTTATCTGAAGAAAATAATAATTCAAAAAGATACATGCACCCCTATGTTCATTGTAGCATTATTTACAATAGCCAAATAAGGAAGCAACCTAAGTGCCCACTGACAGATGAATGGATAAAGAAAGATTATATATAATGTAATATTACTCAGCCATAAAAAGATGAAATCTTGCCATTTGGGACAACATGTATGGTCCTTGAAGGTATTATGCTAAGTGAAGTAAGTCAAACAGAGAAAGACAAATACAATATGATTTTACTCATATGTGGACTATATTTTTAAAAAATCATAAATGAGCAAACCAAACTAAACAAAAGCAAACACATAGATACAGAGACCAGCATAATGGTAACCAGTGGGAAAGGGGATGGGGAAGGGCAAAATGGGTAAAGAAGGTCAACTATATGGTGATGGATAGAAAGTAAGCACAATGTAGCATATAGAGAAGTAGAAATAAAATGTTGTACAGATGAAACATATACAGTGTTATAAAACAGCATTACCTCAGTTTAAGAAAAAGATATAACCTGTGAAATGTTCAATATAAAGTGGAATGTGATCCATGATAAAATAAGACAAAGTCAGAGGAAGAAGAGGTCATTGTGGCCCAGAGCAGTGTTTTTTAAGCTTTCCTGGCTTGAGTTTTATTTCCATCAGACCTTAGAGCCTTTTTGTTGGATCAGTTTGAAAACCAGTGGATGAGACTGAATTAGAGAATGTGGTTATATAGAAGGGAAGGGACAAGTAGTAATGGAAAAACAGCAGACTGGGACAGGTCGTGAAGGCCTTGAAATGTTTAGACAGAGAATGTGGTCTTGATTGCTTTGGGGAAGGTCCAAATCCAGGGTCTCTCTGCCATCTTTCCTCTACCAAACAATGGCAAACAGCCACTACCAATCTCTTCACTCTTTATAAACCCAACCTTGTGTATTGACAAGAGAAAGGGAAAACAAACCTCAATGCCCACCCACCCAAGCTAGCCCTGTGGGAAATGTCTTTGAAGATGAGATCATAGTCTGGGCATCTGGAGCAAACTAGCAGGGTCTACTTACTGTACAAAAATTGCTGAACATATTTTTCTTTTCCTTAACCCTAAGTAAAGCTATCCTAGGGTTTCACATCAGTGGTTTTGAATTTTATTAAACAAAATAGCTAGTTCCTGCTTGATTGAAGTTTGATGGTCTTTCCAGAATTTTTTTCTACATAACTCTCCCCTTTCTTCTCTGTTTTACCAGGGTTCTTGATTGTAAGTAGAAGAAACCAATTATAGTTAAACTCGTTAGACACACCAAAAAATACATATTGAAAGGATGTTGGGGCAGGAGGGGGAGCTCCCCAAATCAAGGGGAGGTTAGACGGCCAGGGTTGGAAGATTGATAGGAATCAAAAGGGTTCCAGAGGCCACCAAGAAGCAGCAACAGTACGGCTGAGATAGTGAGGCTAAGCATTGTCAAAACTATAGTGATTAGACACAAATCACCCCAGTCTCCAGATTCTTCATCCTAGGAATGGAGGGAGAGGGGGAGAAGATCTCTATTCTTCAACTTCTCTAGTTGAGACAGGGTACTGTGTTCTACCAATATCTCACATCTTGGGAGATCCCCCTTCAAATAGGAAGAGGATGAACAGTGAACAGCAAACAAGTAAGGTAACATGCAAAACAATGTTCTTTATCTTCTCCTACATAATGTTTTTCAAACTGCAGTTGGTAACACATTATTGGGTTGTGAGATTAATTTCATGACTGTTGAATCACATTGCCTGATTTTCAAATATTATGGCAGAAACCAGTACAAAATTGTAAAACAAGTACAAAAGTACAAAATCTCTCAGTCGTATCTGACTCTTTGTGATCCCACAGACAGTAGCCTACCAGGCTCCTCCGTCTATGGAATTTTCCAAGCAAGAGTACTGGAGTGAGTTGCCATTATAAAGCAAGTATCCTCCAATTTAAAATAAAGAAATTTTAAAAATATTAGACACGTCTTACATTTCTGAGATAAAATCTAGCTGGTCATAATGTATTATCTCCTTTTCAAATAATGGATTCAAACTAGTGAAATTTGGTTTAGAATCCTTGCATCTAGGTTCATGAAGGGTATTGGTCTGCAGCTTTCTTGTACCTACTTTGGTAATGCTGTTCTCATAAAATAAGTTTAGAAGGTTTCCATCTTCTTCAATATTCTGGAAGGGTTCAGTAGAACTTATTTCTTCTCTAAATCTGGGCTTAGAATTTCCTTGTGGGAAGGGTTTTAACCACAAATTCAATTTCTTTAATAGATACAGTGATATTCATGCTATCTATTTCTTCTTAAGTGAGTTTTCACAGAATGCATCTTTCATCTAAGGCACTGACTTTTTAGGAATAAAGTTGTTTATAACATTTCCTTACTTTCCTTTTAATATCTGTATTGATGTCAACTCTTTCAATAATTGCACATTTGTCTCATTAATTGGCAATTAATTGGCAATTTAGTGTTAGATAGGGCTTCCCTCGTAGCTCAGTCAGTAAAGAATCTGCCTGCAATCCAGGAGACCTGGATTCAATTCCTGGGTCAGGAAGAGCCCCTGGAGAAGGAAATGGCAACCCACTCCAGTATTCTTGCCTGGAGAATCCCATGGACAGAGGAGTCTGGCAGGCTACAATCCATGGGGTCGCAAGAGTCGGACAAGACTTAGCAACTAAACCACCACCAGTGTTAGATAAGAGTTCAACTTTTGCATGTGGATATCCAGTTTTCCTAGCAGCTTTTATTGAAAATGCTGTCCTTTCCCCAATGATTTGTCTTGGCAATAATCACTTGACCATATATGCAAGGATTTACTTTTGGGGTCTATCTATTCTATTCACTTGGTCTATATGTCTGTCTTTATGGCAGTACCACACTATTTTTGTTTTTTTGCCTTATGATTAAGGAGTAGAAATTGCTATAAACTTGGATAAATATTTTGGAATAATTGCTGAAAAGTCTTTCAGTACCCTAATATTTTATATTTTTATTACCACACTGTTTTGACTACTGTAGCTTTGTAGTAAAGTTTCAAATTAGGAAGTGTGAGTCCTCTAGCTTTGTTCCCCTTATCAACATTGTTTTGCCCATCTAGGCCCCTCAAGATTCCATATGAATCTTAGGATTTAAAGAAAAATCTCTAGACCCACTCTAGGTAGTAATGATATCTTAACAATATTAAGTCTTCCAATCATGTTGTGAAAATTGAATAACCCCTGCAAAGGAATGAAATTGGACCCCCGATTTACACTACTAACAAAAAGTAACTTAAAATGGATTGTCTTCCAAACCATGAACACAGAGTATGTTTCTATCTATTTATGTCTTCTTCAATTTCTTTCAGTAATGTTTTTATTTTTGTTTCGCTTCTGTTTTTTAAAATTGAAGTATAATAGACATATGACATTATAATAGTTTCAGGTGTAATGAACTCAATATTTATATATTGTCTATTGTATATATGTATACATAAAGTATGCATTGGAAAAAGAAAAGACAACCCACACCTGTATTCTTCCCTGGAGAATTCCATGGACAGAAGAGCCTGGCAGGCTACAGTCCCTGGGGTCGCAAGAGTTGGACACAACTTAGAGACTAAACCACCACCATGGAGAAGGAAATGGCAACCTAATCCAGTATTCTTGCCTGGAAAAGTCCATGGACAGAGGAGCCTGGTAGGCTGCAGTCCATGGGGTTACATGACTGAGCACACATGTATGAGGAGGGTGAAGGGAGATGGGTTGGTAGCAATAAATTGGTAGAACTAAAAATAAATAAATAAATAAACCACCACCAATGTATGCATATATACACATTTGTGTACATAATGACAATATTTATGTAATGTATATTGTAAATTGTATATTTGTATACATACTAATTCAGTATTTGTATACACTGTGAAATGATCACCACAGTAAGTCTGTTGCCACAAATAGTTATAAAATTCTTTTCTTGTGTGAAGAGAAGCAGTGTTTTGTTTTAAAATATATTTTCACTTTATATGGACTCTAAATTCACAATATTTTTCAATACATTAAAGATGTTCCTCTACTGTCTTCTCTCTTGCAATGTTTCTCATGAAAAACCTGTTGTTTTCCTTATCTTCTGTTTCTCAATATACAATATGACTTTTCCCCCCACTCTGGTTGTGTTTAAGATTTTCTCTTTATCACTGGTTTTGAGCAATTTTACTATGGTGTACCTTGACATCAAGGTATAACTTGACATCAAGTTATCTTTGTCCTTCTTGTGATTGAGGTTAGTTGAACTTTTTGTATTTGTAGGCTTATAGTTTTAATCAAATTTGGAAAATCTGGGGCCATTATTTTTTCAAATGTTTTTTTCTCTTTTCCACCTCTATTCTTCACCTATCCAGTTACATGTGTATTAGGCTACCAGTAGTTCCACAGCTTATTGATGCACCATCATTTTTTAAAAAAATTCCCTTTTCTCTTTGTGTTTAATTTAGAATAGTTCTTATTGCTATGATAGCTTCTAAAGCAGCTCCCAATGATTTTCATTTCCTGGTTTTATGTTTTAGTGTCATCACCTGAGTGTGGGCTAGAACTAATGGTTTGGATTTAATGAATAAAATAGGGCAAAAGTGATGGCATGTCTTTCCTAAGATTAGGTTATAAAAGACTGAGACTTCTACCTTGCTCTTACTCTCTCTTTCTGGCTTTTCTTGCTAGACATGAAATTGTTATGTCTTCCAGTTTGCTAATATTTTTCATCTGTAATACCTGGTTTGCTGTTAATCCCATTTAGTGTATTTTTCTAGTTGCTCATTTATTTCCTTATATCAGTACAGACTCGATATTTCCCATATAATTCAATATGTTACAATCAGTTACTTTCACTGTTTATTCTTTTTCACTGTTTATTATAATGCACAAAAAATAGTTATTCTAATGCACAAAATTTCAATGACCATTTTGGTCAATAGGAGCCCCTTCCAGCTGGCTTATATTTCTTTTGACATGCCTCTATTATTATTATTTTAGTACTTCATTGCTTTTCAAAAGTACAAAAATATTTTTTCAGGCTTACCTTGTACTATTTTCACCACAGCTTTGGGCTCAGCCATTTCTTAAAGGAGAGAGCCAACTCTTTTACTGGACAATGGTATTTAGAAGCCAAGATTTGTATGTGCACACACATGCACACACACACATACTTATTTCTATATTTATTTCTATACCTGATGTTGTTGTTGTTTAGTTGCTAAGTTGTGTCCTACTCTTTTGCAACCCCATGACCTATATCCCACCAGGTTTCTCTGTCCATGGGATTTCCCAGGCAAGAATACTGGAGTGGGTGGCCATTTCCTTCTCCAGAGGATCTTCCCGACCCAGGGATTGAACTCATGTCTCCTGCATTGGCAGGGGGTTCTTTACAGCTGAGCCACCTGGGAAGCCCATTTCTATACCTAGTCATGTATACATTTAGTGTGCATGTGTGGTAGGCTGAATATTGACCCCAGATAATGTGAATATTTTTCCTCACATTGTAAAAGGAAATCTGGACAGGTTGTTGAATTAAAAATCCTGAGATAAGGATATTTCTTGGATTATTTGAGCAGAGCCAAAGTAAACACAAATGTTCTTACAAGAGGGTGAGAGACAGAGATTTGATTACAGAAAAAGGAGATGTGATGATGGAACCAGAGGTCAGGGTGACACACTTTGAAGACTGAAGAATGAGACCAAGTATCAAGGAATGTAGGCAGCTTCTACAAGTTGAAAAAAGTAAGGGAAAAGATTTTCCCTTGAAGCCTCTCAAAACAATGCAACTGTGATGACATCTTGATTTCAGACTTTTTACCTCCTGAACTAAAAGAGTATAAATTCATGTTGTTTTAAGTCATTAATTTTATGGTAGTTTGTTACAGCAGGAAATTAATACATCACAACTTCATATCAATATGTCCAAGTCCAATCCAGTGCCATGGGATTCATTCTAATTTTATCCTCTCTTTTATTTGTAACCCCCTTCTCTGTGAGAAACCTCACTCCCTTTATTCTTAATCTTCCGGTATGTAACCAAATACATTTCTTCTATCATCATTTCTTCCTGTACAGACTCCCTTCCCATCCCACATATAACAATGTGGATGAATCTCACAAACGTTATGCTGAGCAAAAGAAGTCAGATACTAAAAATATATAAATGGCTTGATTCCATTTAAATGGAGGGCAAGGATATCACCATAATGGTGATACAAGTCAGAATAATGTTATTTGTGAGGTGGGGTGTAGGCTGGGAAGGGGCCTGAGGAATGATGAAGTGTTTCATGTCTTAATCCAGGCAATGATTACACAAGTATATACATGCACAAAAATTCATCGAGCTGTTCACTCATGACTAGGACATCTGATGTGCTTTAATGTATACATCAGACATCATAAAGAATAATTTTAAAAAGCTAACCACTGTGTTTCCTTTCAGAAGCATGTTTTTGGAAGGTGGATATGTTTTATTTCAGAGTCTTGATGAAGATTTCGCAACATTCAAAACTCCAACAATTCAAGAATATTCTGAGAAAGTCTAGTAGAAATCTCAGTTTACCAGCCAGAGTCAAAAATCATGTGACAATGGTTAAGTACAGTTTGAAATTCACTCTACCCACATCTTTATCATTATTTCATTCCTGACAAGTTTTAATTTGAGGCTCGTATTACATAGTCTTTCCCACAGGTGAGACTTTATTAATACTTTTATGTTTTGCCATCTCAAGTGTGTATAATTCAAAGTTTAAAATGAGCAAAAAAAGGTATTCCCAGGTGGTCCACTGGTTAAGAATCCACCTGTCAATTCAGAGGACATGGGTTCGATCCCTGGTCTAGGGAGATTCTACATGCCATGAGGCAACTAAGCCTGTGGGCCACAGCTACTGAGCCCACTCATCGCAGCTACAGAAGCCTGTGTGTCCTAAAGCCCAAGCTCTGCAACAAAAGAAGTCACTGCGATGAGAAACCCATGAACCACAACTAGAGCGCAACCCCTGCTTGCTGCAACTAGAGAAAGTTCACATGCAGTGATGAAGGCTCACTGCAGCCAGAAGTAGGTAAACATTTGTAAATGAGCAAAATTATTTTGAATAAACATTTCTCCAAAGAAGATACACCAGTGTTAAACAAGTACATGAAAAGATGCTCAACATCACTAATCATTAGGGAAATACAAATCAACTCCATAATAAGATGCCTCTTCACATCCACTAAGATGGTTATAATTTAAAAGACAGATAATAACAAGTTTTGATGAGGACATAGAGAAATTGGAATCTTCATACATTGCTGGTGGGAATGTGCAGTCATTTTGTATAATAGTTGGGCAGCTCCTCAAAGAGTTAAATACAAGTTACCATATGACCCAACTAGTCCACTTCTAGGTATGTATCCAAGAGAACTGAAAAGGTATCTATACACAAAAACTTATTAATGAATATCCATAGCAGTAGTATTCAAAATGGTCAAAATACTTCTGATTTCTCTGGAGTAGGGGTAGTATGATGTGGTGGTTAGAAGAAAAGGATATGATTATTTAGTGTTAACGGGGCAGGGTTGGCCTCTTTTATCCTCTGTTTGATAAGCATCCAAGTGTGTCTCATGGATTCTTATGCATGTCACCCCTCACAGGTGTAATATCCTCCAACTGGCTATTATATCTCTAATGGATACAATATCTTGGCTCCTGACCCTGATGGCTTTTTTTCTCCTAGTTGTTATTATTGTTGTTCAAAGAATAGAATAGGAAATAATACAGTGAATGAATGTAGAATTTCTAAGTACTGTTTCACACAAATCTTGTGTCAGTGTGTGTGTGTGTGTGTGTGTGTGTGGATTACAGTGTAAAATGTATTTGTGATTTAAGAAATTGGGAAGCCAGTCCTCTGAAAAGTCAGTGCTGTGTGGTGCTCAAAAGACCCAGTTTCTGTTCTGAGCCCTGCTCTGAGCTTGCTGGTGAGCTTGAGCAACTGCCTGCTTCTCTCCGGACCTCAGGTTCTTTTTCTAACCTGTGAGGGCATTGGACTCTCGTGTTCCTTCCAGCTCTTCCTTGTTACGACACCAGTAACAACTAACCCTTAATCCACACTTACAATGTGCCAGGCACTGTTCTAAATCCTTTCTGTGCATCAAGTACTTGAATTCTCACCATAGTTCTGTGACGTAGGTGATTTTATTATCATCCCTATTTCACAAATGAGGAAACCAAGAACCCAAAGGAGTGAAGTGGCAGAGTAGGCATTTGTACCCAGGCTTGTTTGGCTCTAGAAACCATATTCATAACCAGTACTGCGACCAATATGCAAGCTCTGAGTCAGTGGGGCTACGCTGCCTTTCTGGCTCCTTTTGAAGGAGGGATGGCAGACTTTCCTGGCCACTTACTTAGTGAGTTTCCAGGAAGCTGGGGCTTAGTCATCCTTCTTTGCCAAGTTCACTTGAGCACACAGACACTGGTATGACACTTGTAGAGTTAGGTTCTGGCTTCCTTGGGTCCCTCCCACATTTCCTCTTATCTCATCAAGGGCACGGTTTTCTAAAGACCAGATTCTCTCTGTCTCTTTCGTCTGTCTCTCCCATCATTTCCCTCTCAACAGAGCTCTGTGCTATCTCTTCTTCCCCAATATTAGTTTAATAGTCTTCACGTCCAAGGGCTTTCTATTCTGACAGGAGAGAAATCAGTGTTGTTGTTGTTTTTTTTTTCATTATCTCTGGCCAATAATCAATATTAAATTCCCCCCCACTTGGGCCATGCCATTCGAAACAAAGCCCATCACACTTTCTGCTTTTTGATGAGTTCTAAGAATTTCTGATAGGGACAGTGTGGAGTCTGCTTGGTTTCCTGTCCCCAAAGTTCTCCTTTTTCCATAGTTCCCCCTCGAGCCACTTGAACACCAATCTATAGGCCCAATGAGCTCTGCCCCATCTATGGGACCCACCTTGCCCTCCAGCGATTTAAGGGTCTCTAATTCAATGCTCAGATTCGAGACAAGTCCTGCCATAACACTCTGGTGATGACTTCTATATTCAACCTGAGTTCAAGCCCCTATTTTCTCTCTCTGTTCTGATTCTGGCCTATTGTCCCTGAGCTTCTGTTTAGGCCTTGATAATCCTCTGTAGGGCTAGCCAGGTGAAGCCAGTGGTAAAGAACCTGCCTGCTAATGCAGGTAGACATAAGAGATGCGGGTTCGATCCCTGGGTCGGGAAGATCCCCTGGCAGAGGGTATGGCAACCCACTCCGGTATTCTTGCCTGGAGAATCCCCATGGACCAAGGTGCCTGGCTGGCTACAGTCCATGGGGTCACAGAGTCTGAAGCGACTTAGTGTGCAGGCATGAATCCTCTGTAACTGGGAATTTGCTCTGTTCTTTCCAGTCCTTTCCTTCCTCCTCCTTCCTCCAGGAACTGGAATGCTCCAATGGCTATGACCTTGAAACCTTGTGTCTTACTTCCCTGATGCTGCCCGCTCAGCTGCATCTCTGCTTCTAGAGTTCCCAGTGCCCTGTTTAACACACCTGTCAGGAAATCTCAAGTCTTGGTAACTTGAAATTTGCTCCACATGCTGTAATTAGCCCTTCTGCCTAGACTGTGTTATATGGAAGGACAGGGGCCAAGTAGATGTTGCTATTTGCTTGAGAGAGTATATTTACACTAGACTTTGTTCAAAGTGTGGTCCCTGAACCAGCAATACCAGCAGCACCAGGGTACACCACACCTTCCATGAGGGACTCTTCATTTTAAAAAAGATTGGTTCTAGGGCTATCAATTGACCCACTAGCAATAAATCAAGTCAATGAAACAGCATTTAAGTGTCTTTTGCTCATAGGACCATTTACTCCACTGGAGTTTTAAGCTCCATGAAGGGCAGAAAATTCATATCTCTTGTTCACTGCTCTATTTCTAGTGTTTAGAACTGTGCTTGGCAGATGGTAAGTGCTCAGTAACTGCTAAGGGAATGAACAAGTGAGTGGATGAGCTGGTGAATTTTTACCAATTAGGTGGCCTTGGAAATGTTAAATTCTCTGAGCCTCATCATTTTATTCATCTGTACAATAAAGATTCATATCCCTACTTCCCAGTATGAGGATCATGCATAAAAAAGGAGGTGCAGAGTTGTCAACATTTCTTTTGATACAAAGGCTACTCTTCACTGAAATGTGGATCTCTTTTGTTTTGGAATGATCAGTTCTTTGCAGCTGCTTTACCCTAAGTATTATTGAGAGCTTGTTCTGTGTGGAAGAATCTTGGAAGAGAGACTCATTCACCCAGTCACTCATTCATTTAGAAAATATTAATTGAAAATTATGTCAGGCTTTATTCTAAGTGCTAAGGAGAAGAGCAGTAGATAAAACAAACACTCTACTCCCAAGAAGTTCACATTGGGAAAAGACAGACATGAATCAAATAAAATTGTAATATAGCAAATGGTGATATTTGTTAAGAGGAACAATAAAGTGAGTAAGGCTTCCCTGGTGTTTCAGACGGTAAAGAATCTGCCTGCAGTGTGGGAGACCTGGGTGTGATCCCTGGGTCAGGAAGATCCCCTGGAGGAGGAAATGGCAACCCACTCCAGTATTCTTGCCTGGAGAATTCCATGGACAGAGGAGCCTGGCGGGCTACAGTCCATGGGGTTGCAACATGACTGAGTGACTTAACACAACACCAAAGTTTCTCTGAGGAGATAGCATTTGAGCAAAGACCTACAGGAAGCAAGAGTGTGATCAATGGGGATGTCCAGGGAGAAAATTTTCCAGGCAGAGGGATAGCCAGTGTAATGGCCCAAAAGTGGGAAACCATGTAGGATGTTTAAAGAACAGCAAGGAGACCAGTGCTGTTGAAGTAAAGTTGGAAAATAGTAAGAATGAGGGCTTGTCAGGGAGGAGCGCTGAATCATGTAGGACTTTACAGGGCACTATATGACCTTTAGCTTTTACTCTGGGTGAGATTGGAAGTCATGGGAGAATATTCCATGAGGAATGATGTGATCTAACTTAAGTTTTCAATGAGTCACTCAAGTTGCTGTGTTGAGTGAGAACAGACTTTAGGAGACTAAAGTCAGAAGCAAGGAGATGAGCTGGAAAGAAGTTGCAGTAGTTCATGTGAGAGATGATGGTGGCCAGGATTAGGGGGGTAGTAGTGATTGAGATGGGGAGACCAGTCAGATTTTGAAGAAAAGTCTGGTATGTTTTGCAGATGTCTTGGGTATGGAATGTGGGAGAAGAAGGAGTCAGGAATGACCCCAAGGGTTTTACTTCAGCAATTAGAAGGTTGGAGCTGCCATCAATAGAGATGGACAAGACTGGAGAAGAACCAGCTTTGTGGAAGAGGAATCAGGAATTCTGTTGGAACATGTTACATTTAAGATGGCTATTTGATCTTCAAGAGGGAATGTTGAACAGACAGTTGGGTAGATGCATCTGGAGTTGAGAGAAGTCTGAGCTGAGATACACATCTGGATATCTTCAATGTATCTAGGGTAGTTAAAGTCATGGGACCAGATGTGATTACCTAGGGGCAGAGCATGGAAAGGAGAAATCGCCCAAGGTCTGAATTCTGGGTTATTCCAATGGTCCCAGGTCAGGACTGAGAGGAGAAATCAAAAGGCACTAGGTCAGAGTAGCCAGTGAGTTAGGTGGTGACAGAATGGTTCCTGGAAGCCATGGGGAGACAGTGTTTCAAGGAGGAGGGAGGGTTCAACTGCTTAGAATGCTGATGAAATGTCAAGCAAGATGAGGACTGAGATTTGACAACATGGAGGTTCATTAAAACCTTGAGAGGAGCTATCTTGATGGACTGATAAACATCTAATTGAAGATGATTTGAGAGAGAAGCAGAGAAGAATTATAGACAGCAAATATAGGCAGCTCTTTCAAGGAATTTTGTTGTAACAGAGAGAAGAGAGGCACGACAGAAGCTGGAGAGGGAGGTGCATGGGGTGAATGGAGGACTTTAGTTGGTGGATACTACTGTAGCATGTAGAGAGGAAGAAATTTTTTTTTAATTTTCTTTTTTTCATTTATTTTTATTAGTTGAAGGCTAATCACTTTACAATACCACAGTGGGTCTTGTCATACATTGACATGAATCAGCCATGGATTTACATGTATTCCCCATCCAGATCCCCCCTCCCACCTCCCTCTCTACCCAATCCCTCTGGGTCTTTCCTTAAGAAATTAAGAGAGAGGTGAGAATTCCTAGAGTGGTCTCCTTAAGTGGGTGAGAGATGAGGTTAAGGGCACAAGTGGAGCCAGTAAGGGAAGGAGCCAGGATTTGAACCAGCTGTCCCTTACTCTCAACCATCACACTACAGTGCTCCCCAGACAATACCCATTGGGTATTGGAGCTTGGCTCTATTCTTCTCATCACATGCTCAGGCCTTACTTTGGATTCAAGTCACCATTTCGACTTGCCTTTGATTAGGGAAAAAATTAAATCTCTGAAACATGATTTCAGCGTCTCTTCTGATTCCCTAAAAACCCTCCCTCCCCCTTCTAATATCGTTTGTCACTACAGGAAGGAAAGGGACTCCATAAAAGAAGCCTTCTATGTAATACTGGCTGAATGGGCAGAGGAGGCCACTTCTCTCCCTTCCATTGTTCCTTTCTCATACTCTCCAAACCTCAAACGTTGCTCTCAAGGATGGTTATAGCAATCTAAGAAGCAATAGTCATTTTAGTAGGTGTTTTTTTCACCTGCCCATAGGGATAGGTAAGAATTCTGGCATATGGACATGAGGAAGGTGGGAGGCAGGGAAATGGCAGAGTCACCCTGTTGCAACTGTGCTTCTCTGTGCCTGTGTGGTCAGTCGCTTCAGTCTTGTCCGACTCTTTGCAACCCCATGGACTGTAGCCTGCCAGGCTCCTCTGTCCATGGGATTCTCCAGGCAAAAATACTGGAGTGGGTAGCCATTCCCTTCTCCAGGGGATCTTATCAACCCAGGGATCAAGCCCACATCTCCTGCATTGTAGGCGGATTCTTTAACACTGAGTCACCAGGGAAACCGGTGCTTTTCTGTAGGGTTGGAAAATAGCCAAGGAAGTCCCCTAAACACAGATGTGCCATTTTCCCCCCATCTTCCCTCCATTAACCACAACATAGCCAGATTCAGATGAGTTACTCCATGGGCTAGGGGTAGCTGGGAGGTCTCACCCCACAAATGGAAGCCGACGTAGAGCACGAGGGGACAAAGATGAGAGCTTGATGATGATACCTGCCGAGTTTCCAGGTCAGGTGGCACTATTTGAACATTTTTAGGCTGAGTTTGAAAGGAAGGGCTTCCTTTAGGGCTTCACCCTATAGCTCAGTCGGTAAAGAATCTGTCTGTAGTGCAGGATATCCGGGTTCAATCCCTGGGTCGGGAAGATCCCCTGGAGAAGGAAATGGCAACCCACTCCAGTATCCGTGCCTGGAAAATTTCATGGACAGACAAGCCTGGTGGGCTGCAGTCCATGGGGTCACAAAGAGTTGGGCACGACTGAGCGACTAACACTTTTGAAAGGAAGTGTGATTTTCTGGGCCAGGGGAAAAGGAACAACAGAAAGAGATAAGGTTAGGAAGAGAGAGAAGATAAAAGAAGGGAGTGGGACTTCCCCGGTGGTCCAGCGACTAAGACTCTGCTCCCACTGCAGGGGGTCTGGGTTCCATCCCTGGTTGGGGAACTGGATCCTGCATGCTGCAACAAAGGTTGAAGATCCTGTGTGTCACAACTAAAACCCAGTGCAGCCAATTAAATAATATAAAAATAAATATTTGTTAAAAAAAAAAAAAGAAGGGAGGAGCAGTGAAAACTTGGAGGGGCATCAGGAGGAATAGGAAGTGAAAACCCAGGCTTGTCCTGCTTAATGGTAGTTACCGGAACCTTTAGCCTCAGGTGCTGGCTAAAACAAAATAGTATTTCTGTCCCCTCCTGTCTACGCAGCTTGTACAGACTTTAATGTGAAGTGTATGACTTTGAATGTTTACATCAGAACAGGAAGAAAAACCAGAAGTCATTTTTCAGCTTTAAATCTAAGTTATTTCTCGTGTCTTCTTCCTAGGTGTGTAGGGCCTTTTGACCAATATAGTACTGACCATCCGTTTCTAAGAACCATCTTGGCCAGTTGCCATTAAAAATGCCATATATTAGGGAGCTTGTGTACAGTGCAGTTGGAGCACAGTATTATGTTATTTATTTTGTAATCTAATCCTCTGCCTTTAGATGCTAGAAATGAGAATTAGTCAGAGCCTAATCTCTCCAGGGATGTGTTCTTTCCAGGCAAGCCTGGTCTGTCTTCTATAGAAAATAGGACGAAATCCAATTTTTGGATGATGTGATGGGGATGGAAAAAGAGAGAGAGGCCAATAGGGCTGGGCGAGGATACAAATGGCCCTAGAAGGCTGATAAATCCACCCCCCCTTTTTTTTTAAAGAATCACCATTTGGGGAGATCTCTCCTGTTTAGGGTTGACCTGACCATCCTAATCAGATGATGTGGCTGCTTCAGTTATCGTAGTGAGAAAACATCACATTGAAGGTCAAAAAAAGAGAATAAACAACACCATGAGAAATAATCTCATTCTTCTCTCTGTATTTTTTGGTTTTGTTTTGATTCTTTCACCTTTAATCAATTGAATGTTAATAAAGTCATGGTTTCTGCACTCAGAATCGGAGCTCCTTTGACCTTTGAAGGAAACAGAAGTCTTTGAATCCAATTGTCCATGAGTCTCTTTCTCTTGGGAACTCCTGACTAAATCCTATGAAGAGCTTCTTTTATTTGCACTTTATTGAGATAATTGTAGATTTTCATGCAGTTGTAAGAAATGATACAGAGAAAGCCCCAGTACCCTCTCCCCAGTTACATTTGCTTTTTTTTTTTTAAAGCAACTTTATTGTGCTTTGATTGACATACAAAAAACTGTACCTATTTAATGTGTGTAACTTTAGGGGTTTGGAGATATGTATATACTTGTGAAATCATCAGCACAATCAATGCCATAAACATATCCATCACTTCCAAAAGCTTCCTCCTACCTTCTTGATCTATTTATTTTGGGGAAGATAATGCAACATACGATCTACCCTTTTAGCAAATGTTCAAGTACACAATAAAGGTACTGTGTATTAACTATAACTAACTGTAGGCTCTATGCTGCACTGTATTTGCATTTTAAAGTCCAATTAGATTTTTCTTTAGTGGATCCCTTCAGTCTTCATTCACATGAGTAAGTTCATATGACATTTGGGCTTCCCTGGTGGCTCAGTGGTAAAGAATCCTCCCGCTAATGGAGGAGACACAGGTTTGATCCCAGATCCTGGAAGATCCCAAGTGCCGTGGAGCAACTAAGCCCATGTGCCACAGCTGTTGAGCCAGTGCTCTAGAGCCTGGGAGCTGCAACTAGTGAAACCTGCGTGCCCTAAAGCCCATGCTCTGCAACAGGAGAAGCTACCACAATGAGAAGCCTGCTCACCACAACTAGAGAGTAGCTCCTGCTCCCTGCAGCTAGAGAAAACCTGAGTGCGGCAACAAAGACCCAGCACAGGCAAAAATAAATAAATATAAAAGCATTAAAAACACATAACATTGTGCTCTACACACCTCTGAAGAACCAGAACATGCCAGGTCAGAGATGTCCCATTCCAAAGGGGAAAACAGAAAGCTTACAGCTGAGACTTATGCAGTCACTGCATCTTATTATTCACCTGCCTTAATGATGAATTGTACCTTGCTCTACATATGATTCCTGCAAGTTTCTAAGCCAGAATAAAGGAAATGTCAAATGTGAAAAGGAATAGAATCCATAATTGTGCTGTGGACTAACAGTATATCATGAGTTGTACGGGTCATGTGCATGTCCTGCTGAGTATCCCTTACCTAAGGATACCTTACCTAAGGTAAGATGCGCTTACCTAAGGAGTGCATCTGGAGATAAAATCTGGATGAAAGAAGAGGTGGAGGGTTGATGAAGAAAAGAGATGGAGGGAAGGAGCAGGGGGTGGCCCTGAAGTTAAGATTCTGCCACAGAAGGTAGCGCCAAATGGGGGAAGCTCTGGAAAGAGGCTGGGATGCATGGAGATAAACTAAAAATCTGACTATAAAACATTCATTTCTGGAACCCCTGGTGTGCATGAGCGATTAGCATGCTAGGGGCCAATCCAAGGGCAAAGCGGGGACTCCTGTCTCTTATTCCTTTGTTCTTTCTGTCTCTGTTTCCTTAGAAACAAACCCATCAATATCTGGAGAACCCTATCCAAGAAGGAATTGCTCTGAAGATATTCAATCCCCAAGTGTTTTGAAAGCAGATGCCAGCTATGCCAAATGAGTCCTTGAAACAGCTAAATCACATCCTGATTTGAAGCAGCAAGTAAAAAGCTTACCCATCTTTAATGACAGGAGGTAGAACCAAGTGTTCAGAAGGTTAAAGTATTGTGATCATGAGGCTGAGGTCCTGGGCTCAAACCCTATGTGGCTCCTTTGCTTCTCGACGTCCCAGTTCCAAACAGTAGAGACTGTGCTCTTGTCCACAAATGAGTCCTCCAAACATAGACGGTCATTTTGCAGGAATAAGCCACTAGTCCTATAAAACTCTGGGCAAGAGGCAGGGTGGTGTGGAGTGTAGCTGGTCAGGATCTGCATTTAGACAGACCTGGTTTGGAAATTTGCCCTTCTTATTTCCGCCTTATTACCAGTGGAACCTTAAGCCAATTACTTATCCTCTCTCTTTCAGAGCCTTGGTTTCCCCACAGGGTTGAGATAATTTAGCACATAACTGCTCAATAAATGAAAGCTGTTATTATTTTTATTATCACCAATAACGTTATAATTCTCAGATGTAGATTGAGATCTGAGTATAAATTTGCAAGTTGATTGCTCCTGCCACGTTTCCCCTCAAGAATTCTCAGAAGAGATGCAAATTCACCTGGCCCTGGACACTGTTTAACCTGCTCCAAGAGGGGGTGTTATTATCAGTATCCCTTAATAATTTCAGGTCAAATGAAATCAATCTCCTATTCTCAATCTGACTGTACTGCCAGAACAATGATTCAAAGCTCTTGGGTCTGCCCATAAGGGACGGAATAGCTTTATCTTCTCTGCAACAGGGAGGGAGGAAAGAGAGCCCTGCTGCTTATCTTACAAACAGAGTACCAGGTGAGGGTAGGGGACTTCCACAGAGCTAGGATGGATGCAGCAACAGCTCTCAGAATCCCCCAGGGATTCTTGAGCTAGCTTTCCAAAACTGCTTTTAGCATATTGATTTCTGACAGTGCTGCACTTCAGGAAAAGAGCAACTACACACTGCCAGCTTGCCCGCATCTCCAAATCAATTGCACATGTACCAGATGCTTGGTTTTCTTTCTTTCCTCTCTTCTTCCTCCCCTGCAGGAAAGTATGTGGTTTCTAATAACACTCCTGCGATGTTGTGGTGGGACAGGATGTCAGTTTCACCTGAGGCTACAGAAGTAAAAGGGTATTCTAGTCCACAGAAAATCGGCTCACTTGACCCACTTGGGATAGATTTGATTTCTGCTTTAGGATTAAAACATGAATATCTGGAATTGAAAAGGGGGAAAAATCCCTAAAGCAAATAGTTATTGAGTGGCTTACTTGCCAGACAGGGTGCTAGCTACTTTCCATACATATTACATCATTGATCCTCACAACCACCCTGCAAGGTGGATACTTTGAATAGCATAACACCTATGAAGAAAAAGGCTCTGATAGGTTAAGTCACTTGCCTGGAGTTGCAAAAGCTCATCACTGGCCTGTATCTCTCACATTTCAAGTCTGATTTGTTTGTTTACTTGATTATTCAAATATTGATTCATGAAATAAAGTCGATACTTATTTTATGTTAATTTCAGCATCAGGGACTTAAATATTTCTAGCACTAGTTGACTTCTAAGGGCTTCTCCAATGGCTCAGTGGTAAAGAATCCTCCTGCAATGCAGGAGACATAGGAGACGTGTGTTTGATCCCTGCTTTGGAAAGATAGCCTGGGGAAGGAAATGGCAACCCACTCCAATATTCTTGCCTGGAGAATCCCATAGACAGAGGAGCTTGGTGGGCTGCAGTTCTTGGGCTCACAAAGAGTCGGACATGACTGAGTGACTGAGCACACCCAGTCGACTTCTGCAAAATAAGGGAGGTGTGTTTATGCATTCTAATACCTGAAATATACATTGTCTGTGAAATTTTAGCTATAAAATGCTTGTTTGTACATACTACCTCACACAGAGTGACCCTCAATACATGTTTATTAAAAAGAAGGATAATAAATGGTGTGAGGAAATGCAGCCAGTAGAAATCAAGAAAATGCTCAGTGTACCATCCTTCATGCACTTGGGACTAGTTTAGCCTGAAATGAATCAGATTATATCTCTATTCATTGGAGCAATTTCTTCATTGCTGCATCATGGTATGAGTGTGTGTGTGCTAAGTCACTTCAGTCATGTCTGACTCTTTTCGATCCCATGGAATGTTCCTGACCCAGGGATCGAACCTGTGTCTCTTGTGTCTCCTGCCTTGGCAGGTGGGTTCTCTACCACTAGTGCCACCTGGGAAGCCTGCATTATGGTACAGAGACAAATGAGCTAGACAGCCAGGATTCCAAACTGCAGCCCACATTTGTAAGGCCTGTTTTTTCACACCAATATTCCTGATTATTTTCAAGATCTATTAAAGGTAGGAGGGAATTTAGAGGTCAGCGACTGAAATCCTTTTGGGTTCCAAGAAGGAAAGCAGAGCCCCCAAGAAAGGGAGTGGCTAGCCCAAGTGAATTAGATTCAATCCAGGTGTCCTGGCTGCCGCTTCTCTCTTGTGCTTTCAACTATATGACATTTCCCCCAGTCAGGCTTTCCCAGATTGTCAAGGGCAGATGGAGCAGCCCAAGTCCTGAAGAGTTCCCTGTTCTGCCCAGTATGCCACAGCAAGTTTTTGGCTCTGCCTGAGCCTGTGACATTTAACCACAGACGGTTCTTGGAACCCCTGGAAAAAAGACAACCACCTGACTGCTTCGTGATTTAAATAGCCAAATAACGCCAAACTGAATTTCTCATGACAGAGTAAGTGGTAACTTAGGACTACAAACCAAGAAAATATTTCTCCACTGATAGTTGATTAATGGAATTCAGGGAAAGTTTAAATTTGGAAGCTTGAGGAGTGATTTGTTAATTTGAAATTTTTCTTCAACTTGGCTTGGGCTATCTAGAGATAAATAAAAGGTTTAATGATGTCAGTTCTGTTCAGTTAGTTTACCCCAAAGCAAAGACATTTTTCATGTGTTCTGTCCCTGAAGTTTTTATTTCTTTTCTTGGTGTGTACCTGATATATGTACTTCTAAGTGGCTTCCCTTGTGAAAACATGAATTTCCCATTATTTAAGATTTAATGATGGTAATAATCTTTTGAATTTATAGATCAGTGAGACTGCAGAGAGCCTCGGGTATATATTCTTTTTTACATTTATTTTTTAAAAATTTATTACTGTTATTATTTTTAGGCTGCTCCTTGGGTCATGTGGGATCTTGGTTCCCTGACCATGAATTGAACCCATGTCCCCTGCAGTGGAAGCATATAGTCTTAGGCACTGGATTGCCAATCCCTTCAGTTGTATATTCTTATTTGTCCTGAACATATACTTGTGAAATAAAGAGAGGCTGGAATTTGTGCCTTTCTGTCAAATATGAGGAAATCAAAGGGTGAAGTTAGTTAGGTAACAAGTCAAGCACCCGAGGCTAGAACCTGGATTGTTTTTGTCTCTGAACATAGTGTTTTTCTCAACTAGTCAGTCAGGTTTCTTATCAAGCAATCCAGTGGAGAGCAAGTGAAAATTGCTGCTAGATGGATCAAAGTAGGTGAGAAGTTAGTGAGCCAAACAACAAAGCAAACAAACAAAAAAATCCATCAGATACTCAGGAACCATATGAAAAAATTAGTTTGATGTCTGGAGACTCCAGGAGATTTACAAATAAAGTCCAAAGATCAAAGTTCAAGGTTATAGAAAGGAAACCCTTAAAATAAAGTCAGGAAATAGAACGGAAAGATTGTGATTCTTTGCCTCTCACAGCCCTGATGAAAGAGCTCTGCACATTGTGAAGATTGGAGTTATTATTGCCTCATGCTGGAGACCCTGCATGGAGAATAAAGCTGTGTCCTTGTGACTAAACCCATTTAAAATAGCTGTATCATTTCTACCATGAGAAGAGCTAGCATATAGTAATGGACTTAGAAAATCTGGAAATTTGGAATTGCCTACAAAAATTAAGTACCTGAACATAAGAGGCTGGCATTAGCTTGGGGTAGAAGGATGAAGGAAGGAAAGGGAGAGTAGTTGAGTCCAATTTGTGCTATGTAGGGATCAGCCATGGGTATTCTGGGCTCAGTTCTGACAGGGAATAGAAGGGAGTACAAGGACTTTATTGAACTTTCCTAACATGGGGTTGCATCAGAAATGTCCTCCCCACCTCCCACCAGATGTTAATTATGTTCTTTGAGATCTTTCCAAAACTGGAAGGACCAGAATTCTTCCTGGGGCTCCTGGAGTCCAGAGGCCAATTTCATTGCAGCATATACCTTCGACACCAGAAAGCTGGCTTCTGCTGCTTCCCAGATTGTATGAGGTTAATGTGTCTTGAACAGTTTGGTAGAAATAAAACACAGGGGCCCCACTGTCAATATCAGCAATGGGAACATGGCTGGGAACTACAGTGACAGAGATGGAGAAGGGCTTCTGATTTCCATCTGTTCCCAGCTTGACAATGAAAGCCCTGAGCCCTGGTGGGTCCCAACTGCGATTGGTTTAGCATCTCCTATACTCTTAGTATTTATTTCTTGACGTAAGAAGTGATCTGATGAACCTCACAGACAGAAGGGTAAGCAAAATAATCTAGATGCAATAAAGCACATGTTTATGATTCCACTTAAATGGCATTCAAGTTTAAGCAAAACTAACCTATGATGATAGAAATCAGAACAATGGTTGCCTCTGGGGGTGGGGATTGACTGGGAGTCAAGGTATCAAGATCTGACTAGTGATTACAGGGGTGTATACATTTGTCAAACTCATGGTGCTTAAGACTAATAGTGCGTATTAATATACGTAAGTTAACTCAATAAAAAAAGAGAACATTTAAAAAGCAATGTCTTCATGTACAACCAGCTCATCTATCAAGAGCATCTACCTATGCTTTCCCAGTGACATGACTGGCTGCCAAGCAATAGTGTTTATTGGTTCAGGTTTTAGGGTGAACAGATCTAGGGTGAAATTCAGCTTTGACACTTATAGGCAATATGACCTGAGCCTCTATTTTCTCATCTGTAAGATGAGGATCATAACAAGAGTACCTGTCTCTCAGGGTTGTCTATTAGGAGGCTTAAATGAGACTGTTGTTGTTCAGTCACTAATTGTGTCAGACTCTTTGTGATCTCATGGACTGCAGCACACCAGGGTTCCCTGTCCTTCACTATCTCCCGAAGTTTGCTCAAACTCATGTCCATGAGATACTGTATACCATTTGCTGGAGGAGGAAATGGCAACCCACTCCAGTATTCTTGCCTGGAAAATCTCATGGACAGAGGAGCCTGGCAGGCAGGTGTTTGATCAGCTTTCGATACTCTTGCTATAGTGACCAGAGCCATAGTAGTCTGAACCCTGATTTAAAAAGAAATAAAAACACTAACCCATACTAAGGACCTACTTCCAGAGCTTCTGACTGTGTTGGTCTGGGGTGGGCCCCAAGAATCAGTATGTTTAGAAAGCTACTCAGTTGATTCTGAAGTACAGCCATTACTGAACTCAAGTTCATGTGCCCAACACACAGTGAGGCCAAACAAAATGAAACATTGGGGTTTGGAGCAGAGAAAAATTTATTGCAGGGCCTAGCAAGGATAATGGGTGGCTCATACTTAGAAAAAAAAAAAGAGCCAAACTCCTCAGTGGTTTTGGGGGAGAAGTTTTTTATAGGCGAAATTTGGGATGACGGCTGCAGAGTAAGTGACTTTCTTCTGACTGGTTGGTGGCGAGGTAACAGGGCACTGCTCCAGGAAATCTTGTGCTCAGCCTCAAGTTACCATCCTCCACCTGGGTGGGGGCCTTAGTTCCTGCAGAAGAGCTCAAAGATATTGTTATGTATATTCCTTGGGGAGGAACCAGGACCCTGCCCTGCAGTTTCTTGATTGTTCCTCTTTCATTTCTGCATTCCCTCCTTTCCCTGAGTAGCAAATATTTGAATCTGTCCTTTGGTAAACATGAAGGTCTAGGAAGCTGAAACCTTATTCCTGCAAACAAGAAACAGGGGACACAGAAAGGCCTCTGTACCCTGGAGAGCCCCACAAGGTCCTGCTCGACCACTGGCTTAGATTCATTCACATCTCCAGTTAAACACTACCACTTTCTCCATGAAGAAGTTCCTGGCAATTCCTGCTCTAGGTGTTTTCTCTTTTCTCTGAACGTTTTTAAAAATTGAGGTATACTTGTATGTGGTAAAGTGCAAAAGTCACAAGTGTGGGGTCTACGAATGTTCACATATGTGTGCACCCATGTAACAGCACCCAGATCAAGATACAAACACTGCCTGCACTCTGGAAGACCTCTTTCACCTTTCCTGTTAGTGACCCCCAAGAGTAACTGCTATAGGAAAGGAAAAACAATGTTCCCTCTACCATTCTAGGTTCTGCACTGAGACTCCCCTGTGATAAAAGACAGATTAACAGGAGATAAACAAACAGATGTTTCAGTTCAGTTCAATCGCTCAGTTGTGTCCAACTTTTTGTGACCCCATGGACTGCAGCATGCCAGGCCTCCCTGTCCATCACCAACTCCCAGATGTTTAATAACATGTATACCTCCTATATATGTTTCTGAACCAAACTTTGGGTCTGCTCACCCACCACACAGTAAAGCCAATTTACTGACACCGGGTTGTGGCCAGCTTTTACTGCAGGTGACAAGCAAGGAGTATGCTCAAAAGGGCGGCTCAGGCTCAAAAGACCTGAACTTCCCTAAGGCTTTCAGGGAAGGGCTTTTAAGGGAAGGATTGCCTCAAAGGCAGTATTTTAGGGGAGGGCTGCAGTGTGCATGACTTTCTTCTGATTGGTTGGTGGTGAGATAACAGACTGGTGTTTCTGGCATCTTAATCATCCAATCTGAGGTCTACATGCTTGTGTTCAGCAAGTAGTCACTCCCTTCACCTGGGCAGGGGTATGTGTCTTAGTTCCTGCAAAAACTCAAAGATACATGTCAGATTGTTAAGGGTATTCCTTGAGGAGAAACTAGGACTTTGTTTTATTACTGAACTATTGTCATTATGGGCTTCCCAGGTGGCGCAGTGGTAAAGAACCCGCCTGCCACTGCAGTGTTGTAGCCACGCATTCCAGGAAACAAACTCACTCAGAAGGACAATGAAGATAGTGGAGTGCAGTTTATTTCACCGGTGGGCCCAAGGCAGAGTCTCCTCTTAGCCAAGGACCCTGACCAGTTTTTGTAAAACCTTATATACCCTAAGTGTACTTGCTCAAACCCACCTCCCCAAATTCATTGAAACTAAACTAGGACAAGGTAAAAGAGAGATACGATCAAAGTTAACCCATGATTCATATGTCACAAGACTAGATAAACAGTGGACATTTATCAATAGGACTGTGGTCATATCCCGATAAACATAATGGAATTTACAACTTTGTTCTGTTACAGAGATAATTAGCATATTCTTTTAGGCAACAGAGAGTCCAAGTACAAGTCCTGAGGCTCTTTTATCCAGGGGTCTGGTTTCCCATTGGTATGCCATTTCTATAGACACCAGGCACAAAATTCAGAGTCCATTGGGAGGGTGACCATGTGTGTAGCCTAATGTTCACAGCCTGGCCTAAGATGGAGTCCAGCTCTGTCTGTTTCCTCCTTCAGCAGGAGATGCTGGAGACATGGGTTCCACCCCTGGGTTGGGAAGATCCCCTGGAGGAGGAAATAGCAACTCATCCCAGTATTCTTGCCTGGAAAATTCCATGGACAGAGGAGACTGATGAGCTATAGGCCATGGAGTTGCAAAGAATTGGACATGACTGAGCGACATTACAACACTGTCATTACTCTTCTTGTTTAACTGCTTTCCCTTTGCTTCTGCATTTCCTCATTGAAACTTTGAGGCCCTCCTGGGTACAAATTGTTTTCCATTTCACCTTTTCTTGTTTGTTGGAAAAAAGGCTTCAGCCTCTAGAACTTCCCTGAGTACCAAAGGGCAGGTTAAAACAGTTGCTAAATAGGGAAGCAAGAGAATGAACAAAGGAGGAGCTGTCAAGAAACAAGAGCAAAAAAAAAAAAAGAAACAATAGCACAGGTCTTGGTTCCTCCTCAAAGTACAAAGGCCCCAACCTGTGGAGGATAGTAACTTCAGGTTGAGTACAAGATTCCTGGAGCATCACCCTGTTACCTCACCACCAACCAATCAGAAGTAAGCCACAACCCCCACAGCCCTCACCCCAAATTTTGCCTATAAAACTTCTCCCCCAAAATCATCAGGGAGCTGGGGTGTTTTGGAGCTTAGCCAACCTGTTCTCCTTGCTTGGCCCTGCAATAAACCTTTCTCTTTTCCAAACACTGACATTTCAGTTTGTTTGGCCTCAGTGTGTGCTAGGCACAGGAACTTGTTAGTAACTACTTGAGTCTGCTCTTTGGAACTCAGGGAAGGCCTAGGAGATTAAAGAAAGACCTACTTTTTCTACAAGTAAGAAAGGAGCATGCAGAGGGGCTTTTGTACTGGGGAGGGCCTTACAGGGTCCCGCTCAGTTTCAATCCCATTTCTTTGATACTCCTCAACCCTGAGGGGAACAGGGGCAGGACAAGAAAGGGAATAAAGTTTTGGATAGAGAGGATAATCATAAACTCAGCATGGAAACTCAGTTTTGGGGAAACTTGGTTTTGTAGGCAGTAAACGGGAGAGATCCCAGAAAACTGAGTAACTCCCTGAAATGGCATAAATTACCACCTTAACTATCATCTTATAAAGACAAATGATACTGAGGGTGGAGGGAGCCAGTTATTCAAGATGACCAGGAAAACCACAGTAAACAAGGATAAGATTGTTCTGCAGATTTAACTTGTAGCCTTCTCCATTGATGGGGGCTTCTCCAATGGCTTAGCAGGTAAAGAATCTGCCTGCAATGCAGGAGACACAGGAGATGCAGGTTGGATCCCTGGATCTGGAAGATCCCCTGGAGGAGGAAATGACAACCCACTCCAGTATTCTTGCCTGAAAAATCCCATGGACAGAGGAACCCAGTGGGCTACAGTCCAAAGGGTCGCAAAGAATAGAACATGATTGAGAGACTCAACACGCACACACGTCTCCATTGATAAGTGTTACTAGAGATTTGGAGTCATCTTTCTCTTCCTTGTACAGAGAGGGAGACACCCTTACAAATGGCAGTTTCCCCTTACAAATGTAAATATCTCTTACAAAAGCACAAGTTCTCCTATGTCTACTGTTTCTTAAAACTAATCGGCCTAAAATAATCCTTATGCCAACAAGGCATATTTTGGGGTGACAGATTCTGTTCCCCTTCACTACCATGCTGACTTTTCTCCCCACAGATGAGTTCTGCCTGGTGTTGAACTACTGACTCATTGACTGTGCAACTCACTTGACATATGCAAGATTTTCTGTGGTGGCAGCAGCTCTTACCTGCTTGGTTTGTACTTATACCTCCCTCCTGAATTGTTCTCTAACCTTCCATTTGTTTGCCATGTCTCCCTAGCTAGATTTTAAGCTCCTTGAAGGCAGAGCTTGCCCACAAGTCTAGAATTTTCCCATGCAATAGGTAATACTGTAATAAGAGTTCCAGTAAATATTTGTGGAATGAATGCTAGTGTTGAATGAATGTGGCAGGGGGTGGGGCAGGAAGAAGCAGTAAGCAGATAGTCAGATCAAGACAAAGGCTTCTCTCTTCATTCTCCCCCATACACATGCCATTTATTTTTACTGATAACACTTGTATAATATTGGGATTGTGCACTGTTTTTTTGCCTGTGGGCAGTCATTCATGCATTTCACTTTCAGGTTACATCGTGAGTAGGACAGGAGTGGATGCAAAGAATATGAAGTACAGGAGGAGAAAAGGTCAGAGGGCCAAGCCAATGAGCAAGCTTGCTCGGGCCTGTGCTGTCGAACCGCAAATGCTAGCCCTCACTTTGCCATGAACTTGTGTGATCTTAGGCAAGTCACCACACCTTTCTGAGCTGCTAGTTGGTGGTATGACAGAGATCATAATTTGACTCTGCATTCCATAGCAGGTCAGCTGAGTTCATAGCTGGGAAAAGTACTTTGGACAAAAAGAATTTAGGGTACTGTCTCAACAGGCAGAAAGGTGGGTAGGATCACCAAGCCAGTTAGATGAGGTTTCTCCCTTAAGAATCAAGCATGACTTGGATGAAAGGTGGCGAGGCTGAGTTCCTAGAATCACAGAATCTTAGAGCCAGCAGGCATCTTAGAAACCATTCTCGGACTTCCCTGGGGGTACAGTGGATGGAAATCAGCCTGCCAATGCAGGGGACATTGGGTTTGATCCCTGGTCCAGGAAGATTCCAGATGCTGTGGAGCAACTAAAGCCTGTGTGCCACAATTACTGAACCCGAATGCTGCAGCTACTGAGGCTCGTGTGCCGAGTGCCTGTCCTCCATGACAAGAGAAGCCACCACAATGTGAAGATTGTGCCCTGCAACGAAGAGTAGCCCCGGATCACTGCAACTAGAGAAAAGACGCATGCAGCAATGAAGACCCAGAGCAACCAAAATAAATAAAGCTAAAAAAATAGCCATTCTAGTCCACTCCCCCTCATCTTACCTGAGTACATGGAAGCACAGAGAGATGACTTTCCCCAAGGTCCAGGTTTCCTTTTCACTGCACTTCAAGGTTCTACTTTAAAAACCAAGTTCGTTTGCTTTTCTTACTGTTCAGAGACAAGAAGCCAATGGGCTGTGCCCCAGGAAGGAAATGATCAGGACATTTGTTTGAAGCTTTTTGAGTTTCCAAAATGTGACCCACTGTTTCAGCCCAATTATTGTTTACCTTTTATCTATGGGGACAACAGACTTTCCTTCGTGGCTCAGTGGTAAAGAATCCATCTTGACTGCCAACGCAGGTGATGGGGATTCAATCTCTGGGTCGGGAAGATCCCCTGGAGGAGGAAATGGCAACCCACTCCAGTATTCTTGCTGGGAAATCCCATAGACAGAGAGCCTGGCGGGCAATAGTCCATGGGGTGGCAAAAGAGACAAAACAACAACAGTAATGGGGACAACACTCTCCTAGTGTCTGCGGAGTGCCTACTATGTTTGCCACGCTGCTAGGTACTGAGGAGGGTTTAGAAAAGATGAAGACCCATCCCTGCTGTCAAAGATCTGAGTGTGGGAGACAGAACTAACAATGAGAGAACAATGGAAGGCAGTAAGTGATTCAGAATAAAATGAATAGTGCAGGCAATAACTGCTGTTCAAGTTCACAGGAGAGAGAGCGCTCTGGGAGCTGGGTGTTGGGGGTTGGGGAAAGTGCAATTTCACACGGGCTTTGAAGGAGGGATAGGATTGTTTATGCTGATGTGGGGGAGGGCACTGAATGTGTGTCTGCATGGGTGGGGGTAGGGGGCTGCTGCAGGAATGCAGAACTACATGGGGATTAGGGACAGCATTTATTGAGCACTTTTTATGCACTGGCTACACAATTCAATTCACGTAAATGTGCATAATCCTAGGAATTAGATAATAGATCACTGATAACTGTTTGGTTGAGAGAGGGAAACTGAAGTACAAAGAGGTAAGTTGCCCAAGGTGACACAGCAAGTAAATGGCATAATTATTATTAGTATCCCAGAGTTGTCAAAACACTTGGCTATTCTACCTTTGAAAGAGAGGAATTTGTGCCTCAGGCGAGGGAGCTGGCCTGGCACTAAACACAGTCATTTTGCAAACACAAGACCCTCTAGGCCCACCTCCCAAAAGAGTTCCGTATGGATTGGTGGTTTAGTTGATAAATCCTGTCCGACTCTTGCAATCCCAAGGACTGTAACCTGCCAGGCTCCGCTGTCCTGGGATTCTCCAAGCCAGAATACTGGAGTGGGTTGCCATTTCCTTCTCCAGGGCATCTTTCTGTCCCAGGAATTCAACCTGGTCTCCTGCATTTGCAGGCAGATTCTTCACTGACTGAGCTAAGAGGGAAGATTTCTGCATGGATTAATGAAGCCTTTTACTGAGTGCTATCATCTCCTTCTTACTTCCTTGAAGACAGGAACTTGAGGTCCCAGGCTACAGTCATCACCAGAACGCCACAGTTTTATGCTTAATGTTACTGTGCAGAGGATTTAACAAAACACCGACGGAGAACGAGTGAGCTGCTGAATCAATCCTTGTTTGTTGTTGTTCTTTATTAATTAGCACTTCAAGAGCATCAGGCCCTAAGGTGGATGCTGTCTGTGCAAAGCTTCCTGGCTCTGAGGCCAGGTGGGAGAAAACCAGACTTGGAAAGGATGGCAGGAAAATGGCTGGCAGCCAACACCAGAAAGTGTTTCCCAGGCAAGGTGCCTGTTTTTTTTGTTTTTTTCTGGCTATTTTCCTCTTTGTGAGTCTTCAATAGATATTAAATCAACACAAAGTGGATTCTGAAAAGGTCTTTTTCCTGTTTCCATGCCCAAAGAAAAGAAAATCCCAGTCTATGGGTAGGAAGCAGCAGGGAAGATGGGACCCTGTTTCTGCCAGCAGCCCTTATCCAATTCTTGGGCCCCTCCACAGTCTGGCGGGCCTTTAAGTGGCAGGACTCTCGGCCAAGCACAGGTTGGAAACAGCTGCTCTGTCGCAGGGCGGGAGGACGGAAAGAGGTCTGGGGAAGCTTCTTTTCCTCCATCTTTTCCTCCAGCTAGAGTACGATTGAGCTTGAAGGCGTGGCAGGAGAAAGGGGAGACGGAGAGCCTGGAGAGGGAGTGGCCGGTGGTTAGATGGAGAAACATCGGAGCAGAGCACGAGGGGGAACGGCCGGGGCAAAGTAGGAAAAGAAGCCTTGTCTAGGACGGAAGTGGAGAGTAGGGCTGTGGCTACAAAGGTGGAGAAGATGCCGTCTTGGCCCTGCCCGAGTCTGCTATTTCAGGGAGGTCTGAAGGAGAGGCGAAGAGGAGTAGGTCACACCCAGCGGACCTCCCAAAGCCCAGCGGCTTATCAACTAGACAGGCTCGTCCATTCCCCCAAGAACTCAGCGAGGGCCGGCTAAGCGCCTACTAGGTGCCCGGTGTCCAAGGAAGCGCCCTGGAGAACCCGGGCGCAGGAGGCGGAGTCGGTCCAAATGGCTTCGCGGAGGAGCGAATTCCGTAGTCGGCGGTGCGGAAGGGTGGCGGTGCACGCGTGCTGGCCGGGCGAGCGCAGAACGCGAGGCAGGCCGGGGAGGAGGGGAAGGGGGCGGGGATTGAGCCCGGGGGAGGGCGGGGGAGGCTGAGGCGCCGAGAGGGAGAGTGGGAGGTGTGAAGGGTGCCAGCGGCGGCGGGGGGGAGGCCGGAGAGGGGAGGCGGCCGGGCGGGGTGGCCGAGGGCGTGAAGTGGGGGGACGGCGAGGGGCCGAGCCGGGCGGGAGCGGGGAGGCGGCGGCGAGGGGGAGGAGAGAGGGAGGGGAAGAAGGAGGAAGCGAGCGCGGCTGCTACAGGGGGAGGAAGACAGGGAGGAGGAGCCGTGCGCGGCGGCCGTGGCGGCCGCCGGGGGAGCCGAGAGCCGGGGCGCGGGGAGCCGAGCGGGCGCCCAGTCGGGGCCGAGGGCCGACTGCCGGTGAGTGGAGCCCCGCGGGCCGCGGCGACCCGTCCCTGGGGCTGGGCGTGGGGCGCGGGAAGCTGCGGCGCCGGGGCGGAGGGAGGGGGCCGGCCGGAGCCCAGCCCCCGGCTGGCCCGGCCTCCCGCCCGCCTTTCCTCCCTCCCTCCCTGCTTCCTCCCGCCGCTGCCCGCGCGAGGGGGGCAGGTCCCGAGCGGGCCGCGGGCTGGGGGAGGTGCTGCCCGGAGGGCGGGCGTCTGGGGCCGGGGGGTGGAGCTGGGGGCTCGGGGGTGTACCCGGGGGCGGGAGGCTGGACCGGGACTGCTCTAAATTGGCTCGGAGGGGCCCGTCGGCGGCGAAGTTGCTCGCTGGGGGCAGAGACGGCCACGCGGTTGCAGGAGTAAGCGATCCCCCTGTGGCGAGTGCGTGAGACGAGGAGTCCGGCGTCCCGCCAGCCCCGTCGCCCTCCCCGCCGGCCCGGCCCCGCCAGCTCCCCTCCTGGCCTCCGCGTGTTCCCTCGCCGTCTCCCCCGGTTCGCTCCTGCCGCGTCCCCTCAACCCTCGCCCTGACCCTCCCGGCCTCCGACTTCCCCCGAACCCTGCTTGCTTCGCCACTGCCCCTGTTCCCCTTTTCTTCCCTCGCTAGTTACCCCTCCCCGCCTCGTAATTCCCGATGCAATTGCCTCTTTGAGACCTTTTTTTTTTTTCCTCTCCTTCCTTTTAGATTGGCCAACGGCTCGTTTCCACCCTGCCTCGTTGGTGGCCACTGGAGAAGCGCGGGGGGCTCCCCAGGCAGCCGTAGGGACAAATTAGAGCCAGCACTTGGCCCCGAGCCTCGCGTGTAGCTTCCCGTCCCCTGCTCTAGTTGCCCGGGTGTCCGGAGGGGGTGCGGGGGCGGGGGTGTGCCCTCCGTATATGTCCCACCACCCGGGCCACCCTCGGGGCTTGTGTTCCATCTCGCTCTCGCTTCCTGCACGGTGGTCGTGGGGAGCCACTTTGCATCATGTCCCGGTATAGCTACCAAAGTCTCCTGGACTGGCTCTATGGGGGCGTGGACCCCAGCTTTGCGGGCAATGGGGGCCCCGACTGTGCTGCCTTCCTCTCTTGGCAGCAGCGGCTGCTGGAAAGTGTGGTGGTCCTGACCCTGGCCCTGTTGGAGATCCTGGTGGCCCTGCGGCACATCCTGAGGCAGACGAAGGAGGACGGTAGGGGTGGCCGTGGCTGCCAGCCAGAGCAGGTGACCCAGCGGCCAGAGGAAGGCAAAGAGAGCCTGAGCAAGAATCTGCTCTTAGTAGCCTTGTGCCTGACCTTCGGGGTGGAGGTGGGCTTTAAGTTCGCCACCAAGACCGTCATCTACCTGCTCAACCCCTGTCACCTGGTCACCATGATGCATGTGAGTCTGTTGACTTCCCCCACCCCTTCCTGGCAGCCTCAGTCAGCAGAGTCATTTGTGTGCTGAGGACACTTGGCCGTGTAGAGCACCTCACCCCTGCGGGCAGTGGGACCCTTAAAAATGATTTTCCACCGAGTGGCTGTTTGGGTGCGGATTTCAGATTTGGCTTCCTTTGCACAATGCGTCAGCCCTACGGTGGTGGTGAGCCCTGGGAAAGACTAGCACTCAGGCTAGCGGCCCCTCCCCTCCCAGGCCTACCCTGGCCTTTTGCCAGCAGGAAGTCTGACCCCAGCCAGGTTCCCTTTCTGGATCACCAGAGGGGGGCCATGGGCCAACCCTGCCCCCCCCCCCCCCCCCCCCCCCCCCCGCTCCATTCCCTCTGCCACAGTTAATTTCCCAGAGGCCTGGTGGCTTTCTTTCCTGGAGCTGGTCACAGAAGGTTCCGGTCTCTACTGTCATACTTGGGGGAAATACTTTTGTAGGTTTCTCTTAATAACTCTTTCTTTTGGGAGTTTAGGGTCTTAGGGTGAGGTCTGCCTTTTGAGTTCTGAGGTGTCAGAGCAGCACCAAACTCCGACTCACTGTACTCTGAAGCAGACCCCAGGCAGACTCGTGAACTCTTCTCTGTCCGTGGTGAGAGGGTATTTATTTCCTGCAAACCTCTCCATCTTATCACTCTCATTCTCTCTCCTGAGGTCCAGGAGTGCCCAGAGAGCTGATTTCTTTATCTCCCATTAGTGGTGCTAAGAAAAACAAATGAGATTGAAAAGGAAAGTTGCCAGATACATAAAAATAATCTGGGTGAGGACCAACCAAGAGCAAGACTGTCTTTTTGTACTCAGCCCGTGTAGAGAGATGATCTAAAACTATAATATCACGGAAGGGTAGGAAGAGGAGGAGGGGGTGGGGTGGGGGGCTGTCTCTTTTAGATTTCAGGCTGTGGAAAACCTGGTGTGTTTTATTCAGGGACGGTTGTGAAACCTGTCATTAGCATCTTTATTGCTTTTATATTTGTAGAAGGTTGTTCTCAGGAGACTTGTGACAACCTTGTGTGGGGCAGGAGGTTGAGATAATTGTCTTGGTTTCACAGGCCTGGCAGGGGACTCGGGGATGGGAGGTTGCCCGCTTGCAACCAAAAGATGAATTAGCTTTCTGGGTTGCAAAGCTAACCCACCCTCTTTGGGGTTGCGGAATGCGGAGCAGCAGTCTCTGGGAGGCCGATGCTGATTAGCGTGGTGCTGCCTACTTATGCTGTGGACGCTTGCTAGCTCTGTGTTGTAGGAACTCCTTGGATGGCAGGTTCTTGGCCTCAGTTTCCCAATCTGGAAACTGTGGTGAATGACCAGAAACCCCTTTCAGTCTTGCAGATGTGGTAAGGAGGTGTAGACAGATTTGGAATGAAGCAGCTCTTAGTGATGGGGTGACTCTAAGCGTCCAGTAGGCTTGGAGTGGGTAGCATTTTTTTAGAGGCCTTCTTGGGAAGTGATGCCATTCACAGGAAACCCAAGGGCTCCCCCAGTTAGACCTTCTGTGTAAATTTGAGCCTGTCTGCTTTCTTTTTTTTTTTTTTTTTAATGAATGGGCTTTTTGTTAATGAAAGGAAACAACGCATCTCAGCCACTGCTATGTGAGGCTCTTGGGACAGGAGTGCTTTTTTTGGATGGCAGGTGGTGAGGGTCAGAGGGTGCCTCTTCGACAAAGGGGTCTTGAGGCCTCTGACAACCACATATCTAGAAGGTCAACAAAGAACTAAATTCAGCCCGATTGGGGCTGCTGCTGGGGTGATGACGTCAAACCTGGCAGCACCATGGTTTTCAGTGGAAAGGTTTTTAGAGGCTTTTAGAAGACTCTGGAGGCTTCGTTCTGGCATTAATAGTTGTGTGACTTTGGGGAAAGTACTTGTCCTGGCTCTCAGTTTGGCTGGCTGCAAAACGAGGCAGAGTTGAATTTCTAGGTCTTGACAGTCTAGGTGCTGTGCTGCTTTCCTCCATAAGCAGTGCCCGGGGGTGCCACACAGAGCTCTTCTAGAAATGGCTTTTGGTCTCCTCGCTGATTTCAGGTGGTCATGGTTCATCTTCTCACCCTCCTCTTTCGCTCCCTGTGTCTTCCCCGTAAAGTAAACTTGAGAAGGCCACCCTTAGGGATCCATATAGATGATGTTGGCCCTCAGGGGCTGAGTGCTGCAGAGAGATGGATGTTTGGGGAACTGTGGACTGATTCCTGTCACTGTGCTTTTGCTGTTGTCCTGTGCTTAGCTGAAACTCTTAAGCTAGGTGGTGGGGGCAAAGAACAGTCAGGCTGAGGAATCCTTGAGACCAAGCAGGATTGTACTGCTTTGCCCTTTACTCCCAAGTTACTGCTTTGTGTCATTTAAATAGAAACTTCTGGCCTACTGGGGGACTTAGCCTTTGATGAATCCAACATTCCATACCTTACCTATGGTCTTATTGGAAGCAGGGACATACGAATTTTTAAAAGCTGATGTGAATCTTTAAAAGAAATATTACAACAGATGGTTGGAAACAGTTCTCTAACTTGGCTACAGTAATGACTAATGATAGTAAGTATGGTTAGTATTTGGGCTTCCCTGGTGGCTCAGACGGTAAAGAATCTGCCTGCAGTGCAGGAGATACAGGTTTGATTCCTGGGTCAGGAAGATCCCTTGGAGGAGGGCATGGCAACCAACTCCAGTATTCTTGTGGGAAGGATCCCATGGACAGAGGAGCCTGGGGGGCTACAGTCCATGGGGTTAGTATTAATAATACTTTACATCTGTCTAGCTCTTAACTTTTTTTTAATGTATTTTTTTTTCATTTATTTTTATTAGTTGGAGGCTAATAACTTTACAATATTGTAGTGGTTTTTGTCATACATTGACATGAATCAGCCATGGATTTACATGTATTCCCTTAACTTTTATAAGACCCTTTCACACGCACTATCTTCTTTAGGGTTATGCTGGATAAGCTTGAGCCTGGACATAGAGATGTTAAAATGTGTCCTGTGACTGTGTGTGTTCCAAAGGGGAGGTGTTGAGCACAAAGAAATACTTTGGCAAGTGAATTAGCTGAGTTAGGCTATATCATGGCAGTAAATTCTGTGAAGTTCAGGGGTCCTGAAAAGGAAAGGGAGACATTAGCTGAATTGAAAGCAGGAGCTTAGCAGAGACATTTCTGATGTGTGTCTCTCAACAGGATGACTCAATTATGGCTTTATAGAAGGCTTTGTTCTGCAGAGGCAGTATAAGTTTGTAACAAGGGCAGTATTACTTTCGGCCAGGAAATGGAAGCACTGGAGGGAGAATGACTAGTCTCCTTACCTCCCATTTTTCAGTCTGTAAAATATTTACTCCCAAGGCCTTTGATACACAGACCCTCCTCATAGCCATGCTGCCTTTGGGTGACCGCCAGCTTTAGAAGCACAGGGCAGGGTACTTCTTGTGTCCGAGTTCTGTTCTTCAATAATATTCCTGCTGTCAGGTTTCTTTTTGGCCTCGTCTGTTATCTCAAGGGCCCTGGAACCTGGGACTGGTAGAGGTTTGTAGGATTAAAGCAGCACCTTCTCACATCTAAGTTAAGCCGGGGATGCTTGAGGGTTCTTGGAATCAGCAAGCACCAGGATTAACGCACCGTTGTTAAACCCCTTGCTGAATATCAGTGGTGTTTACCCATTACACCAAAAAGTATTTCTTCAAGCGTGGCTAGCTAGTCCCCTGTGAATAATATTTTCATAGGTATGGGTGACACGGAATGAATTTACTGTTTATCCTGTTTATAAAACAAAACGGAAATCACACTGCCAGCAAGGTACTGGCAGGGGTGGCTTTAGAACCCAGCTGCCAACAGTGGGAATTGGGGCTTTAGCAGGAAGAGATTCTCATAGCTATTTAAGTCCTAAAATCTACAGTTTCTTAGCGGAAGGGTTAAAATGCCAGACAGCTTGACTGATTGTGTCCGTAAAAACTCATGGCCTTTTATCCTTTGCATCTAGTTAGATTGTCTCTGTCTTAGGAACTTAAGGCAAAGATCGAATTTTGGATGTCTTGTCTAATTGTCCACTTCCGGTTGGTTGTGTATATGTCTATGTCAGTATCTCCCAATTGGGCCCTGAACTTAGTCGGACATAGCATATGCCGTTTAATCCTCCGTGTCTCTGTGTATAAGGCACTCTAGATCTCAGCTGGACATTTGCCAAATAATAATTGATGCTATTGACCCCTGAGCACCAAGCCTCTGGTTTTTATCCTTTAATACCAAATGAGCCCATCCTTATTTTTAGAGTTAGCATTGCTATTTTATTTTTCTGTCTTTACGATATATTAGAAGGCTGATGTCCACTAAATATGGCTAACCTGCTTTTGTCTCACTGTTTATTTTCCTACTTCACTCTTTGCTGAAAGCACATAATGGCACATATTCAGAATGGCCCTGAGCTTTTTGTGACACCTTTTGTTTGTTTTTTTTTTCCCAATTATTTTTATAAGTTGGAGGCTAATTACTTTGTGACACCTTTTGGAACTCACTGAATGTACATCGGTATGTTCTATTTGCTCTGTGATGGATTTGTTTTAGAGAAAACCTGATAGATTTGAGAACTAGGCCTTTTTGTCCCCTGCCTCCTTGACTTCACACCAACCACACCTCTTCATCCCCATCTGTTGTCTGGAGCACTGATAACTGCTCTGGTTGCAATTGGTGTTGGTGGGTAATGGGTGCAATGAGGGATCCAGCCATCTGCTGGCTTATCAGATGGATTGTGTCCTCCTGTGTCATCAGTCCAGGGGGACACAAGGGGGTGATGTTTATAAGGGCCTCAGCAGCGAGGCATGACATTCCTTTTTAGTTTGTTTTATATTCTCCCCCAAGGAAATTTGCAGAGAAGTTTTCCATCTTTCATTGTTACAGTCTTTGGCAGGGTCCCTTCCATTATAAGGGAAGTGGTGTGGATTGGTGGATTAAACAACCCACAGACAGCCCTGGGATTTAAAATGATGATTACCAGTTTTGCTTGTCGCCTGGTAGGGAACCTGAGCAAGTTATTTAGCCTTTTCCTATCTCGATCTTCTTCATGAAATGGGCCACATGGAAACAAAGCATTTTAATCCTCTGAATAGCTCTGTGGTCACTTAAACAGATGCCAGGTACAGCTGATCAGAGCTGGCAGATGACCAATAGATTTTTTTCCTCTGACTCAGAAACTGACAAACCTCAACTTCTTTTCACCTTTCTTGATAGCTTTTAGAATCCATTCCTCTAATTAGTTCTGTTGCTTTTCTCTGGATCCTTGCCCGTGCCTGCATACCCTTCTCATACATAGTCTATAAAACTGGATACTGTGACCAGAGGTCCAGCCCACACCCAGCAGAGAGGAAAGATTTCTTTCTCAGCCTTTTCTCATTGTGCACCTGTTAATACAATGCAGCCTGGAGCTTGCTGTTAAGTAATAGAATGCAGCAGGCTCCTACTCACGGGGTGATCCACAGGCCCCCTGGATTTTTGTCCCTTTGCCATAGAAGTACCTCCTTCATCACTGTCTTCCTGGGATCTGTCGTGAATTCCTCCCCTCTGTAGATGGTCCTGAAGACTCTCCTCTGGGAAACTTTCCAGTTGACCTTGACTCCATAGTTATTCCACTCATTCCACCAATACCTCTTGTCCTCCTTTCCCAACTCTTTGAATATTCCTCAGACTGTTAGCCTCTTTAACATTTGCCTTTGCATGAAAAAATTGCAAGTGTTAGTCACTCAGTCATGTCCTACTCTTTGTGACTCCATGGTCTGTAGCCCAGCAGGCTCCTTTGTCCATGAGATTCTCCAGGCAAGAATACTGGAGTGGGTTGCCATTCCCTTCTCCAGGGGATCTTCCTGACCCAGGGATTGAATCCGGGTCTCCTGCATTGTAGGCAGATTCTTTATCATCTGAGCCACCAGGGAAGCCCATGGCTTTGTATGCAAGTAGGTAGTTTGGTAAGTGTTCAACTGGGTTGTTTGATTTTACATGTTTGTTCATTCTCTACCATTAGCGTGTATACTTTTCTTTAAGGAAAGGAGTAGTATTTTTTTTCCCTTTGTAACACCCTGCAGAGCTTAATACAATACTGTATGTGCACATTAATTGCTTAATGTGTGCCTGGATAATGCTGGCTGACTGACTGACAGAACTGACTTTTTTCTTTTTCCCTCCAGTGGTTCTGTCTGTGTTCCCTTGAGGTCTCATGGGCACAGTTCCTGTGTCTCCTGTGCCTATTAAGAGAAACTCCTGTCTGGTTTTTTTGAAATAGTCAGAAAGAGAGGTGGTTTCACCTCTAGCTCACACATCTTTTTGTTGAATTTCCATCACAAAGAGCTGGTTATTAGGAACTGCAGCCCATTCTCTGCCCCAAGTTTCTGCTCACTTTCATTGCAATGAGGAAATTGCACTGTTGGATCTTGGTCTTAAATCCTTTAGTTTGACATCTGGAAATGTCTACTTTCTTCTTTTCCTCCTTTAATATCAGACTTTTAAAAAACTGTTATTAAGCTGGTAACTCACTTTCTATCTCTCCCCTTTTATATTTTTCAATAGGTTGTTCACTATCATCATGCTTCATTGAAATATCCTCCGCAAGAAGAGCCAGATTTCTCAACTTCTGGTCCTTCATATTTTTTTTTGTTAACTTTGTTTGTGTTCAGCTTTGTGAAGTATAATTGACAAAGAAAATTGTAAGATATTTAAAGTGCACAACATGATTTTATTACACATACATCATGAAAGGATTCCCCACCCCCCACTGAGTTCACTAACACATCCATGATCTTTCATATCTTTTGTTAAATTGAGAGCATCTTCTGCCAGTAACTGAGTGGACCTGAAGTGGAGTGCAGTGCTTTTCAAATTTTCTTTGTGAAAGATTCCCTTGGAACCTTGTTCTCATGCAGATGCCTGGGTCTCCACTCAGAGTCTAAGTCAGTCTAGGTCCTATAGGGTGAGGATGGGAACCTGCATTTATTACAAGCTCCTCAGTGATTCTGATGCTGGTGAGCATTGGATCCCACATTGAGAGACATTATCTAGTGGCTAAAGTATGAGGTCAGAGAAGGCAATGGCAGCCCACTCCAGTACTCCTGCCTGGGAAATCCCATGGGCAGAGGAGCCTGGTGGGCTGCAGTCCATGGGGTCGCGAAGAGTCGGACACAACTGAGCGACTTCACTTTCACTTTTCACTTTCATGCATTGGAGAAGGAAATGGCAACCCACTCCAGTGTTCTTGCCTGGAGAATCCCAGGGACGGGGGCGCCTGGTGGGCTGCTGTCTGTGGGGTCGCACGGAGTCCGACACGACTGAAGCGACTTAGTGGCAGCAAAGTATGAGGTGGGATGTTGCTTCAGATGCTCTTCCTGACTGGTGTGATTCTGGTGGCCTGTGGGTGGGCATTTGGTCTTCTAGTAGTACCTCGGTATTTATGTGGGTGTTAAATAAGGTGGTTGAAATTAGAGGTTAAAGACCCTGAGTTATTGTGAGGTGGATTTTAAGGTAACTTTGGCGTTCCAGTGGCTTGTTGGGTGCCTGTGGCTTTTATCAGTGGAGGATTTCAGCCAAACCTCTTTTTAATCACCTTCCAGTCCTCCTACACTCCTTTGCCATTCTTGCAGGGTTGGAGATCTTTGAGAACCAGCAAGATGAAATACTGACACAGAATTATTGCATGCTGGTTCTCTATTTGCAGGACTTTCGTTTTCACTGCTCATGGGTATGCATTCGTTCTTGCATTCATTCAGCAGACATTTGTCCAGTGCCTGTTGTGTGTCATTGTGCCAGGCACTGGAGATTCAAAGGTAAATAGGAAACATTCTTTGCCTTCATGTTGCCCACAGCTGAGATGATTCAGGCAAGAAAAAAAGATCAGCTAAATTACAACATGACATGTATGGTAACAGGTTTGAACAAAGCATAGAGGACCAGAGGGTCTTTTATTTTTTCCTGATGCAATTAAGGAAAGCATACCGGAGGAGGTGACATTTGACTCACTAAGGAGACATGTTAGCTCTTTGAGAGCAGGTGCCCTTGTTTGTCTTATTTTCTATCATAGCGCCTCTCATAGGACCCACCTCATAGTAGGTGCTCAATAAACGTGTGAATGAATGACTAGGAGGTGGCTAGGTATTTCAGAAGGAAAGGGTTTCTTGGCATAGGAAACGGTACATGTAAAGGCCCAGAGTTGCTTCCTCTTTCACAGGAAAGCTTTACAACTCTTACCTGGAGTCATTTGCATGTTATTATCAGGGGCAGGTATTGTTTTTGTATTTCCCCCTTGGCAAACCACATAAAACTTGGAATGCTCTGTCATTTCTGGCCTGTTGATAAGACAACTGCAGTTACTCAGAAGTCCTTGATAGGGGGCTTGTGAGATAGAGCATTGTGTTCTCTCTGCTGTCCCAAGGAGGGCCCACATGGTCAAGGACAGACACAGGGAACCGCAGAGGCGAGTGAGCAGACATTAAATGCAGGAAATGAGGTAGCAGGCATTCCACCCCCCACCAGATGACTTTTAGTGGCTCATGGGATGGCTGCTGCCCCCAGGAAGGTGGAACTTATGCAGTGTTTCGATGCTCTTCTTTTACCTTTCTCTTTTCTATTTCTTTTCCCCTGCTTCCAAGTCTTCCCCCCCCGCAACCCTCCAACTCACCCCATCCTAGTTTGCCTCTTTCCAGAGTACTCAAAGCTCCAGATCAACTCCATCTAAACGCCTGTTTCCCTGGAGGAGGTTCTATCTCCAAGGAAATCAGGAAGAAATCAGTTCCATGTAGGAGGTTCATACTGCAGTGTGAATGGCTCAGATGCAACTGGGGTGGGGGAGGGCAGGACTTTTTAAAAGGGCCTTGTTAGCCTTACTTGATCTTTAATTGGTGGGGTGTGTCTCAGTATTTGAGCATGTGGCCTTTCCCATGCTCCTTGCTCAGTTGTTGGCCTCCCTCCTGCTCCACACCTCCCATCGTCCCCCACCCTGAGAACTGGGGTTATCAGTGTCTTGCTATCCTACTTGCTGAATGCCCAGGGTAAGTCTCCCTCCAAGGTGCTCTTGAATACAGCAATTAAATCTGAAGGCCTGGGGAGGGCTCCTCCTTTTCTGGGCACGGTCCTCCGTTTATTCAGCCCTTCCCCAGAGAAAGAGCTCCCAGCTCAACAGGGCATGGCTTGCACGTCTGTCAGTGTGTGGTGTGTCAAGGGACACTGACCTGTTGTGAGCCTGAGATCCTGAAGGGGAGGTTTGGGGGGATCTTTCTGTTGGCTGCGTACCCTTAACAGTAGCTGCTGGAGCAAATGTCAGAGAGAGGCAGGCAGGGTAGGATGAGTCTGGTCGTGGGCCTGGTGGCTCTGAGGAAACGAAATAGGTGGCAGAAGACTGTCTTCTCTAGGAAGAGGATTGGACTGTTGGGCAGACCCAGTTCAAGCCATGTCCTGTGGGCAGGTGTTTAGGTTGGTAGGAGAGTGAGAGGCGAGATTATTTGAGGAGAAAGGAAACGTGCATGACAGTTGCTCAGTCCTGTCCCACGCTTTGTGACCCCATGGACTGTAGCCTGCTAAGCTCCTCTGTCCTTGGGATTGTCCTAGGCAATAATACTGGAATGGTTTGCCATTTCCTCCTCCAGAGGGTCTTCCTGACCTGGGGATTGAACCCATGTCTCTTGCATCTCCTGCATCGCAGGCAGGTTCTTTACTACTGCACCACCTGGGAAGCCCAAAGGAAACATTAGCCCATTCTAATTCCATCTCAGTTCCTCCAGTCTCCCTGTCTCCAACACACATCAGTGGTGGTATAAACTCAGGGTGTATTTTGCCTGTGAATTGTATCACCTTTGCCAGTCGACCAGCAGTGTTTGCAGAAAGACTTTGTGCTCAGGCTGTTGCTAGCAAAGAGACATTTCATTCAGGTGCTGATTAAATAAGGCGCAGAGCCAGATTGCACATCAAGGCCCTTAACTACGGCTCTGGGAGGCCTGGGTAAACACTTATTAGATGTTCTGGGTAGAGTATTCAGAGAGGCTGCTGGACATGAGGGAAACTGGCTAGGAGAGACTTCTAGAATGGGCTTTGGTCTTTTCCTAGATGCATCAGATCTGAGCTACTGGCATGTACACAGAAGGGCTAGACAGGTTTCCTCCTTGGCATTTACTTGGGAAATTCTCACTGGCACTCAGTAGGTTTGGACTGGGACACAGCAATGAACCTGGCTAGGTTAAGCTGGGCATTAGAAATGCCTCCTTTTCCTAATTCAGGTTCAGCTGAATGGACTGAGCTTTTGGACCATATTTCCTGGGTTTGTATTTGAGCTCCATCATCATGTGACCTTGGGTGGGTAGTGGTAAAGAATTTGCCTGCCAATGCAGGAGACACGTGTTCAATCCCTGGGTTGTTGGGAAGATCCCCTGGAGAAGGAAATGGCAACCCATTCCAGTATTCTTGCCTGGAGAATTCCATGGACAGAGGACCCTGGTAGGCTATAGTCCATGGGGAAGCGAATGAGTTGGACATGACTGAGCATCCAAACAACAATGAATCGTGTGTGACCTTAGGCGTGTTACTTAACTGCTATCAACTTCACTGATCTGTAAAATGGAGATAATCACAGTACCTACCTAATAGGGCTATTGTGAGATTTAAATGGAATAACTTAAATCAAGCATTTGGCAGAAATTCTGGTTCATTGTCAGCACTCAATAAATGTTAGCAGCTTTTCATAGTACAGTCAGCCCTCCATAAGTGTGTGTTCCAGTTTGCAGATTTAACCAACTACGGATTGAAAATATTAGGAAAAAAATTTCAGAAAGTTTGAAAACACAAAACTTGAATTTATTGCACACTGGAAACTGGTTATATTGTGTTAAGTGTTGTACATAATCTAGAGACTATTTGAAATATATGGGAGTATGTGCAAGGTTACATGCAAGTACAACACCATTTTATATAAGGGACTTGAGCTTCCGCAGATTTTGGTATCCCTGGGGGGTCCTGGAACCAATCCCCATGGATAGCAAGGGACAACTGTAGTAGTAATAGTACTGTATAGTACTATAGTAGTAATAGGGGGCTTCCCAGGTGGTGCTAGTGGTAAAGAACCCGTCTGCCAATGCAGGAGACATAAGAAATGCAGGTTTGATCCCTATGACAGGAAGATCCCCTGGAGGAGGAGGGCATGGCAGCCCACTCCAGTATGCTTGCCTGGAGAATCCCATGGACAGAGGAGCCTGGTGACTAAGGCTGAAGCGACTTAGCACACACAGTAGTATATAGAATTACTATATAGTGGTTCAAGTCATACTGGGTAAAAGCTGACTGTGCACGTGCGCACAATCAGTCATGTCTGACTCTTTGCGACCCTATGGACTGTAACCCGCCAGTGGGCTTTCCCAGGCAGAAATACTGGAGTGGGTTGCCATTTTCTACCCCAGGGGATCTTCCTGACCCAGGGATGGAACCCATGTCTCTTGTGTCACCTGCATTGGCAGAAACGTTCTTTAGTGTCAGCTCGGAAGCTTCCCAGGTGGGGATGAAATGTCAATTCACTCCAGTATTCTTGCCAGGGAAAATCCCATGGACATAGGGGACTGGCAGCTTACAGTCACAAAGAATTGGACACAACGGAGTGCACGCACTCACACACACACAAAAGCTAACTCTAGGTTGGTACAAGCCTGGGTTCAGATCCTACCACTAGCTGTGTAGCCCTGGGCAAGTTGTGTAACCTCTTTGACCCCCTAGTGACCACATTTGTAAATTGGAATAATTAAACCTACCCTGCAGGGCTGTTGTAAGACAGTAATGAGAAACAATGAGACAAGAGTAATAAAACACTTAAGATAGTAAACAGTCAATACTTTTTTTTGTTGTGATGTGATGTGATGTGTGATGATGATAATGAGCTTCGTTATCCTTATGCCTGCTGCTGTGAGCTTGGATGCCTGATGCTGGGATAAGATGACAGAAATTAGATACAGGAAGGCAGCTCTAAGAATCTCACCCAAGAGAAACTTCGCTGGCATCTTCATTTCATGTGGTAGGCAAAAATACTGATTCCATGAAGTTGGCACCCACATAATCTCTGCAGGGCGGGGTTGCTTGATTGTTCAAGGCCTAAGGATAGCTTTGTGGGAAATTTAGAAGTTACTGTAAATCACCCAGTGTTTTCTGAAGCATTTGGAGGATGGCTGTCATTGGTGGGATGCTTGGCTGTCCAGGGACCTCTGGGCTTAATTATTGCTGCTCTTCATCAATGGACTGGCTCTCTGGTGCCAGCTGTCTTGAGATCGGTAGCCTAGGAAACCAACGAGAACATGACAGAAGCAGGAAAGGATTGGTTTGGGGATGGGCAGAAACAGGTGCATGGATTGAGTTTTTACTTTTTCATTAATTTCTTTTGACTGAGGATAGTGCAGTTCTCTCAATTGCTGCCTGTTCCCAGAGTTAAGAAGTTATCAGAGGAGAAAGGCAGGTTATACATAGACCAGTGCCTTGCCTGACATGTCAGCAAATGGGTGAAAAACCAAACAAACGAACAAGACAATTCTTTGAGTATCTCCCAGGTATGGAAGCCCTCTCATTTTTAAGACTAGCTACTCTCAGAACTAGAACCTCAGCAGCCAGTCCCTCACTAAAGAGAAGTACCCTTTAATTGTGCAACCCTCTGGGGCCAAGACCTGGGTCTTGTGGTTTCACAGCCTTGGGGTTGGGATGCCCCACCCCAGCAAGGCCACTGATAGGCCTTCAGGCTTATTTGCAAGCGTTGTGAGTAAATAGGCAGTTCCTTGGGGTAAGGTCAGGTTTTCTGTAATAATCCTGGTTCCCTGGGAGGAACTGGCTTGGAGGGCATTCGTAAAACTAAAAAAAAAAAAAAAAAAAAAAACTAAGGACAACCCTGAGAAATTAAGGGAGACTGTACCCAAGGGTCCCCTTCTTATCCACACTTTTGTTCCTTGTCATTTTGCATTTGTCAAGAGTTTCCTTTTTTAAGTCCCAGGCACTTGAGAGAGTGTGCATGCCTGTTGCCGCACATTATTTCCTGCCCTGCAGGAATGTTGCTCAGGGTCAGGTGTGTAAGCACCTTATTATCTTCAGCGCTTTTACACTTGGCCCGTTGAGCTACCACTGACTGCTGGCTGCTGGTTCCTGCAGGCCTTTCTCCCTATTTCCCTGGTCCCTAGTCACAGGAGGACACTCAAGGCCCCTGAGGAAAGGGGCTGGTTTTACCTTTGGGTTTCTCTTCCCTGTGCAGCATTGCCCTGGAGTTTGTAGTTCCGCTGGTCCTCAGAATAGCCCTGCAAGCTGGCACCAAGCTGAAGTCAGGTTTCCCTTCTTTACTGGTGGGGTTTCTGGCTGGTGAGCAAAGAGAACTGAGTGACCCCAGCCCTGTGCCTGTCCTCCCTGGGTGAGGCTCTTGGTGGGGGTGGGGATAGGCTGGGGTGCCATCTTGGGCCTGGAAGGTCAGGGGTGGCCTTTGGGCCAAGGCTGCATTCAACTTGTGAGGTCACAAGTCTTCTGTCTGGCTGAGCGGTGTTTGGCCATACCTCACAGCTAGGGCTGTGTTTACTCAGATGGACACACATGAAATCCAGGCTAGGATCATCTTCCCAAGTTTCTTACTCCCTGCTTCGGGTCTGAACTGAAAAACAATTTGCAGAGTACACTGTGGTCTGCACCTGTTTTTTTTTTTTTTAATCCCCTTTCCACAGCCAGTTTGCAGTGAACTGAAGATTAATCCTGGCTCCTCCCATTTCTCTTTTATTTTTTCTTTAGTTTCCCTTGGGGTTGGCTTCTCACTCTCCAGTCATAAATGTCCATAGACACTAAGGACAGTTGGTGCCACTGCTCATTTAGGGTCCCCCTGCCCCAGACCTCTTAAATACCATAAACCTGAAATAGGGTTATATGGGCAAAAGGGGGTTAAATTTAGGAGAAAGAGCTCATCATAATATTTGGTTATCTCTGTACACTCTAAAAGGAGTTGTAGTGATAATACTTTTGATATAAACTATACTTTGATAAAACTTTTTGATATACTTTTTGATAATACTTTTGATATAAGTGATAGTAAACTAACAGTTTGAGCATGTATCATGGTTCAGGTACTGTGCTTAAGTCTACTGCCTATATATTACCTAATTTTCAGCCTTCCGCAAAGGGCCATTTTTGTTTTATTTAATTCTTCTTTTGGAGAAGGAAATAGCAACCCACTCCAGTATTCTTGCCTGAAAAATCCCATGGACAGGGAAGCCTGGTGGGCTACAGTTAAAAGGGATCACAGAAGAGTCAGACACGACTGAGCGACTAAGCATGCAAGCATGCATTCTTCTTTCCCTCTGTTTTAGCCTATTTCTTCTTTGGTTGACTTACAGATACTGAAGAAAAGATTCTAGCAACACTTTGCTGGATGGAAATGGCTGAGTGATGCCAAATCAGAGCTGGGAAAAAAAAAAAAAAGAACCTCAGAGATCATCTCCTCACTTGTTTTTCTAGATGAGTAAACCGAGACCCAGAGAGGTGAAGTAACTTACTTGGCTCAAAGTCACAGAGCTCAATGGAAGCAGAGGTGGATCTCCTGGTTCACGGTCACTCTCTAGTACCATTCATGGCCTCCTTCCACCCCTTACCATTCCAGCATAAAAGAAGCTGGACTTTTGTTCTTGCCCAGGAGTAGAGAAATAGAAATCTTGTGCTTTATTTATTTATTTGTTTGAGCATCATTGTCTATGACAGCCTTGAAAGCGAGGCTCTCAAAGCTGCAGGCCACTTTTCTACCTGACTGCTATAGCAACTACTTTTCCAACGTGTTTTTCTGCCCTTGCTTCCTCTCTTCCACAGAGGAAGCAGGCTGCAGGGCCACCACTGCTTGCTGCTTGCCCTGGGCAGGTAGTCCAGGGAGTGGTATATGCTCAGTGAGCCTGTATGGCAAGTCAGTGTCATCTGCTGTGAGATATTGATGGTTTGGCAATGGGACCCATTCACTTGGGGCTGTAACTGAGGTCATCATTTCTCTCCTCTAAGTAGAGACCTGCATCCCATCCTAGTGAACAGTTGTGTGAGGCTCCACAGCAGGCGAGTGATTTTAGAACCTCATTCTGGCAGAAGTGACGAAGGTCAAAGAGGAAAAAGGTCAGAATAATTTGCCAGCCCAGGGAAGAAGTCACTTCATCTTGGTAAACAATGTAGAGTAATAGAAAGAGCATAGGATTAAGTGTTAGCCAGACCTGGGCCTCGGCTGTAGGTTTCATCCCTAACTGGTTGGCAGAACCTAGTAGTTTTGGCTAGTCAGATTGCCTCTCTGGGGCTTATCTTCTTACATAAAGTGTGGTAGTTAAGAGTCTAGGCTCTGAAGTCAGACTGGCCAGGTTCAAATCCCAGCTCTGCTGCTTTCTAGCTGCGTTGCTTTGGGTAAGTTAATTGACATCTCTGTGTAAGGTTTTGTCTTTGTAAAATAGGGATAATACCATCTGTGGTTTTCTTAGAATAATTCAGTGCATATCTCTATGTAAAGTATTTAGATCAATGTCTGGTGCATAGCAAGCGCAGAATATGTTATCTGTGAGATAGGGATGCTCTTTCGTACCTCACAGGGTGAACGTGAGAGTCAAGTAAAAGATTTGTGAATGTGTCTTGTAGCTGGAAAGCACTATCTAAATGGGAAAAATAATCTTTTTGAGATCATAAGCATTCAAAGACAAGTCTTTTCAATGGTTTTATATAATCCTAGAATTAGATATTGATGGATATTTATTTTTTTATTTAAATTTTTTTAAATTATGAAAGTATGAGACTTGGAGAGACTTGGAAAATACAGAACAAGATTACATGTAGTTCCACTACCTATTACAAGTATTCTTTAAGTAGATAAACTAAGATTTTTAGTTGGTTTCCACATCAAACACTCAAAAAATAATAGAATGAACATATAGAGAAGCAGAAGGATATAATAGACCTGAAAGGCACTGTGAACCAATTCAACATGATATTTTTTTGACAAGCTGGCAAAAGGAAGGATGGTAGGTTTATGTGTAGGGTTATATAAATGCTGGGTCCATCAAGCAGTGCATGTTCTGCTTTTTCACTCCTAGTGTACTTAAGGGTGCTTAAAAGCTAAGTAAAGTGGTTGGAGGATTTGGAGTGAAAAGCAAGGATTACGATACCTTTCCCTTAGGGGCCCTATCTTAGTTAATGGCACTGCAGTCCATCAGTGACCTGGGTTAAGTCCTTTGAAACCTTGACACATTTCCATTCCTCTCTTCCATCATCAGAGTCTCTTGAGTCATTTTGATTCTGTCTTTCATTATTTCTCCCATCTGTCTCTTGCTTTTCTTCTTTGATTCCTCTGCCCTAATATCCCTGGTTCTTGATCATCATCACCACTATCTGGCTTCTTACCAGCAGCCTGCTGACTGGTTTTCCCTTTTCCCGGGGTCTTTCTGCTCTGTCCATCATCTATACTGCTGCCAGAAATGATACAAGGAAAATTCATGTTGGGTCCTGCCATTCCCTTGCTTAAAGGCCCTTGATAGCTCCCTATTGCCTTCAGCAAGGAGAGCAGACAGCTGGATAGGTGCACCTTGTGGTGCATCTGGTACCCTGGGCCAGCCTTGCTGATCAAAACATGCTTGCTCAACATGCATCTCCATGTAGGTTCAGAATCATCTTTAGCATAGTATTTTAGGCAGCAACTATTACTCAGCCAGAGAGCGGCAGAGAGATAAAACCCTTTAGAGAAAGCCTGAGCTCCTTGTGATAAGATTTGGGACCTTCCTGATCTTGGTTTCAACCATTTCCCCAGCTTTATCCTCTAGTACATTGTTCCATATGTACTCTAATCCAGCCACATGTACCATGAACTTCCACATTTCTCTGACTCTGAATTTATACTTTATTCATGTTGTACCCTCAGTCAGAAATACTTTTCTCTTCCTGTTGAGTTGCCAGTCATCATTCAAGGCTCAACACTCCCCCTTGTGAAGGTTTCTTTAAATCTTTTATGCCAGATTTAGCCATTCTTGTCTATTTTAGCATTTGATTCTGCCTTGTATTACATAATTGTTTATGTTGTTCCCTCACTTCTTAGTTTGTGTGTTCCCTGAATGCAGGATCTATATTCTGTTGATTTTTTTTTTCTTACCCTGCACAACATCTAGTATATACTAGACTCCTAATTTTTTTAAAAAGCATTTAACTGAGTCTAGTCCATTCTCTTTGTTTTTTGGATGAGGAAACCCAAGGCTTAGAGGAAAAGGTCAGGAGTTCGTTTGGGGGTTTGTTGAATCTCAGATGTTTGAGATGTTGAGGCTGGAGTGAACAGCAGGCAGTTGAGATGCAGTTGAGCTGGCAAAGTGATTTAGGAGGCATTCATTTAGAGAAGATGGCAGGGGAGAAGATGTAACCATCATGCAAAACCAGAGGAGAAAGAAGAAAAGGATTCTGTGAAATGCCTCCTTTTGTGGGCAGAAGAAAAAACTCAGTGAAGCAGACATGGAAGGACACCCAAGGCAGGAAGGAAATTCAAGAAGCAGGTCCTCTATGTCATGAGAGGCAATGAGGTTGAGGCCAAGGAGGTCTTGAGAGAAGGCACTTGGAATTGGTGAGTACAGGCTGGTCTGGTGGCCAACAGCCCACCCACTTCTAAATAGTTGCCCTAGAAATGTTCGTGTGTGAAGAGTTGTGTGCAAGGGTGTTATGGCATCAGAGAAGATTGGGAAACAACCCGCCAGTGACAGAATGGCACATCCCACCAGTGGGATATTGTACAGCTTTTAAAAGGGAGGCTGATCTCTGTATTCCCTTTGAAAGATGGTCACAATATTTTGTTAAAAAGAAATAACAGTATGTGTGATACGAACCCATGTATATACACCTCGTGGAAGTCTGGAAGAATGTGTACTCGGTAGTGTTGAATCCTGAGTCATTAGGGAGAGGGGGGGACACCCTCACTTTGTACTTAACACATTTCTGCCTTGTTGGAATTTGGTGTAAGTGCAAATTTCTTGAGTAATTGAGAAGAAATATTTTTGTAAAAAAAAGAAAGGCAGCCTGGGAGAGCAATTTCAGTAGAAGAGAATCATTGGATGAAGGAAGCCAACTCACGAGAGAGGATCTGGCAGCTGAGAAGACATCATGTGGGTGAGAGACTGCTCACAGAGCCTTTGCTGCCTCTCTGGCTTGTGGGGGTGAGGCAGGGGGTGCAGTGAGACAGGGCTGCTAGAGTGAGGCAGTAACCCCATGGCCAGGGTGTTCAACTGAAAGGGATTAAGTAGAAGAGTGGCAAGGTGGCCTAGAGACAGGCAGAGGTTGATTAAGAATGAATTAAAAGAGCAAAGCAAAGTGGCCATGTGTATATATGAGGGGGGCAAGAGAGGATGGGGTTGGGGCAGAGACTGGTTGGGGGCCCAGCTGCAGATGGAGCAAACATTCTTAGCTGTAAGGAAACATCCAGATGAGGCAAAGAGTAGCACAGTTGAGAAGGGACAAATTAAACATCAGTTTGAGGAGTAGAGAAGCTTCCCTCAAAAGGCTGAGATCTCAGGCCGAGTAAATCTTCCATACAGTGGTTGGGGCAGAGGCTACCCCAACCTAATTGCCTTCTCTGACTGGGGATTAAGAAAGCCCCTCTTTATTTAAATTTTGGTGGCCAAAAACATTTTGGCAGTGGCAAAGTTATCTTAATGGCTCAGAGAGTAGTCAGGTGAGTGAGCGAAATGGCTTTGCAGACCTCCGAGTTATCTGCTGGACCTGTCACTAAGTTTGGGACTAGAGGTGGAGATGGAAAAGGTGGAGGCCAGGAGTGCTCACCTGTGCCTGCTTCTACAGTCATTAAGGAAGCATTTAAAAATCCCAGTACCTGTATTCCCCACCCCATTCTTGTCTAATTGTCTGGACTGGGGGCCTACACATGAGCATTTTCTCAGGTTCCTCAAGTGATTCTAATATGCAGTTAGGATTAGAAACCACTAGTGGAGAAGACTGGATTACATGTGTTCTGAGCCTAAACTGGCCCTCTGAAGCTTGTGTGTGTTGTGTGTATTTAACACTATTTCAATACACCTGTTGCGTGTATTGTGTATTCCCAAAGCCTGTGGGTGCATCACTTGTAAAACGCGCATCCCATTGTTTGCCAGCTTCTTGCTCGCATGTCGGGGAGATCTAATAAGCTCTATGAGGTAAAATTCAGGAGTTCCTCACGAACAGTAGTTGTACTTGCAGGGCCCCTCATAAGGGTGCCTGGCACTTCGGTATTCAATTATTGTCAGGTGAAGTGACAAGGAGCTTTGTTTCCCTGTGCAATGCTGCTTTTAAAAACCCAGGAATGGTAAAACCTGACATACTTGGGAAGTCTAGTGGGAGAGAGGCTTGCGAACCACCTGGCACATGTAAAGCGTCTGATACACTGAGCACTGTGAGGGGATCCGTGTCCCTCAGCATGTCCCCTGCAACGACTGAGCTGTGCATCATACTCAGGGCCGTGAGATACACGGGAAACATCAGCTACGGTTTCTGCTCCCTAAGGAGCTTATTATCAAGGCTCGTTTATAGTCTAATCACTACTTTTTAATGTGGAGAACTTACAACAGGGGAATGCTAGAGGTCAGAGGGCCTTTGAAGTTCCTCTAGTTCAAACCCTTCACTTTGCAGTGGGGGAAAGAAGCCCAGCACAGGAAGCTACTTGCCCAAGATCACCCCACTTGGGGATGGCAAACAAAAACAGGGCTGGGGTGCCGGGCTGCCTCCCTCTGAGGTCTTAGTGCACTGTTCTGTTGATCAGTTGAAGGACAAGTGAACCTAATGGCCTGTGTTAAAACTTTAACAAGAATTCCAGTTTGTGCTTTATGCTCTCACTATCTTATACTTGAGGGAAGAGTGTTTGCATTTTAGTCTTTTTTAAAAGCTTGCCTAGGGAGGGCCAGCACTGGTTACCACTGGAATTATAGCTCAGGCCCAAAAGGCCCTAAGGGGCTTCCCAGGTGGCTCAGTGGTAAAGAATCTGCCTGCTGATGCAGGAGACCCGGGTTTGTTCCCCTGAGTTGGGAAGATCTCCTGGAGAAGGAAATGGCAACCCACTTCAGTATTCTTGCCTAGAAAATCCTATGGACAGAGGAGCCTGGCAGACTGCAGTCTGTGGGGTCACAAAGAGTTGGATCCAACAGAGCGATTAAATAGCATCACTGAGAGGCCTAAAGATGTGGAATTTTGCCTTTACTGAAACAGCCACTGACTCTAACCCCTCTGTGTCCAATTAGGGCACTTCTCCTACTGTTTCTAATAGGCTTCCCAAGCTTAGTAGGTTTATCACTTTTCTGCCTCAGTCACTCCTTTTTTTGTTAAACGTTTGTGAGACTTACCTTAGAGGAAGAAGGTGGCCTGGTGTTCTGTGCAGGCCTGAGAATTAGTACAGTGGGGGTGGGTTCCTAGTGGTGCCAGCATCAGGCTGTTTCTTCTAGCCCTGTTCCCTGCCAGTTCCCAAGCCCAAACTTCAGTTCCAATCTGGGGCTATCTCTGAAGAGTCAGGTGTAATTCCAGGTAGAGATTGTGGGTTGCTCTTCCCTAAGCCCCTTCCCCATACAGACAGGGTTTAGAGAGCTAACAGTTCTGCCTTCCACTGTGCCAGATTGTGGTAATAGTCATGTGCATGCCTGCTAAGTTGCTTCAGTCGTGTCCGACTCTTTGCGACCCCATGGACTGTAGCCCACCAGGCTCCCCTGTCCATGGTATTCTCCAGGCAAGAATACTAGAGTGAGTTGCCATTTCCTTCTCCAGGGTATCTTCCCAATGCAGGGATAGAACCCATGTCTCTTGCATCTCCTGCATTGGCAGAAGGGTTCTTTACCATTAACACCACCTAGGAAGCCCCAATAATAGTCACAACTAATATGTATTGAACGCCCTGTGCAATCAGTGCTATGATTGGCATTCCCATTTTACAGATGAAGACAATAACCTTCAGAGAGGTTTAAGTATCATACCCAAGGCCACATAGCTAGAAAATGGTCAAACTGGTACAGACAGCTAGGTTTGGCTGACTTCAAGGCTGGTGGTGTTAACTGTTAGGCTAGTAGAGCTTGTCATTCAAAGAGATTACCAATTATATTTTTCCTATGGATGAAGAACAGTCTGCCAACTTTCGGTAAGCCTATTTAAAGAATTAGTCAGAAGAGAAGAGTCCCATGTAGCAGAATTCTGTTCTGCTGTGGGGCAGACTGTATTGGGAGACCAGCACTGCAAAGTCAGATAGGTTGCTTCCCTTCTCTGGGATTCACTTTCCACATCTGTGAATGAAGCTTGGACCAGATGATATCTAAGATCCCTCCCAACTCGTACATTTGATGACACTTTGGTTCATTTCTCGCTTCCTGGCAGGATGGAAAAGTCAAGGAACTGGATGATGGACAAAATGCATTGGAAGTGTAAAAGTGGGGAGAATCTCATAGTGCTCTCAGGAGCTTCCTGAATGGGTCAGTTAACATCAAATGGCTTTACCATGCTCAGGCAGTTACACATGGGTTCTGGTTTTCCTCGGGAGTTTATAAAGAAATAGTTTCTTTTCAGGTAGCTTCTTACCCACGTCAGAATTTAACCAGCTTTCCTAAAGTGGCAGTTATTTAATTTCAGGACTTTGTGGTGCTAAAAGTATTTCTGAAGATCAAATAAAAACTGAAAGGGTAACAGGGCACTTAAATAGGGGGCAATCATATTTTACTGCTCTGGGTTAGAATGATTAAAATTTGTGTTCTGTTTTGTAAGAGGGTTTGGGGAGATGGTGGTTTTTAGAAGAGAAGCAATCTAAACAGCATGTTGTATGTGCAACTTTTATTTCCCTTCAGAGTTTAAGAGCAGGTCGACCCATAACTAGGTCTTATGTAATTGACCTTTCCTTTATCTGTTTTGTCATCAAAAATCATCTTGTATTCAAGAACAGTTAAAGTTAATAACCTGTAAAACCTATGTGGTCCTGCAGTTAGAAAGGGTAGCTTGGATCTTAAAAAGTATTTCTGTGTTATTGTTGGGGTGTATGGGTGTGGATGTTCTTGAACCTGGAGGCTCTTATTTTGGACGGTACATGTAGCAGTCAACTTGCATCAGGAAGGGCTGTGAGGGGCTGCCCCCAAAGCCAGGCTCTTGTCATCTCTTCTGCCATTCAGGTTAGGTACTGCCATTAGGGGGAACAAAATCATTTACTTGAGGACAGGGAAGGGGAAGCCCTGACAGGTGGTTTATGATGCCATTGGGGCTTGGCACATAGCCAGTGCAGCACAAATGTTAGCCTTTGCTCACCAGTCCCAGGTCAAAGCAGTTGGGGGTATTCATTGCTTGTGGGCCATGAAGTCAGTTAGCCTGGCAGTACTGCCATATAGAAGGAGTTAAATAAAAATCAGGTGACATCAAAACCCAAGCAGCATGCACATCCTGTTCTTCAGCTCCTGCCCGATTTTACCTTATTCATGATCACCTGGGTCTTTGTACACTCATAGGAGTATATGTCCCGGTCATGACTATCTTGGCTTTCAGATGAGAGGGTAAAATGAGGCCACATAGGGGCAGTATTTCTGTGGGTTTTTAAAAAATAATGCTCAGTCATGCCACGAAATGGCAGCAGCATTTTACCTGGTTACATCATGAACACTAACTTGGATACCCTGCTGGTTTGCTGATTTTTCAGTCTTCTATTCACAAGATGATTGTGTGCGTCCCCACTGGAATTGTGCCTTCTGGTCTCAGAAGGAGAATTGACATGCATTGCTTCATACACACAGTACCCACTCCCCCCTTTATTTCTTTCTCTTCTAGCTTGGTGCAGGGCTTTGCAGACAGATCTGGATTTGAAGCTAATTTCTGTCACTCCTGAGCTCTGTGCTTTAAGTAAGTCACCTAATCACTGTTTCATTTGTAGAATGGTGCTAAGAATTCTATTTGTCTCATTAGATTACAGAAAAAATTTAAATGAGTTAATATTGGTGAAGCTGTGAGAAAAGTGCGTGGAACATAGTAGGTGCTCAAAGAAATATTAGTTACTGTCTATCCCCTTCCCCCCCAAGAAGTGGAGGCAGTAACAAATAACAGCCTTTCTTTGAATATCTCCAGAAACTCTCCTGGCATTAGTCTGCCCTAAGGGGCTGAGGTTTGCCTTGTCTTTTGATGATGAAGAGTAGCCGTCAAGAACAATCAAGAACTCTGGATTTTATCCTCATGGAAAGCTTGAAGTTGTTGACTTTCGCTGTCAGTTAAAAGAGTTGGGAAGATGGGGCGGAAATCTCCAGAGAAAAGGTGTATGCTTTTGCTAATTGCACTGCAGACAGCAGGGTGTATGAGTAATGAGCTGTATGTTTGGTGTGGGAGTTCAGTGCCAAGCCTAAGGGACAGCATGGCTGAGTTTCACTGGCTCTTGTGACGGGTGGCTCCCTGACTTTTTTACCCTTGAGATATCAAGAGTCCTGTAGTTTGAACCTCAGGGCTCTTGATAATAGGCCTATTAACTATTTCTTCACAGTGATAATAACAATTAGTATTTATTTAGCTTTTACTTTGTTCCAGGCACCGGTCTAAATGCTTTATGCATATTAACTCTTTTAATCCTCACAAGAATTCTAAAAGGTAGGGCACAAAATAACTAAATTGCTTGCCAGAGTCTCACAGCTGGTGGTGGAGCTGGTTTTAGAACCTAGGTAGTCTGACACCAAACTCAGGGTCTTCATCAGCTCTCCTGTAAAGTCTCTGGTCTTTTTTTTCCTTTTTAAATTACACATTGTAATTGTTAGTTGCTGATGTCCAGAAATACAATTGATTTTTGTTCATTTTTTTGTAGCCAGCAACATTGCTAAATTCTTCAAATTAATTATAATTAATTGATCTGAGGATTCTTGTGTGTTTTCTATGTTGGTAATCATAATCTACAATGAGTGAGACCTTTGTCTCTTCCTTTGGAGTCATTTTTATCTTTAATACCATTTTCTTGCCTTACCATTCTGGTTGAGACCTCTAATACAGTGTTTAACAGAAGTGGCAATAGTAGATACCCGTCTTTTTCCCTGTCGTAAAGGGTTTGCATGTGTGCTAAGTCTCTTCAGTCGTGTCAGACTCTTTGCAACGCTATGGACCGTAGCCTGCCAGGCTCCTCTGTCCATGGGACTTCCCAGGCAAGAATACTGGAGTGGGTTGCTGTGCCTTCCTCCAGGGGATCTTCCCAATCCAGGGATCGAACCCGGGTCTCTTACGGTTACCTTCATTGGCAGGCAGGTTCTTTACCACTAGCACCATGGAAACACTGAAGTGTTTCACCATTAAGTATGGTGTTGAAAGTGAAAAGTGAAAGTGTTAGTCACTCAGGCGTGTCAGATTCTTTGTGGTCCCATGGACTGTAGCCTCCAGGCTCCTCTGTCCATGAGGTTCTCCAGGCAAGAATACTGGAGTGGGTAGCCATTCCCTTCTCCAGGGGATCTTCCTGACCCAGGCATCGAACCTGGGTCGCCTGCGTTGCAGGCAGTTTCTTTACCATCTGTTCATCGGGTGTTAAGCTGTAAATTTTTTTGGTGATATCTTTTATTGGACTATAGAACTTCCCTTCTATTCTGAGTTTGCTAAGTTGTTTCTTGTTAGTCATAAATGGATGTTGCTTCTTATCAAAGACTTTTTCATCTGTTAAGGTGATCATATTACTTTTTGTCTTTAATCTTTCAATGTGGTAAATCATGTTGATTTTCTAATACCAAACCAACTTTCCATTCCTGAAATGAAATGACCTTGATCATGATGCATTATCTTTCTTGTTCCTGGATATGATTTGCTAGTATTAGATTTGGTGTTTTTACAACTGTTCAGGAATGATTCTGACTGTGGTTCCTTTCTTGTACTTTCCCTGTAAAGTTTTGGTATTTATTGCTAGCTACATAAAATGAGCTGGGTAATGCTTCCTCATTTTCTAAACTCCGGAATAGTTTGCAGAAGATGGGAGTATTTGTTTCTTGAGTGCTTGCTAGAACTTGCCAGTGAAACTATCAGGCCTTTGGTGTCTTCTGTGGAAAGATTTTGGACTACTGATTCAATTTCTTTCATGATGGTAGAAATTTTCAAGTATTCTATTTCTTCTTTAATTAGTGTTAGTAATTTGTTTTTCTAAGAATGTGACCATTTTGCCTAAATGCTCATACTTAGAGGTTTAAAATGGTTAATAACCTCTCAACTATAGAAACTGAAGATATGAAAAAGACAGCTCTCTTTTCATTCATAGTATTACTTATTTTAAAAAAGTCAACCTCACCAGAGATTTGTAAGTTTTGTTATCTTTTCTAGGCAGCAATTTGGGCTTTATTAATCCTCTTTCTAGTATGTCAGTCTTATTTCTGCTAGTTAAAAAATTATTCTGTAAACCAGTTTAAAGTGTTTTCAGTTTTATCCCTTGTTCTTTTTCTAACTTAAGTTGGATGCTTATTAACTCATTTATTTTCAGACTTTATTTGACTAAAAGTATTGAAGGCTAATAATTTTGAGCCACGTGCTGCTTTAGCTGGATCCCACAGACTTTGGTATGCAGTATTTTGTTATGGTGTTAGTTCAAAGGATACTTGGAACTTGTTAGTTTATAATTTCCATGGTGATTTCTTAACCCATGGGGTGTTTAGGATTTTTTGAAACATTGCTAAACATTTTCTAAGTTATTTTGTTGTTGACTTCTAACTTAGTAACATTATGATCTGAGGATGTGGTCTGTATGGTCTGATTCTTTGAAGTTTGATACTTTGTGGCCCAGCATGAGGCCAGTGTCCACTAGATCAACCTTGTTAATGTTGCTGCTTTTTGACAGCCCTACCCAGTTTTTCATCAGTGTTCTCTTATCAATTGTTGGGAGAGTTAAAATTTACCACCACAAAGGTGGGTCAATCTAGTTGTTTTAGTTCTGTCAACTTTTACTTTATGTATTTTGCTGCTATGTCATTAGGGGTAGTAAGTTACTTTTCCCCTTTCTTTGTTAGGTCCATTGATGAAATGCTCAAGATAGGTGTTCAAGACAGGCACAACTTCTCCTGTATATAAATTAGTAAGGGTGACTTGGTGAAAGCAAAAGCATCCTTCTAGGGAGGCTGGGTAAATTGGATTTTGAGTTCCAGGGAAGAAACACATTTAAAATCCAAATTGCACCTTCCCAGTCATAGAATTAAATTCTTAAAGCAATTTGACTTTGCTAAACAAAATTAACACCCTCATATCCTCAAGAGCCAGAGGCTTTTTGTCATCATTAAAACAGTTTTGAAAGCTGTATTCCTCTTGGGTTGGGCAAGAGGTTGGGAAAGAGAGCTTTATTTCTCTTGGGCCGTATAGACATTACTACTGGTTGGTCAGACAGGTTTCAGACCCTTAGGCACTCTGCTTCTTACTGCCTAGCATTTTCTGTAGGATATGGCTCAAATCGAGTTACCTCTCAGCCTTTAAGTTTCAGTGGATGTAATTATGTGGGTAGTGCTCATTCCCCTTCCACCTGACAGGGGTGAGGTGTGCAGAAATTGAGATAATAGTTGCATAGGGATTCTAAATAATTAATCAGCTCCTCTGCTCACTCTGCAGAAAGAAAATCAAGTCTGTAGGAGACAAGCACTCAGGAGGACCAAGCGACAGAAATGATGGCAGCAACTACACCTTTTATTAGATTCTCAAATAGAATCAGACCACATGAAGCTGGGAGTCATACAGAGAGACAAATTACATCTGGTCACATTTGGGTGGGAATAGAACTTTTCAGCTCCAGCTCTTGAGCCGGTGTAGTTCTGTGAAATCTCATTTTCAGGCTCTGTTAGGGCAGCCCCTGATTCTGATTGTATTTCTGAAATAAGCACTCTGAGCTGGTCCTCTTCACTAATGCCTCCTTCCTTCTCAGAGAATTGCAAAGAAGGGGGAGCAGGTGAGCCAGTTAGGACCCACTCTCATTATCTTTTGATTATAGAAGTAACATATGGTCATAGATAAAAAAAAACAAAACCTTAAAAGTACAGGAATGTATAAAGAAAAGGGAAATTTCCTGGAAATCCATCTCCTCAACCCTATTCTTTTCCTTTTAAAGACTGTGGCTGATGTCAAAGAATCTCTTCTCCTCACCCTCTTGATTCTTTTCCTTCTGATTTGTTTTTATTTTGATGTGAAGAAATTCTAATCTAATGGTTATGGTGGTGGGGGAGGGTGGTTCTAGCTTCTACAGAATATGGCTGCATGAAATAAAGGTCAGGGCTTGAAGATACCAATTGTTCATTCTTATTTTAAAAGGGTAAACTGTAAGGCAGGGAATAAGATTTTAGGTACTCATATCCTGATCCAGCTGTGTTTACGTGTGTTAGGGGGATGAATAGACAAGCGGTACGGTCAAAGTGAGACCATTTTTGCAAAACTGCTTTGTTAACTAACAAGCTCTACAAGTATGAGATTAGCATGAATGTTGTTGCTGACTCTGGGGGGATGGTCTTGTGTGTTTATCTGAACAGTTAATATCTGTCAGTGAGCCGTTGCACAAGCAACTGGCCAAATGATATCCTGTGTCTCAGATGTTCCATCTATTTGCAATTCCAAAGTTATTTAATTGCCCTCAGCTGCTTAATATATACCTCATCAATAGGATACAGAAGCAGAACTGAGCCTTAGAGGATAAAGGTAAGAATAAGTGTAGCTTACTACTGATATGCCCTGTTAAATAGCCCACTCGATGCAGGGAATTGAAGAAGCATATAAGAAAGCATTACCCAAGTACTGCCTTAAGTACAATAGAGTGAGTGACAGAACTCCATAAACTGTTAAGCTGGGTAATAATGCAAAGGATCGATGTCATCATGACTGAGGAGACTGGCTGTCACTCAGCGACTTAGCAGTGATATGCTTCCAGGCAATTCCACGGGGCTTTTATAAGCCCCTTTCCTGTACATGTGCTAGAAAGTGCCACAGAAATACAGTCTCCTGATGACTATAGAAGCCAGGCAGCAAAATTTAATAAGACATTTGTCAAGAAGATGGCAGATAATGACCAATTTTTGGTAGACAGATAGTTGTCTGCAGAAACAAAGCCTGTATTGAACTATTTTGGAGTGGGAAGAAGCATTGCTATGACAACAAATTACTTATATTTGATTTAGAAGAAGGAGAGGAGTACAGCTTAATGGTTTAGAAAGCTCGTGAGAACAATTGTTGGCACTGGGTATATGTTAAAATATAAAATGTTAAGTATGATCTGTTAAATAATTGAGCATCTCAGTGCATTCTGTTTCCAATCTCTCTTGTGAACCAATAAAATACAACATAAATCAACTTCTAAAAAACAGCTACCAGAGTTACATGCAAATTGTTCTGTTTTATAAAGTGCCCCAAATGAAATTCCCAGCTTTCATTTGCTGAAATGCCCCCAAATATCGTGTGTTTAAAAGGAAAAAAGAAAAAACAGCCAAAACCCAGAGACCTGTTTACTATGTTTTTATTGCATCCAGACCTGAAATTATGGTAGTTTGGAGTTTCTCATTCTGTAGATGCTTATTCTTGTTTTTGTGATTGGTAGTGTGTTTATTTGAAACGAAAATTGTCCTCAGACCATTTCCATCCTTTCACTGTGTTCATTCCTGAGAGAATGAGTAAACAGTGGTTTGTATGAACTGGTAACTGCAGTATGCCTGGGGAAGCAGGCCTGAGGCAGATGGTGAGGGCTTAGAAAACCTGCAGAAAGCCTGTGGACAGGAAGCTTTCTTTGACAGAAATCGTCTTTCCTCTTTCTAAGGAAAAAACCAGAAGGACCATATTCCTTGGAGATAGGATTTAGGGCCTTGACCATATTCTAAGGGTGGCTAGATCTAGTGACTCCTTAAGGACCCTTGAGACAGAAGCATCTAAAAGTTTTTGTTTACTTTTATGCCTTTCCCTGCCCCTCCCTGCCCTTTACCCAATATCATCACCCTGTAGCCTTCTAGAATATAAATGAAAAGTAGGAGACAGGAAGAAGCTTGGAAGATAAGAGGACTAACTTCACCAGTAGAGGATTACCACCCTGAACTTTTAAACTGTCTCTCCAGGAAGAAGTCACAAATTTGCATATGGCCTCCCCTTTCCTTTGGAGGAACAAATTTGATTGGTCATTATTACAGGGAGGAGACCATTTCGTAAGGTTTAGTCAGAGGAGGTTTACTCATCCCACACGCTAGCAAAGTAATGCTCAAAATTCTCCAAGCCAGGCTTCAACAGTACATGAACTGTGAACTTCCAGATGTTCAAGCTGTTTTTAGAAAAGGCCGAGCAACCAGAGATCAAATTGCCAACATTCATTGGATCATCAAAAAAGCAAGAGTTCCAGAAAAACATCTGCTTTATTGACTACATCAAAGCCTTTGACTGTGTGGATGACAGCAAACTCTGGAAAATTCTTAAAGAGATGGAAATACCAGACCACCTGACCTGCCTCCTGAGAAATCTGTATGCAGATCAAGAAGCAACAGTTAGAACTGGACATGGAACAACAGACTGGTTCCAAATCGAGAAAGGAGTGTGTCTAGGCTGTATATTGTCACACTGCTTATTTAACTTACATGCAGAGTACATCAGGAGAAACACTGGGCTGGAGGAAGCACAAGCTGGGATCAAGATTGCCAGGAGAAATATCAATAGCCTCAGATATGCAGATGACACCACCCTTATGGCAGAAAGCAAAGAAGAACTAAAGACCTCTTGATGAAAGTGAAAGAGGAGAGTGAAAAAGTTGGTTTAAAAATCAACTTTTAGAAAGCTAAGATCATGGCATCTGGTTCCATCATTTCATAGCAATTAGATGGGGAAACAATGGAAACAGTGAGAGACTTTATTTTCTTGGACTCCAAGAAAATGCAGATGGTGACTGCAGCCCTGAAATTAAAAGATGCTTGCTCCTTGGAAGAAAATCTATGTCCAATCTAGACAGCATATTAAAAAGCAGAGGCATTACTTGGCCAACAAAGGTCTGCATAGTCAAAGCTATGGTTTTTCCAGTAGTCATGTATGGTTGTGAGAGTTGGACTATAAAAGCTGAGTGCCAAAGAATTGATGCTTTTGAACTGTGGTGTTGGAGAAGACTCTTGAGAGTCCCTTGGACTGCAAGGAGATCCAACAAGTCCATCCTAAAGGAAATCAGTCCTGAATATTCATTAGAAGGACTGATGCTGAAGCTGAAACTCCAATACTTTGACCACATGATACGAAGAGCTGACTTATTTGAAAAGACCCTGATGCTGGGAAAGATTGAGGGCAGGAGGAGAAGGGGACGACAGAGGATGAGATGGTTGGATGACATCACTGACTTGATGGACATGGGTTCAAGTAAGCTCTGGGATTTGGTGATGGACAGGGAGGCCTGGTGTGCTGCAGTCCATGGGGTTGCACAGAGTTGGACACGACTGAGTGACTGAGCTGAACTGAACTAAATTCATAGGAGGAAGTTTGAAAACAACAAGCCACATCTTAAGTTAATCTTCCCCTTTAAATGAGGAGTGGCCCAGAGTCACAGCTGCTGATGAATCAGACTTTGCCTGGCATTCAGTTTAAATTCCATCTTCTTAAGTGATCTGTGTTTTACTAGTGGACATCATGTCAGATCATGTCCTGTCTTCTTCTTAAGCTTCTAGAGCCCCCAGTTACTTGCAGAATAAAATCTGAGGTGGTTAGCTTGTTCGTGTGTGTGTGTGTGTGTGCGTGTGTGTGTGTGTGTGTGTGTGTGTGTGGTAGTCATTCAGTTGCATCTGACTTTTTGCAACGCCATGGACTGTAGACCACCAGGATCCTCTGTCCATGGAATTCTCTGGGGGCAAGAGTACTGGAGTGGGTAGCCATTCCCTTCTCCAGGTGATCTTTCCAACCCAGGGATTGAACCCTGGTCTCCTGCATTGCATGCAGGTGCTTTACCATCTGAGCCAGCAGAGAAGTGGCAATACACCTTTTAGAAAACTGTTGCAAATTAATGAAAGTGAAAGTTGCTCAGTCGTGTCCAACTCTTTGCGGTCCAACTCTTTTAGACCAGCAGGCTCCTCTGTCCATGGAATTCTCTGGGCAAGAATACTGGAGTGGGTAGCCATTCCCTTCTCCAGGGGATCTTCCCAACCCAGGGATTCAACCCAGGTCTCCCGCATTGCAGGCAGATTCTTTACCAGCTGAGACACAAGGGAAGCCCATTGCAAATTAATACCTACTTATTATGGAAAATTTGAAAGATACAAGGGTTGGCAACATTTTTATGTAAGGGCCAGATAGTAAATAATTTTGTCTTTGTCACTACTACTCAGATCTTCTATTGTAGCACAGAATCGGCCATGGACAGTGACAGTATAGAAATGAACATGTGTTTGTGTTCCAGTAAAACTTTATATACAAATCAGTTAGTGGGTCAGATTTGGTTTGTGGGTCATAGTCTGGTGAGTCCTAGTATGGAGAATAAAAGTCACCTATAATCTTTCCAGAATGTTAACATTTTTGCTTTATTTTCTTTTTTCTATTCATATTGATTTACATGGTTGTGACTATATATTGTATACTACCAAACTTATACCCTGATTTTATTTTTCACATAACATTCTCACAAACATTTTGCATGTCATTTAAAATTTGTCAGAGGTGTAATTCTTAACAGCTATATAGTACTCCATTCGATAAGGCGATTGTAGTTTACCTAATCATTTCCTGTTATTTTCTCAGTTATAAATGACTGCAAAAAAACTGCTTTGTGCGTAAATCTCTATAATTTAGATTATTTTGTGTAGGCCACTTTCCTTGAAGTGGAATTATCAGGTCAGGGGGAAGGAATGTTTTTAAGGAGCTTAATACGGCTTTTCAAAATCGTAGTACCCATTTAATTCCCACCAGCAGTGTCAAAGAGAGCCTGTTCCATCTCGTCCTTGCCAACAGATTTTCACTAAAGCAAAATCTTTGTGAAAATGGCATCTTAAGTTAATGTATTCTTTGATTATTAGAGTGCTTGGGGAAATTTTCGAAGAATTGTTTATTATCTGTCATATTTCTTCCTTGGCTCACTCAGCCATAAATGCACCCTGGGCCCTCGTTCCCCCTTTTGCTGATGCAGTTTTTCCCTTTCATCCTCCAAACTCCTTTTCAAAATTCTACTCATCCTTTAGAGCTTGATCCAGATCTGAAGTCACCTCCCTGTCTGTGCAGTCCTCCCTTCTTCCTCCCATCCATTTGATCTCTCTGCCCCAAGGTCCTTCTCTTACAGCCTTTATTCCTTTCTGCCTCCTTCTGTAGTTCTCTGTGTATGGGCTTTCTTCCCAGGGCAGGGACTGGGTCATGCTCTCCCTACTGGCTTCCAGAACCTACCAAGGAGCTTAGTATACAGAGGTCTGACTAGTCTATGAATGCTTTGTTGAAGGGTTCCTGAGGTCTACTGCATGTGACTTCAATGACTCCCCCTCCACACACATACACAAGAACAAGCTAACAAAAATGAGATATGGTAATTACCTATGATTGCAGAGCTCTTTGGTATCAGTGATAAGAACACTTTCCTCATTACTTAAGATGAGCTGTATCCCTGAGTCCTATGCATTCCTTTTTATTAAATGTGGTTCCTCAAGTTTTCCAAGAGGTGGTAAATGACAGTTTTAGCACACGTTAGGCTATTCCTCTCTTGGGTGTATAGTGTATTGCACTAGCCAATAGAAGTTTGTATTTTGATGGAAATGTTTTATATTTGTACTCTCCAGTGCAGTAGCCCCTAGCCACGTGGGGATAGTGACATGTAGTTAACTGCAAGCGAGGAACTGATTTTTTTTTTTCATTTTATTTAATTTTAAATAGTTGGAAATAGCCATGAATAGCCATGAGTAGTAGTGGCTACCATACTGGACAGTGCAGGGTCATACAGGATATTGAAAGGTACAGTCCCCTTTTTTTAAATGGCTAAGAGAAGCTCAGTATTTATAATAATCTACAGCAAACTTGACATGGTGGCTGCCTGGAATTTTGGCAAGGCAGCCCAGATCCTGGTAGAATTGTGGTGAGAGAAACTGTGAGTTTGGTTCCAAATGGAAACTGCTTCTAGTGGGAACTCTGCCCTGAGCAAGGAGGGAGATGGTTGAGCAGAGGCCAGAGGCAGAGTACAGCAAGCTGGATATCCAGAGGAGACGTGGACTTGATATGGTCAGTAACAGGGAGCCATTAGCGATTCACGAGAAGAGTGACAAGAGAGAGTGGTGTCTCAAGGTTGTCTCCTCCAGGGGCACGCAAACTACTGGGACAGGTTGTGAGTTATTGGTTGTTCCTTTATTGGGTGGAGCTGGGCAGTAGTGATTCACCAACTCCATCAAAACCGAACCCCATCAGAGAACACAGATGATTTATTTTTGAATTAGCTTCCAGTTACTGTGTGCCTTCCTGTGGCTCAGATCCACACCAGCTTTGAAGGCTTGGAGTTGGGAGGTGAGAGAGGCCGCCTATGTGAGGGGAGATCAGCTGTTTGGTCACCACTAGTGAGAGCCCTTTGTGGTCCTGGCGCTTTGAAAGGTGTGTCTTGATGGCTTCTTGAACCTTCTAGGACAGCCTGGTAGCCCACACATTCTGTTCCCACTGGTCCACTTCCTTGAAGGACCAGTGAAAATTTTCTCATTTTCTTCGTTAGGAGATTTTTAATCTTATTGCTTTCTCCCTACCCAACTTTTCAATTAGGTTGAACATTTCTACTGCTTCCTTCTATCTGCTCCTTACTGCCCCCACTGTGTTCCTTATTACATTGCTTATATTTTTATAACCCCATCCTGACTTTAGCACATGGGCTTAATAATTGGCTGTCATTGTTCTCAAGATCAACCTCCTTTTAGTGAAGTGACGAGGCATGTCCCCTTTATAAAATACTCAGGGAAATGGAACCATGTCATGGTCTCCCTTGATCTAGGTCCCTAGCAACTTAAGACCTCAGAGCTGTAACTGTAAACTGTTAGTTCTGTTAGAATGTGAGTTCCTACAACCTTTATCTATCTGTATTGTAAGGAGTTGTGTACAGTCACTTCATGATGATACAATATAGGGTAATATAATAAAAAAAGAGAGAGAAAGAACAGAACAAAGCCTTCACTTCCTTCTGGTGGTTTTTGCTTTCTCTTGTTTCACTGAACCTCCCTCCACGCTCCTCTGAGGTTACCTACTGCTTGGGCTCATAACCACATTGCCTCTGATGTGCCCCCAAACTGATCTTTGCTACGGCTAAATGTCATCCTTTTCTTTTTTTTTCTTCTTCTTGGCTCCATATGGTAAAGTTTGACCCTTGGGATAAAATACCTAGGCGAGCAGCAGATTAAATGGGAAATCCTTCCATGAAACAAAATTCATTTAATAGTATTACCTTGTATGACAGATGGTAACTAGACTTATCCTGCTGATCATTTTGTGATGTATCAAAATACTGGATCACTATGTTTTCAGTTGAAACTAGCATAATATTATAAATCATTTGTACTTTAATTTTAAAAATGTAGGATTCAGTTCAGTTCAGTCGCTCAGTCATGTCCGACTCTTTGCGACCCTATGAACTGCAGCATGCCAGGCCTCCCTGTCCATCACCAACTCCCGGAGTCCACCCAAACCCATGTCCATTGAGTCGGTGATGCCATCCAACCATCTCATCTTCTGTTGTCCCCTTTTTCTCCTGCCCTCAATCTTTCCCAGCATCAGGGTCTTTTCAAATGAGTCAGCTCTTCACATCAGGTGGCCAAAGTAATGGAGTTTCAGCTTCAACATCAGTCCTTCTAATGAATACCCAGGACTGATCTCCTTTAAGATGGACTGGTTGGATCTCCTTGCAGTCCAAGGGACTCTCAAGAGTCTTCTCCAACACCACAGTTCAAAAGCATCAATTCTTCGGTGCTCAGATTTCTTTATAGTTCAACTCTCACATCCATACATGACCACTGGAAAAACCGTAGCCTTGACTAGATGGACCTTTGTTGACGAAGTGATGTCTCTGCTTTTTAATATGCTGTCTAGGTTGGTTATAACTTTCCTTCCAAGGAATAAGCACCTTTCTATTTCATGGCTGCAGTCATCATCTGCAGTGATTTTGGAGACCAGAAAAATAAAGTCAGCCACTATTTCCACTGTTTCCCCATCTATTTGCCATGAAGTCATGGGACCGGATGCCATGATCTTAGTTTTCTGAATGTTGAGCTTTAAGCCAACTTTTTCACTCTCCTCTTTCACTTTCATCAAGAGGCTCTTTAGTTCTTCACTTTCTGCCATAAGGGTGGTGTCATCTGCATACCTGAGGTTATTGATATTTCTCCCAGCAATCTTGATTCCAGCTTGTGCTTCCTCCAGCCCAGTTTTTCTCATGATGTACTCTGCATATAAGTTAAATAAGCAGGGTGACAGTATACAGCCTTGACGTACTCCTTGTGCGATTTGGAATCAGTTTGTTGTTCATGTCCAGTGCTAACTGTTGCTTCCTGACCTGCATACAGGTTTCTCAAGAGGCAGGTCAGGTGGTCTGGCATTCCCATCTCTTTCAGAATGGATTACCTTGTGAATAAGTAATAAACATGAATAGCTTCTATCCCCTCACCCCTGTTAGCCATGTAGCCTGAATGGGAAAGTTGATGTTTTTGTTTCTTCAGTTTTGATTTTACTTGACGGAAATTATCAAGATCAGACACAGCCCTGATTGTACAGAAGTCCCCAAAATATTTGTTGCAAATTGATACCTAATAAGCCAATTTGGTTGTCCAGTTACTCAGTTCTGTTTTGGTGAGTATCATTGATTTTCAACAGTTAGAGGTAGGTGAGGGCTATAAAGGTTTTCTCCCTACAACCAGGATATTACAGTGAAAGCAATTCAGATCAAATTCTATCACACAAACATTTATTAATCATCAAGCAGAAAACAGTCAGACAGCCTGATCTGTATGCCCAGAGACATTCCATCTCTTGTTGCCAACCACTGTCTTGTGAGAAAGTTTCCCTGGAGATAGATGTAACAGCATTCTAGCTATAGCATTCACCTTACTTTTCTAAAGGGCACATTCAAAACCTCCATTAAGTGTCTATACATAAGGTTTGCTGGGACTCCTGAACCTAATGTGTCATTCCCAAGAGGTGAAGGTCATTGGGCTGGCCAACTCTTAGATTCAAGGTTTGCAAGGGTGGGAGTGCCTAAATACTTAAAACTGGTCCACTTGTCTTGAGCACCAAGAAGTTCTCCAGTGAAATATATTTCTAATGTCCATTGCTCTAATTAACAAACCATTTGAAGGATTTCATAGAAGCATTTGAGTATAGCTTTTTATCCATTAAAAAAAATTAAGGTATAGTTTACATACAGTAAAATTCACCCTTTTTAGGATAGGATTTTGCAAGTTTTGACAAGTATATACCATAATCAAGATAGAGAATGCCTTCATCACCCCCCCTCCCCAATTTCCGCATGACTTGCTTGAGGGATTAAAAAAAGTTTTATTGAGATATCATTTATGTACCATACTGTTCACCAACTTAAAGTGTACAATTAATGATTTTTGGTATATTACATTTTTTTATATTGTGGTAAAAATATATATAATGAAATTTGCCATTGTAACCATTTTGAAGTGCATAGTTCAGTGGCACTAATTATGTTCACAACATTCTGTCACCATCGCCACTATGTATTTATAAAACCTTTTCATCACTTCAAATATAAACTCCTTACCATTAAGCATTAAACAGTAAGTCCCTATTTTCCCCTCCCCCAGCCCCTGGGAACCACTGTTCTATTATCTGTCTCTGTGAATATGCCTATCTTGCTACCTCATATAAGTAGAGTCATATAATGTTTGTCCTTTTGTATCTGGCTTATTTCCCTTTGCACAGTGTTTTTAAGGGTCATGCATAATGTAACGTGTCATTCCTTTTTAAGGCTGAATGATACTCTGTTTTATGGATATACCACATTTTGTTTATTCATCTGTCTGTGAACACTTGGATTATTTCCCTTTAGCTATTGTGGATAATGCTGCGATGAACATTAACTTGCAAGTATCTGTTTAGTCTTTTTTTTTTAATTCTTTGGGGTATGTACCTAGGAGTGAAATTGCTGGGTCACATGGTTATTCTATGTTTAGCTTTTTGAGGAACTGCAGAACTCTGTTCCACAGCAGCTGAACTATTTTGCATTCCCACCAGTAATGTACCAAGGCCCCAATTTTTCCACCTTCTTGCTATTATTTTATAATTTTAAAAACTGTGGCCATCCTAGTAGGCATGAAGTGGTATCTCATTGTGGTTTTGTGTTGCATTTCCCTAATAACTAACGATGTGCTCATTGGCCATTTATATGTCTTCTTTGGAGAAATATCTGTGCAAGTCCTTTGCCCATTTTTAAAAACTGGATAGTTTGTCTTTTCTTTGTTGAGTTCTTGATTGTGGTCTTTGATTAGAGATCTCAGTTTTGAACTGAACAACATTCATTGATATGCACTCCAGGTAAGTTATGATAGTTCTGCAGGAGAGAGTAGACAGAATAACTCTCTGTTTTTTGTACCCAACAGCAGTTATCAACCTTGTTATCCCATATGCCACCCATTATCTCTTCTTCAAAATAGCTGTGAATTGTTGTTAATCACCCCTTGAGTATGTATTCTCAGTTAGGATTTTTCAGATGTTAACAGTGAGGTACTGGTTAAACACTTAAAGTCCTGATTTACAGCATTTGCCAATTTGCATGGTCCTTTTCAAGTTACCAATCTGCCCTCACTAAACTAACAGGGAAGGATGCACAGAATCAACTCTTGCTAGCCAGTGCTGCTGGGTTTCCAGCATAGCACTAAATGTTAACTGTCCTACAGTGTAGAAAACTAATAAACACGCATATCACAGTGTCTATGCTGCAAGTATTGTAAATTAAGTTGCAGACATTATAACTGAAATTAAATGAAAATGATTTTCAATTACAACTCTTTCAGAATAGCTACCATTTGTTGAGAGCATCATGTGCTTGACATGTTCCAAGTGTTTGGTACAGAATCATCAGTCAACAGAGGAGGAAGCTTAAAACAAGTTTGGAGTAACCTGAGACTTGAACCTGGACTCCAGAGCCACTGTTTTTGACCTCTATGTACACTGCCTTCTTTCACATTCATGGGATATACATACTGACTGTTGACTTCCATAAACAGAGTGAATGGCTTTCTTGTAAAAGAGACCCTTCTGTGGTACTCTTTCCCTTCCAGCCACTCCAAAACCTACAAATTAGAGATGCAAACCAATGCTGTGTTGGTACTACCTACCAATGAACTGCAGAGGGTTAAAAATATCCTTTTCCTAATTGCAAAGAAAAAAAAAAAGCCCCACACAGAAAAACAGGCCCATGTTTTGTAAGAAAAATGGCAAAAGAGAAAGTGAAAATCCTCTATAATCCTATCTACCAGAGATGATCATTAATGGCTTGCATTTATTCTTTCAGATCTTTTATCTTTTGTTTTTTTTAAACAAAACTGGGTTGATTGCTTACAATCTGAAACTTTCCTCATTGGGCAGTAGAATTGGATGCCAGTGCATGTGGCGCGACTTCATTCCTTTTAATTGCTGTATAATATCTATGATGAGAAAGAAGCGTAAGGGATTTTGAAGGGCTAATTTTCTCTTTAATTAGTTTGCATTGCAGTGTAGTTGCTTTACAATGCTGTGTTAGCTTCTACTGCATAGCAAAATGAATCAGCCATATGTATACGTATGTTTGTTGTTTAGTCACTAAGTCGTGTCTTTACTCTTGTGCGATCACGTCGACTGTAGCCTGACAGGCTCCTCTGTCCATGGGATTTCCCAGGCAAGAGTACTGAAGTGGATTGCCATTTCCTTCTCCAACATATACATATATCCACTCCCTATACCTGCTCCCTTTTGGACTTCCCTCCCTTTTAGGTCACCGCAGTACATAAGTAGAGTTTCCCTGTCCTATACACGTGTCCCCATCTGTTGTCTATTTTACACATAGTATCAATAGAGTGTATGTGTCAATCCCAATCTCCCAATCCCTCTATTCCTTTGGTATCCATACTTTTGTTCTGTGTGTCTGTGTTTCTATTTATGTTTTGCATGTAAGGCCATCTATACCATTTTTCTAGATTCCACATATATATGGGTTACTATTTGATATTTGTTTTTCTCTTTCTGATTGAAGGGCTATTTTGAAGAAGGGATAATAGGTGACTCATGGGATAATAGGTGATTCATGGGATGAAAAGATTGATAACTGCTGTTGGGTACCAGAAACAGAGTGCCTTTCTGCCCGCTCCCTCCTCCAGAGCTACCACAACTTAGCCAGAGTGATAAGATGCAACTCAGTGTTGCTAAGAGTTCCAGGAAAACTCTTCAATAAACTAAGCTGCTCGGATAATTGTGAGGTAAGACTAAATATCAAAATCTTTCACAAGTCTTTAGGATTTTGTAGCTCTGATCTTTGAAACCCTATTTGGAATCTCTTCAACTCCAGTAGGACTTAGTCTGAGTTTGAGAAACCTGTTTTCAGAGCAAGACAACCTTTTAATTTCTCATCATCTCTTGCTCATTTTATAAGATGACCACCATCTGATTTTTTTGTTGTTATTCTGACCTGTTAGTTCTCTGTTATTCTCCATGTTTGTCAGTGTTTTTGTGTTGTCCTCAGTCTAGGCACTTGTCACTAGCAAAGCTATTGACTTTAGCAGGCATGGCATTTATGATTTTTTTTTTTTTTTTTGCATCTGGGAATTGATGGGAGGAAATAAGGTTATGGAGGGGAAGGTTTAGCCTGAAAGTGGTTGAAGTGTCTGACAGCCATTATTAGGTGGCTGTCAAAATAGAATGCTTTACTCTCCAGTGTGGGGATTAAATAATCAATCCAAGAGTGATAAGCTCTCAATTGCCATCTGTCGGTTTGTGATGCTGCTCGCTTGTTCTACTTAACACTGAACGCTGACCTCACATGCTACTTGGAGAAACTTGGAGGAAGATAAGATGCTCATATGGTGTAAAGCAAGCTGACTGAAGGCCTGTCAAGAGAGATGGGCTAAAGGCCAGTGGTATCCATTTATCAGGATTTGTCTATCTCATACTTTCTTCTCCTTTCCTGTCCATCTCAGGGAGCTGACAGCACGGTGTTTTTGCCTTTTTATTTTATTTTTTTGTTAGTTGCTCAGTCATGTCCAACTCTTTGCAACCCATGGACTATAGCCCACCAGATTCCACCATCCATGGGATTTTCCAGGCAAGAATACTGGAGTGGTTTGCCATTTCCTTCTCCAGGGGATCTTCCCTATTCAGGGATTGAACCCTGAGTCTCCCGCATTGCAGGCGGCTCTTTACCATCTGAGCCACCACGGAAGCCTTATTGAAGTACTAAAGTTTTTCCTCTTTAAAACATACTTGCATTCTTTTTACCAGTTTAAAAAGGTCAGTTTAGTAGGCACTGAGGGCTAAAGCCTGTGCTATCTTTTTTCTTAATTATGAAGGTTAAAATATGGGTGTTGGGAACTCATGAATGGACATATTATTGACTTTCAAATTACATGCAAAGCCTCAGACTTGGGCATATATATTTTATAGTGCCTTTGGGTCCATATCTCCTTCAAAGGCAAACCACTCCAGGCCGGCTGTGTTGGGGCGGGAGGGGCAGTAGCCATGAACTGTGCCGGAGATTTTGCCTTCTTTCCTTAGGCTGACTGGACTGGGAGTGGCCACCTGTCCTCCAAACAGCCAGTGGATCACCTGGGGTGCAGTATGAGCTTGATAAGATGAGCTGGGCCATTCAGTTTTCTCTCCTAGGAAATTAGAATTGGGAAGCTGAGAGACTAAATAAGACAGTTTGCAGCTGGGACAAGGGCCAAAAGATGACAGGCAAGGGAGCAGGCATGTCAGGCCAAGTCCAAGCTGGTGCTATGAAGAGAGAGAAGCCATGAGGAAACAGTAAGAGGAGGAGAGATGCCCTGAGAGACAGGGTAGTTGTTCCTCATAACCACCTTGGACCTAGAACCGCCTTCCACATCCCCTGAGGCCAAGCATTATCCTGCACTGAGATTCTCATGGAATACCTGTTTTCTTACCATAAACCTCTCTTTTGTTGAGTCAACTTGTGTAGGACTGTTTTCTTTCAGTAAAAATGGTCAGACCAACACTTACCTTTCCATTTCTTGATGATAGCGAGGGAAAAAAAAGATAAGTGTTAGTGAAGATGTAGAGAAATTGGAACACTTGTACACTGTTGATAGGAATGCAAAATGGTGCACTGCTATGGAAAACAGTATGGAGATTTCTCAAAAATAGAGCTACCATATGAGCCAGCAATTACTTACCACCTCTGGGTATTTAGCTGAAAGAACTGAAATCAGACTTTTGAAAAGATACCTAGCCAACCAGTGTTCTTATAGTGCTATTCAGAGTAGCCAAGATATAGAAATGACCCAAATGCCATTCAATGATGGATGAATGGATAAAGAAAATATAAAAATGCACAGTGGAACTATTCAGTCGCAAATTCGTGAAGCGTTCCATATTTTTAAAAAGAGAAAAAAAAAGAAAAGAAAAAAAGGAAAAGAAAGAGAAAAAAAAAAGAAAAGAGAAAGAAGGAGGAAATCCTGTCAGATACCATGATATGAACCTTGAGGATATTATGGTTAGTGGAGTAAGCCAGTCAAAGGACAAATACTGCATAATTCCACTTACATGAGGTATTTAACTAGTCAACTTCATAGAATCAGAGTAGAATGATGGTTACTAGAAGCTGGGAGGGAAGGGTTACCAGGGCCTGGGAGATTGCTAATCAGTGAGCATAAGGTTCAGTTATACAAGACGAACAAGTGCTAGAGCTCTGCTGTATGACATTGCGCTATAGTTGACAATATTCTATTGTGCATTTAAAATTTGTTACTGGAATAGATCTCATGTTAAATGTTCTTACCACAATAAAATAGACCAGATCTAGGTCCACAATTGTAGATTTGGGGCTGAATCAACAACAGTTGGTTAATATTTAGGCTTTTAGGGTTAACAGGAACTGCTGAAGACTCTTCTGGGTATTATGAGGAACAGTGGAAAAAAACAGATACCTGATTATTTCTTTCAGGCTCAGTGCTGACGTTATGGGTTTTAAATCTGTGTTCCTGGCAAACAGTGAAAATGAAAAGAGGCAGGGATTCTGACTGTTCATTTATCACCTCACAGCTCTCAACCAACAGGGGGCCTTCTTTATCCTATTTAACCTCTCAGTAGAATATTTGCCTTTCATTTATTCCTCTTTCCGGTCAACTCTTGATTATTCACGGAATAGAGAAAAACATTAATGTGAGTCAGAGAAGACCGCCCCACCTTGGCCTCTCTTCTCTGCCACAGCAACACAGAGTTCCAGAAATGGAAACCAACCATCAGGAGAGGTAAGGAGGCTAAGCAAGTTGGGGCAGGGCCAAGCAAATTAACATTGTTTCTCTTCCCACTTCTATACCTTCCTTCTAAATGGTCTCTGTTGAGTTCCTTTTCTGGTGCCAGGAGGAGACTGCTGGAAAGGCAATGCCATCTGCTTGGATTAAAGTAAAAATATGGGATTTTTAAAAACTAAAGTATAGCTGGGGGCACGTTGACTGGGATTCTGTTTTCTTCTCTTGTGTCCATTTTGCCCTCAGTCGGTGTCTCACATCAGATCACCCAGCCTTCTGATTGGCAACTGGTATTCTCAGTTCAGGGCTTCCCTGGTGGCTCAGCTGGTAAAGAATGTGCCGCAGTGCAGGAGACCTGGGTTTGATCCCTGGGTTGGGAAGATCCCCTGGAGAAGGGAATGGCTACCCACTCCAGAATTCTGGCCTGGAGAATTCCATGGACTTTATAGTCCATGGGGTGGCAAAGAGTCGGACATGACTGAGTGACTTCACATTCTCAGTTCAGGGGTGGGGACTCAGCTGGCTAGAATTTCCACAGTGGAGTTTCTCAAGGTTTGGTTTTTAAGCCATTTGCCTCAGAGTTACCTTGGATGCCTATTAACAATATTGATTCCTGTACCCTTCCCCAGGCCTATTGAGTCCAGGTAAGGGGGAGGGGAGTTGACCTGGGGATATGACTCACCCCTCTCCAGGTAATATTTATGCACCCTGAACTTTGAGAAGGACTGCTCCGTAAAATGACCTGAGGGGCTTTGGAGGGTGGTTCTGGGAAACTACCACCACTTCCATTTCCCTTACTGTTAGTCCACCGAATGAGTGGGTGGGGGAAGTGGGGCATTTTTCCATGTGAAAGTGGGAAGAGGGTGTTTTTCTGAGTGCTAATAGGTAAGGATTCTTTACTGAAAGGAAATTCGACCAAACAGAATTAGATGGCACTTAGCCTCTCAATATTTGTTGAATTTCTGCTTGAATAGTTGAGAGGTGATTGGGCATGGACACAGGAATGTTGTGTAGAAGTCACTGACTTGGTTTACATCCATGTTTCTTTTTAACAAGACCACCCTCTTCTCCATTTCTGCCTTGCCTTTATTTAGAGTGGAAGTAGCCAGTCATCTGTCACATATTTGGGGTTTTGTGGTAATTTAAGTATATGAATAGATATTACATGGTGCCACTCAATGGTCGTACCTAAGTATAACCCTACTAATCAAAGTGACTGTGGTTGTAGTGTTAAGACATTTTCAGACTGTGGTTTAGTGTTCAGACTTTTTTTTTTCCCAAACACTGGCTCCATGGAGGAAAGCAAGGTCCTGTGTTTCATTGCTTTCCAAGCATTCCCCAACAACTGTTGAATGGGTTTTGTTCCAAAGGGTTCTTTGGAAATCTGTTTAGAATTCAGATTGCATTTTCCCGTGGAAGCAATATTCTTGGGGTTCTGGTTCCCAGACCAGCTGGCAAAAGCCTGTTTAATCTGGAATGGAATGGAAGTAGAGTCCCTCAGCAGGATTCCAAAACAGTGTTTTTTATTATTTATTTTTGGTTGAGCTGGGTCTTTGTTGCTGTGTGTGGGCTTTCTCTAGTTGCAGTGGGGCCACTCTTTGTTGTGATGCATGGGCTTCTCATTGCAGTGGCTTCTCTTTGTGGAGCATGGGTTCTAGGTGCATGGTCTTCAGTAGTTGCAACATGCAGGTTCAGTAGCTGTGGCACACGAGCTTAGTTGCTCCATGGTATGTGAAATCTTCCCAGATCTGGGATTGAACCTATGTCCACTGCATTGGCAGGTGGACTGTTATCTACTGGATTACCAGGGAAGTCTCCCTAACAGTGTTTTTATGGGAAAAAAGCACCAGAGTTTCAGACCTGTGATCCTTGGCATATATTCTCACATCCGAGTTTCACTCGCTGAGCAGAATCATAGGGACTTGTGGGAGGGAACAATTCAAAGTCGTTCACATGGCTTCCCAGACCTTGTGTGATCTAGCTTCTTCTGCTCACCCCTCCAGCATCGTTTCTTATGGGTTTCCCCTCGAACTCTATATTATCTAGGCAAAAGGAGCTGCTTTGTGTTCACTGAACATGTTTTTGTATCCTCCGGGCCACTGAACCTTTCTTTACCCACACTCTTCCCTCTGTGACCTCCTTCCCTCACCTGCTGCCCAGTGGTGGCTCTGTTACAGGCTCTCAGAATTCTGATCATAGGTTTTAATTCATGTGTTTTGTGTCACTTCTTTTCCCTCTTGCCAGACAAAATACTCCACAAATGCCAAGACCATGTCTTGGTTAACTCGCTGTTGTTTCCCTAGCACTTAGATTGGGGTCTGGCAGGAGGTGGTTTCTTCAGAATACAGCAGGTTGAATGAATGATTTAGCCCAGGCATTCTCAACCTTTTTGTAGCTGCTGTACCGATGTTGGATCTTCATGTGCTCAACGGACTAAGCTGAGAGCTGCGTCAGTAAGAAGATAAAATTTGGGTTGTGTAGAATTCGCAACTGCTATATCAGTAGCTCACCTCTGCCCTCCAACCCAAGAAAAGCATATGCAAGCGTCTACATCAGCTTCAGTTCCTCCTTATAACATGGCAAAAAGCATTTTGCAAGTGAGCTAGAGGAGGGATAAGATACAAATGAATAGATGTGTAAATAATTTGCCAACTTCAGTACTCTATTATTCATCATAAATCACTTGCCTCACCTCTCTTTTCCTGCTGAGACATACCCGTGGACAAATACGTGGTTCTGAGAAGCACAGATCTGGTCCAGTGCCGCTGTGGGCTTTGAGATTGAGAAAGGGCCAGTCTTTTGCCTGAGTCTGTCCTTTAGTTAGCAGCTGTTCTGGGAATAGAATCTAAGGCCTTTGACTCCCAGGCCATTATATCTTCTTGCAGAGGTATCCATTCTATAAATAGAGTCTGCATGCTTTGAAACAACTTACCCTTCTGTGGATATTCTAGGCAGTCTCAAATCACTTGACCAGGGTCACTACTGGTGATAGACTGAGGGAAGCAGAAGGGTGAAGGAATGCAAAAAGTATATTCTCTAATTTCAGTTTGGTTCATTAATGTGAGGCCTGGGGAGAGGGCAGGGAGTCTAACTTACCCAAGGCACTGCTTATGCAATTGAGACTTAACAGATGGCTCTTTATTATGCTAGGATTGCACATCTGTACAGAGTGTAGAACATGACTGAATGCTCAGTGGGTATTTCTTGATTATGTGATTTGCTGAAATCACTCTGCTGGTGTGATGATAATACCATTTAGGATTCTTTATACCATTGAGCATTTAATTGGTAAGCATGTGGTTTGATAAATGAGGTGGTGGTTGTTGCTGTTATTATTATTATTACTTTTAAGGAGCTCCTATAGAGCTAAAAGGAGCCTTTCAGCCGTTTGGTTTGGGGCCCTGTGTCATCTGTTAAGAATTGCATAGGGACCTTAATGCTATTTGTACTTCTGGTTATGATACTTGTGTGTTTCTTCTGCTCAGAATAGAATTTGCCATAGGACTGAATGAAAGGAAACAGCCTAATGGGTCACACTAAGTAAACTTCACGTAAGTAAAGTTCAAAAGAATTTCGTTTTCCCATCTGCTGGTCCCTGGAGAGGAAGGGAAAGCAGGGCTCTTCCAGGTGTAAGCCTGTGATCCAAGGTTGGATTCTTGTGGAAGGTATGTGGCTGGTTGGAGAGGGCAGCATAGCTCATTTCCCACCTACCTTCCTGTAGGACACACTCCAGCAGTCTCCCATCAGGCTGAGTATTTCTCCCTGGTGAAGAAGACCGCTAACAGGTGGCTAATTAGAAATATCATAAGCCCTAAAACGAACCTCAGACTTGTGAGAGGTTAAGTCTTCCACCAGGCCACGCAAAGTCCTCAGAGACTGGCAGGCCAATAACATAATGAATGTCATTCCCTACACCACTTTAAGAAACTGTAGCATATAGTTTTGTAGACCTTCAAATCATCAGTATTTTGCTCCATCATAGTTTTGTTTCCACATCTCCTCTTTAATGTCACTGAATAAACTCTCATCTGTCTGTCTGACTGTCTGGACTGAGGGAAATAGAATGAGCCTAGAAGGGCCATTCTTGAAGCCATGCACCACCAAATTCTGGGCTGTTTGCATCTGCCTCAGTTTCTCCTTGTAACGTGATAAAAAGCATTTTGGTTTTAGGTAACAATGCAAAGCTTCCTGGAGTGAACCAAATGTGGAAAGTCTTGTAATTTGAGGCAGTTTTCAGAAAAGAACCTCTTCTGGTAAAGAAAGACTCCCTTTTCCTTTTTTTTTCCCCCTTTTCTTTCTTCCTTTTTTTTTTTTTGCATTTATGCCTCATCACATTTTTGTCCAATTTCAGCTCATCGCAGGCTGTATTTTCTTTTTGATTTCTGCTTTCCAGAATAGCCCCTGACTGCAAAAAGGGAACAAAAGGCCAACTCCTTGGCTTTCAATTTGCAGCATCCCCAGCCCTTTCATCCATCTCAGTGCTCCCCTAGTTGGGAACAAAACCCGAGCTACATGGTCAGAGCACATACGGAGAAAGAACATTTTTTTTCAGACTCCAAGCCCATGCGGATTTCATGTTTCATTGTCACACTGATTCACAATACAGGGTCAGGTGCAGGTAGGAAGCAAGAGGAAAAAAATTGGTTTGCAACCTTCGCCAAAGCAGACATTCCCATTTGAGGGTCAGAAGTTCAATTAAGAAGAAAGCGTGTTCTTAAGGGTTTCATTTGCTAATCCAGGGCTGCTTTCCATCTTGAGAGCTTGTGTGTCAAGGTACCCAGCTTGGAAGATGCAGCAGAAGTTTGATGTGCTGCCTGGTTGGGCACCAGCTCAGACACCATGCCTTTTGTTCTCTAGTTTCCTGTCAATTCTTCAGTGTCTACTTTTCCTCTTCTGCTTCCTTTGGTTGCAAATCACAGAAGACCTATCTCTTTGTGTTCCCAGCTTGTTGTCTTGGTTACAGACTTCTTTGGCCTGCCTTTTTTTTTTTTTTTTTTTTTTAAGGGGAATATACTACTTAAAGAAGACTTTTAAAAATAGTGACGGAGGGCTCTTGAAAGATACTAAGGTATTCAGCAGTGGGTAGAACTGGGGTTTGCGAACCTGGTTATACTTTGAAATCACCTGGAGTGCTCTGAAATGCTGCTTAGGCCCCAGGCTCAACCAGTTGAGTCAAGATTTAGGGGACTAGGCCTCAGGAATTGGGATTTTATTTTCAGTTAACTGGCTAGGAGATCCTAATGTACATTCAGCATTTAGAACCATTGAGGTTTTTTTTTTTTTCTTTCTTAAATTGAAGTATTGTTGATTTCCAGTGTTTCAGGTGTACAGTAAAGTGATTCAGTTATACAGATTTATGTATTTTTCAGATCCTTGTGGTAGCTCAGCTGGTAAAGAATCACCTGCAATGCAGGAGACCCTGGTTTGATTTCTGGGTTGGGAAGATCCCCTGGAGAAGGGATAGGCTACCCACTCCAGTATTCTTGGGCTTCCCTGGTGTCTCAGACCGTAAAGAATCCTCCTGCAATGCAGGAGACCTGGGCCCGATCCCTGGCTTGGGAAGATCCCCTGGAGAAGGGAATGGCAATCCACTACAGTATTCTTGCCTGGAGAATTCCATGAACAGAGGGGCCTGGTGAGCTACAGTCCATGAGGTTGCAAAGAGTCGGACACGACTGAGCGACTTTGACTTCACTCTCCATTATAGGTTATTACAAGATATTGAATTTAATTCCTTGTGCTATACAGTAAATCCTTGTTGATTATCTATTTTGTATATAGTATGTGTATTTTAATCTCAGATTCCTAATTTATTCCTCCATCACCCATTCCCCCTTCAGTTTAGTTCAGTTCAGTCGCTCAGTAACATCCAACTCTTTGCGACCCCGTGGACTGCAGCACGCCAGGGCTCCCTGCCCATCATCAACTCCCAGAGTTTACAACTCAAGTCCACTGAGTCGGTGATGCTATCCAACCATCTCATCCTCTGTCATCCCCTTCTCCTCCCGCTTTCAATCTTTCCCAGCATCAGGGTCCTTTCAAATGAGTCAGTTCTCCACATCAGGTGGCCAAACTATTGGAGTTTCAGCTTCAGCATCAGTCCTGCCAATGAATATTCAGGACTGATTTCCTTTAGGATGGACTGATTGGATCTCCTTGCTGTCCAAGGGACTCTCAAGATTCTTCTCCAACACCACAGTTGAAAAGCATCGATTCTTTGGTGCTCAGCTTTCTTTATAGTCCAACTCCATATCCGTATATGACTATTGGAAAAACTATAGCTTTGACTAGATGGACCTTTGTTGGCAAAGTAATGTCTCTGCTTTCTAATGTCTCTGCATTCCCCCTTGGTATCCATAAATTTGTTTTCTGTCTGTGTATCTGTTTATATTTTATAAATAAGTTTGTTTGTATCATTAGAACCATAGAGTTTTAACAGCAAAGCCAAATAGGGTTTTGGGCTGTCTTAGACAAGTGAGGAGAATACGATCAACTTTTCTGACCTCAGTTTTTTCTGCTTAGGAGAGCGACCCGTAAAGCTCAAGGAGCTAAAGAACCTAACTAACCGCCATGTCATTACTGTCACATACAAAAGAGTGGCACCTTTGCTTAAAAAAAAAAATATCCAATTATCCAGCTGGCTTCATGTCTGGGCCATAACAGTGGCTTGAGGCAGTCTCAAGGATTAAAATAAATCTTTCCAGTTGCTTGAAGAAGGAGCTTACGTATGGGGAGGCACAGCAATTTCACTTTCCTCCCTCCAGTATTTTTGCCTGGAGAATCCCATGGACAGAGGAGCCTGGCAGGCTACAGTCTATGGGGTTGCAAACACTCAGACATGACTTAGCAAGTAAACAACAGCAACAACATAAAGGCAATGCCACGCCTATGATCCAAACCTGAAACATTGCAAGAATATGACACATAGCAAGTAAAAGTCCCCTAGTTGTCTCTCTCATCATCAGCGTGTGTTTCCTTCAGATTTTATGTTTGATTGGTTGTTATTAAAAAACTCAAGTAATTTGAAAGGAATAGAAGGGCATGTATAATTTCCTCCAACCCCTCACCCCTAATCTGTTACTTTTTCTCCCCAGAAACAAACCAATATTACCAGTTTCTTGGAAATCTTGAGAGGCATTTATGCATAAACGAGGCTTGAATATTTTAAAGTGATTTTTTTGATTAGGTAATCAGGTCTATCCACCTACCAGAGACATCTGTTTGTTTCATTTATTCATTCAACAAGTATCTGATGAGCATCTTGAATGTTCCAGGCATTATGTCAGTTTCTGGATCTATAACAAGGACCGACACACAGCCACTGCCCTCCAGGACCTTACAGTCTAGCAGGGAAGATTGGCATTTAACACAGAATGGCAACCCACTCCAGTATTCTTGCTTGGAGAATTCCATGGACAGAGGAGCCTGGCAGGCTACCCATGGGGTCGCAAAGAGTAGGACATGACTGAGGTGACTTAGCACACACGCATGCACTATCAAATGAGAAATGGTGACAGATGTGAAGGAAAAGAACGTTTTGCATGTGTCACTTCCAAAACAGTGGTTGGTAGAGTCCCCTTCCCCAGTTTTCTAATATGGAGGTGTGGATGATAGATTGGAGGCAAAGATGTAAACTGCAACCTTTATTCTTGCCAGCAGTTTTCTTCTTTCCTGCCAAAATTTTCATCTGACAAAATGTCCTGCTGAGAGTTGGGGTAATCTACCAGCCAGCTTTGTATTTATACTTGGTTGACAGAGTGCTGGTGGCACGCTAGGTCAGACTCTTTGTCAGACATTCTGAACTGCTTGCAGACAGGAACTATGCTTTGTATCACTGTGTGTGCTCCAAACCCCAGCATGGACAAACTGATGCAGACTTTAGGTGGTGGGTCCTTTTATTACAATCTCATTTTATATCTTAGCAGCACTTCAAGTGGTATGTATTCTCATTTCCATTTTTAAAGATGAGAATACAGGTTTAATGAGGAGTGTGTGTGTGGGGGGGGGTGGGGAGGGAGGGAGTTAGTTCGTGTAAAGCTCTCTTCTTTAAAAATACTTCTGTCCATCCCCCCCTTTGCTGCTGCCAAAATCCATGACCATAGTCACATAGCTTCTCAGTGGCTGTGACCCTGATACAATTGGTTCCCTTCCTTCAGGGAACTGGATACCACCCAGCCCTTTCACAGGTTGGCCTAGGCTCTGTTCCTTCCGAGTTGTCTGGATGAGTTTTAAGACAACCAGGTTATCCGTCCTATTCTAAATGTTTCTGGGATTGAGGTCAAGGTAGCAGCGTTATCCTGCCCTAAATGAGTCAGAGGAAGAGGACTCCCATGGCTCCCCCAATGGGTCATGTCTCTCTGTGCTCACTGCCCTTCTTCCCTGCTCTTCCAGCTTGTGTCTTGGGCTGGGCTCTGGCCAGGGAACAGAGTCACCCTTGCATACGTATCCTGGGGGAGCATTTCTGTGTCTGACGTGGTGTTAGGCACTATGGGGAGTGGTGGCAGATGAAGATCCTCAAAAGACAAAGCGGGAGACAAAAGGTAAGATTGGCTACAAACAAAATCTTTGGAACCAGACAGTTCTGATTCAAGGCCTGACTTTTCCTTATTTAGTTGTGTGACCTTAAGCAAGTACTTAACCTTTCCTTAGCTCAGTTTCCTCATGTTTAAACAGAGGTGGGGTGGGGTGGGGTGGGGAACTGCACTTACCTCACAGGATTGCTATGAGGAATACATGAATATGGGGCTTCCCAGGTGTATTAGTGCTAAAGAATCCACCTGTCAATGCAGGAGATGTGAGTTCAATCCCTGGGTTTGGAGGTTCCCCTGGAGGAGGAGATGGTAACCCACTCCAGTATTCTTGCCTGAAAAATCCCATGGACTGAGGAGCCTGGTGGGCTGCAGTCCATGGGGTTGCAAGAATTGTATATGACTTGGGTGAATGAGCCTGGGCGCGCTCACACACACACACACACGAATATAGTGTTAGGCATCTAGTGAAGCACTCAGTAAAGACTAGCTGCTGCCATTATTATTATTGTCATTATTATTATCATTGTCATTGTCATTGTCATCATCATCATTACTACTACTACACACACGAATATAGTGTTAGGCATCTAGTGAAGCACTCAGTAAAGACTAGCTGCTGCCATTATTATTATTATCATTATTATTATCATTGTCATTGTCACTGTCATCATCATCATTACTACTACTATTACTAATTACAATGGAAAGGAGTGATAAGTGTATAGTACCAGTATGTGCAAATGGCGTTCAGAAAAGGAATGATCAGTTGGGGTGGATGTTATTCAGGATCTCTCTGGAGGAGATAGAGGAAGTGGAATGAAATATGCCAGGAAGAGCAAATACGAAAGTGGGAGGCTGAACTAAACTGGAGTGGGGACAAAAAGAAGGAACAAACCCAATGTCTGGCATACTTGGACTCCGCTACTAGCTCACTTGTCTTCACAGTCCATCTTTCCAGCCATTTTTGCCTCCCTGTAGGCATACTTTATTACTGCTTGCTATTGAGATGTGGTAGTCAGAGGGGGACTTGTTGCCAGCTGCTCTGGCTGGGGTTTAGAAGATGTCTGTGCCATTGTGGCACAGTTGACCTGGGTCCTAAGTCTGCAGTGTGATTGGTAGGTTTAAAGCCTAATTTTTATCAGCTTGCCTAGGCATGTTGGTTTCACACTCCCCAACTTTACAAAAGACTGCTTGATTAACCACAAGGTAGATGAATGGATTGATGATGGGAGAGAGATCTGTATAGACACGTAACACTTGTGTCTATCAGCCTGGTCATACCTTTCCTGAGAGCAAGGTTCCTGAAGCCAAATTAAACAGGGGCTTATTTAATAACCTAAAATCAGAACCTAACAGAATTGAAGGGTCTTATGAGAGAGACCATGTAGGTACAACACACCTTTGTATTGACAAGAACATGGGTCCTTTTCTCTTTCCACTGCTGGAAAAAACATGAATGATGGTTTTTCTCTTGGATGTTTCTGTTTTGTAATTCCATACAAACACCATGTGTGCTAACACCATGTTATTCTCCTGAGTTCCTTTTTCATCTTCTTCATAAGATTTGGAAAATACCCACTTCTTGCCATCAATATAGTTAGAGTGATTTCTTCTCATTGAGTGCTCTTTTTGACTTTGCTTCCAAATTCTGGATGTTTCCAAGCAGGGCTGCCACAAATGGCTATGCACTGCACAACCCTAGGAGAGGGTGCCATTCACATAGACTATAATTGAATGGCGCCACTAGGGTTGTGCAGTGCACAACCTACACAACTCTACTCGGTGGCCCTGGCGTAATGTAACGTCCGCTTTCTTCATCTCCAGAAGGTTTTTGGGAGAAGCAGAGACTAGCAGTTTGGAACCATTCTCAGGAACTTAGTAAAGGGGTCTTGAAGCTGGGAACTGCTGCTTTAACTAGGAAAGGAAGAGAGAAGTGCGCTTGTGGCTTCGAGAGGATTATCATCTGGCAGTGGGAACCATCATGTGGAAGGACAACTTACCTTCATTCTTACAGTAAAGAAAGTTTTAAAGGCCTACTATATATGGGTAGAAGGATGGGGAAAGATTTGCATAGGAGGGAGCATTTGAACAGGGTCTTGTATAAAACAATATAAATAATGTATTAATAAATATGAATTGTGAGGAGAGAGTTCCAGGGAAAAGGATCAGCAAGGGGAAAGACAAACTGCATGGGGTATATGGATAGTGGTAAAAATTCAGTTTGGTTTGATAGAAAGGCTCGTGAAAAAGGATAGTGAACAATAAAGCTGGTTGGTGGGTGGGGGAAGTCAAATGAGGATGGGGAAGGGGAGGGACTGGAATGCCTAATTAAGGGGTTTGGACTTTATTCAACAAGGAATAAGGAGCCATCTGAGGTTCGTTTTTTTTTTTAATTGTTTATCGAGATATACTTCATTACCATATAGTTCATCCACTTAAAGTGTTCAATCAGTGATTTTTAGTATATTCACAGGTATGTGTAGCCATTTCCACAGTCAATTTAGAACATTTTCATCAACTCAGAAAGAAGCTCCATACCATTTAGCCATCACTCCCCTACCTGTTCTTCCCCCATGCCTAAGCAATGACTGCTCTGCCTTCTGCTTCTATATACTTGCCTATTCTGGACATTTCAGAGATGGAGTCATATAATATATAGTCTACTTTGACTGGCTTCTGTCTCTTAGTATAATGTTTTTAAGGTTCATCCATGTCATAGCATGTGTAAGAACTTCATTCCTTTCTATGGCCAAACAATATTCCATTGTATAGGTATACTGCATTTTGTTTATCTGTTCGTTCATCCATTGATGAGTATTTGGGTAGTTTCCACCTTCTGGCTGTTATGAGTAATGCTGCTATGAACATCCATGTATCTATGTATAAGTTTTTTTTCCCAATTTATTTGGCTACACCAGGTCTTTGTTGCGGCATGTGGGATCTTAGTTCTCTGACCAGGAATTGAACCCAGGCCCCCTGCATTGGGAGTGCAGAGTCTTAGCCACTGGACCACCAGGGAAGTCCCCATGTATACATTTTTCTGTGAACATTTCTCTTGGATATATATATAGAAGTAGAGTTACTGGGTCCTGTGATAACTCTGTGTTTAACTTTTTGAGGAACTGCCAAACTGTTTTCCCATATTGGGGCACCATGTTCAGTCCTAACTTGCAGTGTATGAGGTTCCCAATTGCTCTGCATCATCATGAATACTTGGTGATTGTCTTTTTTATTTTAGCCTTTCTCATGTGTGTGAAGTGGTCTCTCACTGTAGATTTGATTTCCATTTCCCTAATGACTAATGATACTCAGTACCTTTTCATGTGCATATTGGCCATTCCTGTGTCTTCTTTGGAAGAAATGTCTATTCAAATCCTTAGCTCACTTTTGAACTTGATAGTTTGTCTTTTTATTATTTGAGTTTTGAGAGCTACTTATGTATTCTGCATAATAGAGCCTTGTGAGAGACAAGATTTGCAAAAATTTTCTCCCATTCTTTGAGTTGTCTTTTTGCTTTCTTGATAGTATGCTTTGAAGCACAAAATATTTTAATTTTCATTAAGTCCAGTTTACCTATATTTTGTGGCTCTTGCTTTTGGTGTCACATCTAAGAATCCATTGCCAAATTGGGATCATGAAGGTGTACCATTTTAAGAGTTCTATAGTTTTTGCTTTTTTATTTAGTCTTTGATTGACTTTGTGTTGATTCTGTAGATGATTGTGAGGTAGCGGTCCAAAGGTCATTCTTACACATGTGGAAATCCAGTTGTCCCAGGACCATTTGTTGAAGACACTTTTCTCATTGAATAGTCTTGGTCCCCTTGTTGAAAATCAGCTGGGAGGGTTTATTTTGGGATTTGTTTGAATTCTTTCCATTAGCCTGTACATCTGTCCTTATGCCAGCATCACTGTCTTTATTACTGTTGCTTTGTAGTAAGTTTTGAAATCAGGTAGTGTGGGTCTTCCTACTTATTCTTCTTTTCAAGATTGCTCTAGCCATTTGGGATACCTTGCAATTCCCTGTGAACTTTAGTGTTAGCTTCTCGGATTGTAATAGGATGTCAGTTGAGATTTTGCTAGAAATTGTGTTGAATGTATCATCTGAAATTTGTGAGGTCTATAACATGATCAGTGCTCTGTTTTTTTTTTTAGTTTATTTTTGGCTGCACTAAGTATTTACTGCAGCACACAGGCTCTTCCTTTCTTTAGCTGCGGCAAGAAGGGGCTAATTCTAGTTGTGGTGCACGGATTTCTCATTGAAGTGGCTTTTTTTTTTGTTGCAGGAGGTTCTCTTGTTGTGGAACACAGGCTCTAGGGTGCTCAGGCTCAGTAGTTGTGTCACGTGGGCCTAGGTAGCACATGGGCTTGATTGCCCCATGGCATGTGGGATCTTAATTCCTGGACCAGGGATCAAACCTGTGTCCCTAACAGGTGGATTCTTAAGCACTAGACCACCAGGGAGGTCCCAGGGTTGTGTTTAAGAAGAGGAACCTGGCAATACTGTATGAACTGGGGTGAAGAAGGAGACACTGGAGGCCTTGAGATCAGATAGGAAAACTGTTGCAGTAGTTGAAGAAAATGAATAGGGACTGAACTAGGGAATGATAACAAGGATGGATTTGAGATATATTGAAAAGGTTAAAGTGTCAAGATGACAGGACTTGGGGAGTGACTACATATGGGGCCTGAGAAAAAGGGGCAGCATCAAAGATAGCTCTGGGGTTTGAAGACAGGCTAATTGATTGGATAATAGTACTTAAAAAAAAACCACTTTGTATTTTATTTTTATTAAAATTTTTATTGAAGTGTAGTTGATTTACAATGTTGTGTTAGTTTCTACTGTACAGCACAGTGATTCAGTTATGTAAGTATATACATATATATATATATATATATATATATATATATATATAGTTAGGTTATTTTCCATTATAGGTTATTTTTGTTGTTTAGTTGTTAAGTTATGTCCAATTCTTTGGAACCCCATGTACTTTAGCCTGCCAGGCTCCTCTGTCCATGGGATTCTCCAGGCAAGAATACTGGAGAGGGTTGCCATTTCCTTTTCCAGGGTATCTTCCCGACCCAGGGATCAAACCTTCATCTCCTGCTTGGAAGGCGGATTCTTTACCACTGAGCCACCAGGGAAGCCCTTATAGGTTATTACAAGATATTGAATATAGTTCCCTGTGTTATACAGTAGAACCTTGTTTATTTTATAGGTAGTAGTGAGTAAAACTTTATATTTTAAAATTATTTTCTGTTTACAAAAGAGTTGTAAAGATACTGCAGAGAATTTCTGTATCCCCTTCCATCAGCTTCAGATATTACTGTTAATTAATATCTTGTATAACCGTGGTAAAATCTTTAAAACTGAGAAATTAGCACTGATACTTGAACTAAGCTATAGTCTTTATTCCTATTTCACCAGTTTTTCCCACAAACATCTTTTGTCTGTTCCAGGATGGAATCCAGGATCCCACAATGCATTTGGTTGTTAGGTCATCTTAATCTCCTCCATCCATGGCAATTCCTCAGTCTCCATCTTTTATTACCTTGTCAATATTGAAGAGTACTGGTCAGTTACTTTGTTAAAGTGTTCTTCATTTGGACTTACCTGATTTTGTTGTTGTGGATTAGATTTAAGTCATTGGGCAAAAATACCACAGAAGTGATGTCATCCCCTTCTTGGTACATCATATCCGGGGGACATGATGATATGTGTTATTATTGGTGATGTTAATTAATTTTGATCTCTTCTTGTCATTTTTTCCACCAAAAAGTTACTATTTTCCCTTTGTAATAAGTACTTTCCATGCAAAAATGATAATCTTGCATTACTCATCAGCATCTACCAATGGTTCTTGCCTATACTTACTGCTGTACTGCTTACCTGATGTTAATTTTGTTTCCCTCATGCCTTCTGCCTTTATCATATCAGTTGGAATTCTACTATTGGAACACCTGTCCTTGTTCTTCCACTTTTTGAGGGAGCAGTTAGCAAGGGAAGAGGTTAGGAGAAGAAGATAGCAAGTTCAGATTTAGGCATGAGATACCTGTGTGCCATCCAGATGGAAATATCTAGAAAGCATTTATTATCTGCTCAAACAATAGTTGAGTTTAAGATGTTGGAGGCAAGCACTGTTATTCTTTTGTATTTTAGAATGTAGAAACTGAGGTTCAGGGTGAAAACCTGAGTCATAGTGGGAAATAAAACTGGCAAGGCAGCTGAGGGCCACATTGTTGAGAGCCCTGCTTACCCAACAAACAACTTTGGGCTTTGTTCAGCGACTCACCTATGCCAATTTAAAATTTGTCAGTAAGGAACAATTGATAACCCAGTCCTAGCTCTCAGTCTATTATAGCATTTTGTGCAACCATAGGGAAACCATTTAATAGCCCAAATTAAATAAAATCTAAGTACCTAATGAGTTGTAGAGGCCATTGGACAAAAAAGAGGTGTTACCTGGAGTTATTGGAGAAGGCTTTGTGTGGGAACTAGAACTTGCTGTGGGCCTGGATGGAATTTGTAGTGAGTGGACAACAGAAAGGGCAACCAAGAAGGATGATGCTATCAGTAGCTCATATTTATTTTATTGTTTACAACGTGCCAGGCACTGAACTAAGTGCTTCAAACATTTAGTCCCCATATCCACCTTATGAGATAGTACTGATGTAATCCCTATTTGACAGATGAGGAAACTGTACCTTGAATGTTTCCATATTCTCTCCTTGTAGGCAGCTGGACAAGGAAGCCAAATAACATATTAGCATTTTATACTACAAGCAAGTGAAGAACAAGTGAATAGAACAAGTGAAGTTAGATGAATTGGAAGTTTAATAGAAGCTCTTGCTGATGTAGCTCACAGTAGGGATGGACTTTCTTTTGCGATCAGAATAATTATAGCTACTATGTATTGAGGGCTAGCTATGTGCTAGACATTGTGCCAAGTGTTTTGCTTGCTTTATCTCATTTGATCCTCTCCAAAACCTCATGAGACATAGATGCTATTTTTATCCCTATTTTAGAGATAAAAATTCCTCCAGTCTCTCGTCCAGGGTTACAGTGCTGGTGAGTGGCCGAAATCTATCTTAACTCTAAAGCCCATAATATTCACCACTTAGCAATGCTCCCTAGCCCACTTCCATTCTTTTAATAGGAGTGGATTTGGCACTGGGACCAGAAAACTTGAGATTTGCAAGATAAGATTCCCTGGTCCCTGGCTAGTACTTGGATGTGGAAACTGCCAAATATCTATGCCTTTGTGATTTTCTTTATTCTGTACCTCAGTGTTTGGTCAACTCCATTCTTTCTTTGGGGATAATCCAAACAGGTTACAATCTGGTCTTTCAAGTCTAGGAACATTCTAGCTTTAAAGTGCATCTGCTATGTTTTAAATCCATTATATGTTGATTTTGAAGCCCAAGAGTTTGTCAGTAGGTGCTCTAATTTCATTTTTGTCTACATTCTTGAGAGAAGGTTCTTTGTCAGTTTCTTATACTGATAAAAAAGATAATTTCTCAGAAAGAAATAAGCAGAAAGAATTAATGGGAGGATAGAAGGAATCATGGGCTTCCCACGTGGCTCTGTGGTAAAGAATCCACCTGCCAGTGCAGGAGACATAGGAGACATGGGTTTGATCCCTGGGTCAAGAAGATCCCCTGGAGGAAGAAATGGCTACCCACTCCAGTATTCTTGCCTGGAAAAGTCCATGGACAGAGGAGCCTGGCGGGCTTTAGTTCATGAGGTCACAAAGAGTTGGACCTGACTGAGTGACTAAGCATGCACACAGGGGAAATGATGCTTTCTTTTGTTATTTGAAGGGTAAATAAGAGATAGCCAAAAGAGGAAAGATGAGAAGGCCATTCTGGAAGAGTGAGTAGGATTAACAATAATGCAATTTTTGATTTGGAGATTTAAAATTTTAAAATATTATGAAAACAATTGGTGACTCTTTTTTTAATCCCAGGATTGTAAATAACTTTCAGAGTATGACATCAGAGACAGAAACCATGAAGGAAATAAAAAAGTATATCTAATTACATAAAGATACAAAAACTTCCATACAAAACTGCCATAACCAGAGCTACAACAATGGCAACATGGGAAAAATATTTGCAATAAATGTCAAGTAGTCTGTATTAAATGGCATTAAAACATAAATAGCTTCTTATAACCCAATAAGAAAAAGAACATACCAGTTGAAAAATAGTCAAGGCCACAAAAGAAGAAATACAGCTGGCCAAAATCATGTTAAAAAGTAGTTTAATATTTCTGGTAATCTGAGGCATGCACATTAAAGCAGTGAAGTGTGTGTTTGTGTGTTGTAGGGGAGTAAAGTTAATTTTCACTCTACCCTTCTAAATTCGTGGCTTGAGATCCCCCTGTAATAAAAGACAGAATAACAAGAGGAAAACAAACAGACTTTTAATAACTTGCGTACCTCCTGTGAGCGTGGGAGAGACCCAGGAAAACTGAGTAACTCTCTGAAGAGGGCCCAAACCACCACCTTAAATACCCTCTCCAGCTAAAGACAAAAGGGTGGAGGGAACCTGTTCCTGGAGGTGACCAGGAGAGGCACAGTAGACAAGGGTAAGATTGTATGCAGATTTAAGTTGCTGCCTTTTCTATTCATAAGAGTTTCTAGAAATTCAGTCATTCTTGTCTTCCTTGTACGGAGTGGAGACACCCTTACAAATGAAGATTTTCTTTATAAATGCAAATGTCTCTTACGGAAAGAATCTCTTCTACTTGATTTTCAGGGCTTCTCCTGTATCTGCTGCTTTTTTTTTTTTTTTTTAAACATAAATAGTCTTTATGACAAAGAGACATATTTGACGGTGGCAAATTCTGCACCCTTTTAGTGTTTTGCCTTTTAAAACTGATAATGACCTCTTGGTCGGGCTGTAGCAGAAACACATTTCTCATATGTTGCTGGCAGGAGTACAAATTCAAAGACATTTTCTGGAAGGCAGTTTAGAATTATAGGTTAAAAAGCCTTAAAATCCATATTCCCTTTGAAGACCTAGAAATTCTCATTCTAATGAGACACCAAATACTAAATGTAGACTGCTACTAAATGTTGTTTAGTCACTAAGTCATGTGTGACTCTTTTGTGACCTCATGGGCTGTAGCCCACCAGGCTCCTCTGTCCATGGGATTTTCCAGGCAAGAATACTGGAGTGGGTTGCCAACTAAATGTAGACTACTACTACAAAATGTAGACTAAGTAGTGAAGGACCTGAAAATTTAGATATAACTTACATGTGTGACAGGAAGAGATGGGTTGAGTAAATTGTTGCATATCCATATAGTTGAATAAAATGAAGCTATTAGAAAATGAGATTATAGAAGCCTGTTTATGACATGGAATATGCTCAAGATAAAGTTTGGGACAGTGCCCGAAGCCAGCAGGCTGAAGAGATCAGCAGGGTGAGTAGAGAAAGCCTTGCCTGCCTTGCTAAGGAGCTTGAGCTTTTCCAGTAGTTACTGGCCAGCCATTAAAGGATTCTAAAGGAAAGATCAGAGATGCATTTTAGGCAAGAAACCAGTGAAAATCATTTCATCAGTCCAAGGAGAGAGAAGATGAGGCCCCAAGAGTATTAACATTAGTGAATAAAACCCAAGACAGACTTTGGGTAGCCCAAGGAATGGATCTTTGCTATGGTGGGTTCTGTTTATAGGCATTCCTTTAAGAACCCCCAAGTAGATGGGTACCCTCCTAGGCGGTGGAGCCAAGAGAACTGGAGCTGGGCCTCGGAAGATTGTGTTGCAAGCCAAATGGCCACTCTCCTGTCCCTCTCTCCCTCTCTTTCCCTTTGATTTAGTTTCCCCATCCTTTCACTGCTTAACCTGGCTAGCCCCTCAGTTAGGATGGTCTTGGTGACTGGCCATCCTTCCCGCCTACATTTCTCATAGTACTAACACTTCTTCCTATGAACAAAAATTATCTTCTTTCAGTGTTATGACCATGAAGGGTTAATGAATCTGATGTTGGGGTTGAGCAGAATTCGACAGGGAACAGGGTATTGATGCCAGTGAACTTGGGGCTAATATGACCATGAAACATGAACAGAAACAAGAATGAGGAAGTGGGACAAATGATGCTGAGAGCTTGGGTGGAGAAGGTGGGAACCTGGAACCAGAGTGTCTCAGAGGTAGAGGATCAACTGGTATAGCTGCTGGCACCTAGATTATGTGCTTAGGAAAAAACTGAATTTTTGAGTTTCTGGGCAAGATAACAGTCACTCTCTCCTGAAGAAGCTGAGAGAGTGCGGTTTTTGAATGGAACCTGCAGGTTTTTCCAGGGAAAACCAGCCCCAAAAGACTTCAGTTCTGTAAGGATTCAAGAATTGCCAGCACCCAGTAGATCAGAAAATGAAGCTGGTTGGATGTAATGTGAGCCTATCTTTATGGAATGTTGGACTCTGAAACCCTGAAACCCATCTGTGTAAATTTAATTTGCTGCCCAGGCAGGTCTGTATTTTGAGATGTCTCGGCTTGTAAGGAGGAGATTGGAGGAGCTGTGTTGTGGTACAGATGTGAGGACCCTGGGGTGACTCCATGTGTGCTGTGGGAGTTGAGGGACAGGGCGAGAGTCTAAAGAAGAGAAGCCCCCATGAGGCTAGGACCATGTCAGGTGTGAGGTGAAAAGTGTTGAGAGTTTATTACGGGACCTGGGTTCTTGCCAGAAACCTTGTCAGAACCTTCCGCTGGATTTCTCCGTCTGTAAAATGGGATTTCATAATAAAGCCCTGCTTGCCTCCCAGACAGTGGATCAATGGAAGAGCATAGTAGCATTTCTCTGTTATGCTCCTTGCTCTTTTCTTCAGATGCCTATTGGAGCAGATGGCGGCAAGAAGACAAAGTGCCACGTCGGTGCTGGGATGTACTCAGATGCCTTCTCATCTTCCTGCCCTCCTTGTTTGCACTTCCAAGTGTCCTCTCTTCCCCCTATATTTGCAGCTGAAGGGATAGTTTAGCTTTCCATCTGCTAGGCTAAAACACATGCCAACAAAATTTGGAGGCCATTGGCAGCCAACCAAAGAAGAGAGCAGGGATATTTGGGCCAAGGCTGGGGGCCTTTGGGCCTCTGAATTAACATCTTATCTTCACTCTGATCCTTTGGTTGATGGTGATTATGGATGTGGCTCCAGCATGACAAAGCAGAGAATCTTAGTGTCATAAATCTAGGAAGTTGCCAGAGGAGACCATGAGTTTACCGGAAAAGAAATAGGATGGGGTCGGGGTCCTTTTTCAGACCTGCTTTTTTGATGTTCTCCATGTATCTGATTTTAAAAGTTGCTTGGAAAAGATACCCTCTATCCTGGTGTTGGGGATAGATAGGCAAGATGAGGAAAGCCAGTATGTTGGTTGGAAATAACATGACCACAGGCAAGTAACTGTTGGAAAACTCACTTAAGAGTCAAGACTAGATGGGCTGCCTCGAAAGAAATCAGATCCATGATTAAGTTGGGACTGGAGGCTTGCTTTCTTCAGGAGGTTTCTGGGCTTCCGTACATTGGGACATCTGGGATCAGACCCAGCCAAATGGGGCAGTTACAGGGATTCCCCAAGAATCTGCTTATCTCCTCTTGGCTGTGTGTATAGAAAAGTCAGATCGCGGGGGGGGGGCGGGGGGGGCGTGTTGCATTTTTACTTCTCTGTTTTAGTGTGTTGCAAGTATCTAGGGTATTGCAGAAGCTCAGGAAGATTGCTAACATGACTTTTAGGTGACTCCAGAAGTATACTTTCCAAGGTGCTTGGGGGCCCCTGTCTACTTTCTATATACTGTAGCTTCTGAGTGTAGCCTTTGATGGCCTGATGCTGGGTAACTATGTACAGCCTCCAACTTGGTCCCTTGCCTAAGGTGAATAACTTTGCTTCCGGGTCAGTGGTAAAGAATAACCAGCTTGGTTTCTTTATCTCCTGTACTGTTCTGACGGGTAGGGTGGGGAAGTGGGGTTAAGTTCATGTTTGGTTGATTGAAATTCCAAGTTGACAGTCCTTATCCCAAACCATGAAGGTCAGATGTATTTCGGAAGTCTTGAGTTTTTTGGATTTTAGAAAGGCAATACTGAGCGTGTGGAGTGTTTTACAGACACTGCCAGTGGGATCTGGGACAGCACCCCGTAATCAAAGTACATTCTTCTTGTGGAATAAGTGTGAATACTCACCATAAATGGAATAAAGACAGTCTATAAAGAGCCTCAGCTCAGTTCAAGTCATGTCTGCTACCAAATTAGTTTTTTTTTTTTTAAACCAAACCCGACGTTCTATTTCTTTGAGCTTTTTGGATTTGGCGATTGCAGATAAAGGATTGTGGACCTGTAATTGTCATTGGCTTTGCACTTTTAATCAAATTGATCCACAGGGGAAAGTAACATTCTCAACGGATTTTTTCTTGGTGGGTTCTCTGATGAGGTATTGTGTGTGATGGACTCCCGGCTGTGTTCCTTTCAGGACCCTTTCTTCCCCATTCTTTCTCTTAGTCGCTGCAGGGATTCAGGTATCTCTACTTAGAGTGATTTTCCTTAGAGTACCCTTTCCTTTTAAATGTAGATTCTGAGAGAACTGAAGAACAGAATATAAAGAAGATACCTGGGACAAAGCCAAGCCAGCCGATAATGTCTATTCATAAATTTTCACCACAGGAGAGGAGCACATAGCAATGATTTTGTAAATCTGCACCATTAAGTCACCGTAGGTGAAGTAACTCCAGAAACATGAGTTTCATTCTTTGGTCAGTCTTTCGTCCTGAATGTCTTTGATCAAACCTTGAGCACACCTGGCTGCTTAGAATAGTTGAATCTCCTAGGGCTTTTGTTAAAATGCACAGATTCCTGGAACCCTGACTTATGGAATCAGCATTCCTCATGTACAACTGCTCTGCAGGGCTTTCTTTGTCCCCCCTTGAGCAAACAAGGTTTGACTTTGGTTCAGTCAAACTGCCACTGCTGTGGGTTTCTGAAGGCTGTAATAACCCTAGTTCAAACCAAGGAGCATGGAACTGATGGTCTCTTAGAAGGATCAGGTTCTTTTTGTTTGGTTTGAGCAGGGAGAATAGAAGAGGAACCACCTAGTCAGGCTTTGAAACAAACCAATCAAATGTGGGGGAGGAAAAATAATTTTCCCTCTACTCTTCTAGGATCCTGGCTGAGACACACCCCCTCCTCCACAATAAAAGATTAACAGGAGAAAATCAATGGAAGTTTAGTAATATGTATACCTCCTGTATACATGGGGGAGACCCAGGAAAACCAACTCCCTGAAATGGCCCAAGCTACCACCTTAAATACCATCTCCAGCTAAAGATAAACATGTTGGGTGTTGGTTGAGGGGTAGGGGTGGAGGAGAAGGCCAGTTCCTGGAGGTGACCAGGAAGAGTGCAGTAAACAAGGGTAAGGTTGTTACACAGGTTTAGGTCCTTTCCTTCTCCCTTATTGAGAGAGTATAAAGATTTAGAGTTATCCTTTTCCTAGAGGGAGACACCTGAACAAATGGAGATTTTCCATATAAATGTAAATATATTGTACAGAAAGGTAACTTCTACACAGTTTTCAGAGCTTTTCCTATGTCTGTTGTTTCTTAAAAATAGTCAGCCTAAAATAATCCTTGTACCAAAGAAACAGACTTTGGGGTAGCAAATTCGGCTCCCCTTCAAAATCAAAGGGAAATTAAGAGCCTGGGGGTGGCAAAATCAATAGGATTGCCAGATAAAAAATACAAGCTGTCCAGTTAACTTTGAATTTTGATAATGAATAATGTTTTAGCACATGTATGTTCCATGGACTATCCAGGATATACTGATACTAAAACATTATTCATTATTTATCTGAAATTCAAATTTAACTTGGCATCCTGTGTTTTTATTTGCTAAATCTGGCAAAGTTAATTATTGATTAACCCACCTTCCCCCATGGGAGGCAAATCAGAAGGTATTTGTGTGCTTATCCTATGCTCATAATCCATTTTTACTTGTCCTGGGTTAAAAACTTCTTATCCTGGCTACTTGTATAATACTGAAGTTGAAGTATTGAAAAATTGAGTGTTCTAGAGGTTAAAAGGAAGTGAGGCTGAAATGACTTAAGGAAAAGCTCTCCCCATCTCCTACCCTCCAAACAGTTACTTCTTCCACTCTCCATCCATCTCTTTCCCCTTCCCCCCACCTTCCCCCATCGCACACACAGCCAGGACAGGCACACGTAGATGCATGTACAAACACAAACATGTTTAGAAAACCACTTGCTTGTCTTTTAAAGTTTTTTTATATTATATATATTTTTTCTGTGTAAGAGTTTGGTTATTTTATTATTAGTAGCATTAGAATTAGTATTATTAAAGTAACACTGTCTCACTGTGTCCAGCATTTCTCGTGATAACCATACTTGATTTTTTTTCCATTGCAGATCTTTCTCCTGGCCTGCCCTCCATGTCCAGGAGCCATCGTCATCTTCAAGTAAGGGCAAATTGTGTTTCTGTTGCTGTTGCTGAACTGCTTTGTCTGCTTGGTAAAAAAGGATGGTGAACACATTGTGAGCACATTGAACTTGCGATGCTGTGTGTCTGGGCTTCCCAAGAGACAAATGTCTTCAAGGGTCCAATGAAACAGGGAGATGTTATATATGGAGATTTGGCCTTTGTGCTTTTGGTAAGCTCTGGCAGATCCCTTTTAGCGATTCCTTGTGGTGGTGGTTTATGGCTATGACATGCTCCCTTGGAAGGTTGCCACCCTCCTAAAGTTTCTTTTGAGAGCCTGTTGGGGGCCAGGCAGACCCCCTCTACTCACACATCTTTGTACTGTGATTCTCTTGTTCCACTGAGGATACTTTGAAGGCCTGTGTTCTTGTGTTTTTATCTTTTGTTGCTCTTGTTGTTGTTAAAGTGCAAATTAAAATGAGGAGAGAAAAATATCACCTTATTACAAGTCCTGACTTTCTTTAAAATAACAAGCATCCAAATCTATTAAAGTGTATTGCAGGCAAATTGTGTTTGTCTGAAGGCAAGTTTACTTAAATGAAATTCTCAAGAGTCCCAGAAGCCTCATGTGAACCAGGAGTTGTGACCATTTTGCTTACCAAACCTTTTATTAGAGTTGCTAATGAGAAGCTAAATCGACCCAATTAATTTCATCTCTTTCCCCCTTCTCCGACCCCCGTTTTGGAGCTGTCTCTGAGCAGGGAAATAGCCCCAAACCAGAGGGAGGGGGCAAAAAGTAGAGAGCCCAGCAGATCTTTGGATAATTGAGAGTGGTGTAAATGACTTTCTGATTTACTAAGTCATTAAAGTGTGAGGTAGGGGAAAATATACCCCATTTGTTGCTTCAAATAGCTCCTTGGAATAGCCACTTAGTCTCTTACCTTAGGTGAATAACTTTCTGCTGAATGAGGGGTAGTGGGTCCCGATTTCATAAGTCTCTTACTTAGACAGCGCCTAAGGAGAAGGGGTATTTAACCCTGTTTCCCTCCCTTGATTTCCCAAAATGGGCTCAGTCTTTCAGTGCAGTGTTTTAAAAGTAACATTTATTGCTTTTTATTTCATTATTATGGGAGTTGTAATTCTCATTATAGAAAATGCAAAAACACACAAAAAGAAAATAAACACCATCACTAATCCTACTAAGAAATTATTTTGGTTATTGCCCTCTTTTTTTTTAAACAAGCAGAGACCATATTTTGTTTTTTGTTTTGTTTTTTACTGTATCTTTTCTAAACTTAATTCAATTTATATGTGTTTGTACATATAAAATACATAAATAAAATTGCTGGATTTATTTTTTTTTTAGTAGTCCTCTCCTGCCCCTCATTTTCCTTGTTTGGTATGGCCTTTGCCCTATCTTTCCACATTGTCCCTGTATATTACCAAACCAGTATGTATCCTTCTATATTTTTCTTCATGCTTGTAGGCACACACACACACACACACACACACACACACACACACACACAAATGGGTTTTGGAATGTTTTGTTGTTTTTGTTTATTGTTTTACAAAAATAGAATCCTATATATACATCCTACTTATTTTCACTCAACAACATCCCATGAAAATCTATCAAAGCCTCTTGGTACAGCTCTTTGTCTTTCAAAAGGCTAGAAAATATTTTGTGGATGCACAATTTATATAGCCATCTCCCTATTAATGAACATATATATTCTTTCCAGATTTTGGCCACTACAGTCCATGCTGAATTTAAACATCATTGTGCTTATGCCCTTATATACTAGTGCTTTCAATTTATACACATGTACACACACACACACACACAAATGTTTATTTGCAAATAAATATTTGTTACCATATCAAGTTATAAAAACAGGCTGTTATAATTCACTTTTTCTCTTTGTATGTAATATATGAGATTATTCTTTTTTTCACATCCTAATCAGCATAAGGTTTTATGATTCTTTTATAATTTTGACAGCTTAATGGATGTATTTCCTTGGCTAATAATGCATTTCAGTATTCTCTCATTTTTTGTCCAGTTGGATTTGCTGTTTGAATTGTCTGCTCATATTATCTACCCATTTCCTCCGGGTTGTTTATATTTTTTTTAACTTGTAAGGCCTCTTTGTATATTTTGGATATTGGCCCTCAGGCTACCATCTTTATTATAGACATATTTCCCAAATCTATATGTGTTGATTTTACTGATGGTATATTTTGCCACATAATTTTTTCTACATACTTTTTTTCATATCCAAATATGATAATTTTTTTATAGTTTCTGGGTTCCCAGTCTTTGTTGAGACTGTTTTCTCAAAGATGGATAACCAGTGGTAGTAGCATAATATGTTAAGTAATTCCTACTTTCCCTTGTAAATTGAACTACTATCTTTGTCATTAAACTTTTTATATACAAGGATCCATTTATGAATTCTCTTGTTTTGTTTTATCTGTGTGTCTTATTTACCTTAGTCATATTGATTAGGTTAAATTAGCTTAAAAATATTTATCTTGGCATTTTTTCTTTATACATATTTTAATATCATTTAATCAGTCCTCCAACCACATCCTATTGTGATTCTAATTAGAACTGCATTAAATTTATATTTCAATTTTGTAAGAATCATTTTTTAAATACATAGCTCTTTTTGTCTAAGAAATGGTTATTTCTTTCCTCCTGTTCAGATCTTATTTTATACCTTTCTTGATACATTTATTCTAAAGAATTAAGAGCTTTTTTGTTCATTAGGAATGCAATATTGTCCTCCTTTCCATTCCTAAATGCCTCTTGCTAGAATAGAAGTTCATTAATTTTAAAAATACTTTTCATATCTAGCTATTTTACCAAATTGTCTTGTTAGCTCCAGTAACTTTTATTTTATTTTTATCTTTTTTTTTTCTTACCAGATTGTAGCAGGTTTAATAGTGGCCCCCAAAGGTATGCCCAAGTTGTAACCCCAGAACCTGCAAAGGTGACCTTATTTGGAAGAACTATCTTTGCACATGTAATTGTGGATTTTGAGATGAGATCACCCTGGATTTAGCGTGGGCCCTTGTATGTTTGTTTGTGCTCAGTCATGTCTGTGACTCCATGGACTGTAGCCCACCAGGCTCCCCTGTCCATAGGATTTTTTTTTTATATACATAGAATTTTACAGGCAAGAATACTGGAATGAGTAGTTTATCTTTTCTTTCCAATGGTTATTCTAATTATTTAATTTTCTTCTATTTTTCGCTAGAAACTCAAAGACAGCATTAAATAAAAATGATGCTGGTGGGCCACTTTGTCTATAACCAATTTTAAATAGAAATGTTTTCTGTGTTTTTCCATATTTGCTGTTGATATTTTTAAGTAGTTTCCACATTTACTTTGTGATATTTTATTTGATTATTTTTTTTACTTTGTGATATTTTAAAAAGGAATGTTTTTGTATTTTATCAAATGCTTTTTCAATGATTTCTGATCTTTTTTTTTTAATTTAAGTTTTTTATATAGTGAATTATGTCATTAGATATCTGGTTTTGAACAACTCTTATGTTACTGAAATAATGTAATAATATATTACTATTTTGATACACTGTTGGATTCTATTTGTCAATCTTTTATTTAGAGCCTGGCCTCAGTATTCATAAGTGAGATTGGAGTCATTTTTTTATTGGATTCTTTTCTTCAGGTTTAAGGATTAAAATTATGTAGGTTACGTAAAATGAACTGCAGAATTTCCCTTCTTTTCTCTGGCCTGGAATACTTTAACTACCCTTAGAAATTTTGTGGTATTTGTTTGTTTGTTTGTTTGTTTTTTGAGATCAGATAAAACTCAACTGTAAAACCCAAATATGAAGTCTCAGTGCCTTTTTCAATGGGTAGACCCTTAATCACCTTCCCAGTGTTTTATGTGGTAAATCATATATTCAAATCATTTTGGGTAAATTTTGATCATTTGTATTTTTCTAGGAGTTATCTATTCTAAGTTTTCAAAAATATTGCCATGAATTTAGTTGAGCATATAGTTCTATAATTAAAGAAGCCTTTCTCCTCATTGTAGTCATATTTTTCTTTCTTGGGCTTAGTCTTGTCTGACTTTATATTCTGTCTCATATTTTATATATTAGTTTAGTAAGCACTTTTATCTATTTTTGGTGGCTTTATAGAACCTGGTTTTGGATATATTTATCCCTTTTACCTTATTTTGTATATATATATATATTTTTTTTTTTTTGAAGGGGGCGCTTCCCTTGTGGCTCAGCTGATAAAGAATTTGCCTGCAATGTGGGAGACCTGGGTTTGATTCCTGGGTTGGGAAGATGCCTGGAGAAGGGAAAGGCTACCCACTCCAGTATTCTGGCCTGTAGGATTCCATGGACTGTATAGTCTATGGGGTCACAAAGAGTTGGACACGAGTGAGCGAGTTTCACTTTCACTTTTCATATATATTTACTTAATTTTCAACTTTTTATATTTATTTTCTTTTCCTGTTTTTTGCCTAATCTCTCAAGATTTATGCTTATTTCTTTACTTTTTGTCTTCTTTAATCATAGTTTTTTATTCTGCTTTTTTTCACTTGATGATATCACAGGTTTTCCCCTATTTTATCATGTACTTACATTGTTCACATCATTTTTTTTGTTCACATCATTTTTAAATTAAATTTTATATTTTGAGAAACTATGTAAAATAAAATATAACAAATATCATTATGATGTAGAAGTTATAAGAAAAATAGAGAGATCCCATATACCCTTTAATTAGTTTCCTCCAGTTGTAACCTATTGCAAAAGTGTGCTATGATATCACAACCATACAGTCAAGACAAAGAATAGTTTCATCACCATGAGGATCCCTCCTGTTGTCCTTTTAAAGCCAAGTTCATTCCCTCCCACTTGCATGTTTTCTCTGACCCCTGGCAACTCATCTGTTCTCCATGTCTTTAAATTTGTCATTTCAAAAATGTTGATATAAATATAGTCGTACGGTATGTCACCTTTGGGATTAGCTTTTTTTAAACTTGGCATAATTCCTTGGAGGTTCATCCAAGTTTTTAACCATACACATAATTTTTCATGGGTACTTATTATTCCACTGTGAAAATCCTCTGTGCAGTGTGAAGTTGAAAATCGTTGTTTTAGAAAGTAGATAGTACAGCTCTGTTTACTGTTCTCAAAGGACTTTGTCTTAAAGGATCTTATCTAATCCTTCAACTAATGTCAGATAGGGAGTACATTTTATCCACATGACAAATAAAGCAGTTGGGGCCAAGAGATTTTAAATAACTTGGCTAAGATTACATGCTTTTAAACTGGTGTTGGAGAATACTCCTGAGAGTCCCTTGAACTGCAAGGAGATCCAACCAGCCAATCCTAAAGGAAATCAAACCTGAATATTCATTGGAAGGTGAATGCTGAAGCTGAAACTCCAATACTTTGGCCACCTGATGCGAAGAACTGACTTATTTGAAAAGACCCTGATTCTGGGAAAGATTGAAGGCAGGAGAAGGGGAAGACAGAGGATGAGATGGTTGGATGGCATTACCAACTCAATGGACATGAGTTTGAGTAAGCTCTGGGAGTTGGTGATGGACAGGGAAGCCTGGAGTACTGCGGTTCATGGGGTCACAAAGAGTAGGACACAACTGAGTGACTGAACTGAAGATTACATAGTGGCAGAGTCAGGATTCCCTTTCTTCCTCTTCCTGCTAATGCTTTTAATCGGGTTTATTGTGTCTAGTCAAGGTGGGGAACATTTAACATGGATATCTCATTTAGTCCTCCCAGCACACCTATGTGGGAGGTACAAACAGTATCGTCAGTTAGATCAAGACAACAGGCTCTGAAAGTTTATGTGATTTAAGTGGCTTGTAAGTGATGTAGGTGGGATTCGATCCAGTATCTCTCTGACTGTAGAACCAGTGCTCCTAATAGCTGCCTTATGTTGCTTAAGGGAGTATTTTCTGTTCTTCTGGTACTGTTGAAAGAAAGGGTTAGCAACCATGATAACATCTGATTTAAAATTTCATAAATTTCAGTGTACACAGACAGGCCCTGCTGTGGGTGCATTGACTAGTGCTACCTACCCACCTCTTGTTTTTTCTAGCAGCCCATTGCTGTGGCAGCCACACATGAGTTTGTTTGCTTCCTAGCGAAGCAGGGGCTGGCATGCTCTTCATGGAGGCATGCCCAGTCACTGCAGGAAAGGGGTATGGTGTGCCCAGCAGGCTGCAAGAACTGTGCTGGGCAAGGGCTGGCAATTCTCTTTAGGGTGGGGAAGGAGCAGAACTCTCCACAGGGTTCTCACACTGCACTTGACAAGAGGGAATGATGGTTCCCCGGTGTTCTGGCTGGGTCCCAGAGTGGGACCCAAAGTGTCCCCTTTATGTGCCCCACAGTTGACATGTGACCTGCTTAGTCAGCTGCTGTAATTGGCTGCCCAAGGGAAAAACATGTGCCTCGAACGTGGAGCCTCCACTGCAGCAGCCTTGGGCATGGTTGACTTCCATGTCCTAGAATGCCAGCCTGGCAGCATTTGGCCCCTTATCCCCCAATCCGTTCCCAGCTCTTCCATGCTGTGGATGCATGTTGTATTGAGTCTGTACGGGCAGTGTTGGTCTATGTCTCTGAGTCTGAGCCATTTTCTTTTTATTCATTTGGCTGTTTTGAGTGATTCTTATCTGAAGAGCTGTCTATCATCTTCAACATCCAAGCCACAGAATTCTTTCTCCCACTCAAGTTTGAGTATTATATCCTTAGAGGCCATTCTGTGCTTTCTCTCCTGCTACTGACTTCAAAAAAGGTACCTTTTGCAGTTACCTTTAGGGAAAATACCCTGTTGCATAATATGAGTCAGCCTGCCTTTCGAGTTCTTAATAAATAAGATTCTCTTTTGCCACCCAAAAAAAGGAAAGAGAGCAGGTACTCCCCAGCTCCTCTGGTAGCTTTTCTTTTTCTTTCTTTTTGCCCCTTTCCTCATTTTTTTCTGCTTCAAATTTCATTATAGAAAATTCCAAACAGATACCTACTATGCTTATTACATATTACATATTTTAATTAGGGAAATGTCACTTTTTTGGTTATTTTTTTTTTTTTTATATGAAAATTATTTCTTCCTCTTGTGGATATGGAATGAGGTTGTCCATATATAAGAGTATTAATCCTTTATCACCTCTTGCAGTAAATGTTTTCCGACCAGACTGCCTTCAAACTTGTTGACAATGCTTTTGAGTGTAGTATTCGTACATTTATTTGGTCACATTGATTGGTTTCCTGCACCACCATTCAGACCAAAATGGTTTAATTTCTTCCATGCTGTTTAGTGCTTGAAAGAGATTTACCCATTCTTCTTTTTTTTCCTATCTTTTTTTTTTTTTTAATTTAAATTTTATATTTTTTTTATTAGTTGGAGGCTAAATTACTTCACAACATTTCAGTGGGTTTT